>NC_079317.1:56015519-56327565 GCF_029931775.1 Euleptes europaea | reverse complement strand
ATAAGATTGGAGAACAGAATACTGAATGATCACTGTTGTACTGGCATCCTCACACCTTAACTAATGCTAAGCCCTTAAAGAGATTAACATAGGAAAAAAGCATCATTTAATTTAAAAAGCAGATTGCCTTTTTGACAGTGGATACTATATTGAATAGGGGCCCAGATGCACAGCCAGTTGTGTTCTCATTCTCTCTTCCTCATCACAGGACATATTTTAGATTTTAGTGTCAGTCATCAACTAATCAGTGCTTACTCAACTGAACCATACAGTATCTTTAAATATCTGATTAGTTGTATTGTGTGAGGCAGAGGACAATGAGAGGAAGCCGCTGCTTTCATATCCTGCTTGTGGGGTTGCATGGCTGGCCACTGAGGGGCCAAGGTGAGACTGGAGACTTATGCAACGATAGATCCCCTGACGAAGCCACAGGTGAAACATGTAGGAATCAGGAAGTAACAATAAAGGACTTATTGAACTCCTTGATTCCTTTCTTCTGCCTGCCACTGTGGGGAACAGGATGTTGGGACTACATGGGCATTTAGTCTGATCCAGCATGGGTTTTCTTATGTTCTTCAAGCATGTACCATGTTTCCAGTACCACAAACCTCTGCTATTAACATTTAAAGTACCTTGATTATGCACATGGCAATTACAGCCTTAGACAACCTAAACACTTCTAAGCCCACTCAAAGATGTTGATATTTCTACTCCTCCTTTCCTTATTATGTCTGACAGCATATTGAGACTGTACTGGCTAGCTGGGTTGTGGTGTGAGGAATCACTTGCTTCAGAATGTTAAAAATATCAATGATCAGATTATTAGTACTTTGATTGCAACAGTTTATAAAGCACTATTCCCTCCCCCTCCATCTCTCAGAAGGAAATTTACAGCAGTCTAAGAAGTTTAATCTAGTTTACTTATCCATTGCCATGATGCATCGTGAAACAGCAGCTTGGAAACTTTCATAAGCCAGTCAATATACAAGCGTTAAGTTGTTCTCAGAACAAGCTGGCCACATGTATTAGAACAGGAAACCCACCACTCAACATATTTAACTAAAGATCATTTATTTCATTCTCCTCTACAACTTACTGCATCCAAATGATAACATTGAAAAGCAAGTATGATGAGCAGATGTGAACAATCCTGTGAATTTGAACAACACAAAATTGTTACTGAATCAGAGAAAAAAACTAAATGCCTGCAAAAAACGATTCCTTTCTTCCTTAAAAATTCAAGCTGAACAAGTCTTTTGCAATTCTAATAGACTCAATCCCAGATACAGACAAACAGGAATGAACAGGAGAACTATAATACAAAACTTTCACTACAGCACGCTGTACACACCTGTTGTCCAACACCCCCCCAGCCCCTTCACTGTAGTATCATTATTTGCTTGCTTGCTGAGCTTGTCTGCGGAGGAGGACATAGATCTTCTCCTTTATCCAGTCTTTATTGTAGGGCTGGTATGTCTGAGTATCAGCACGATAGCTAAAGAAGAAAGAAAAGATCAATTAATATTGCTATTCTAAAGATTTCTTAAAATCAAAAAGCTTTAACATCTTGGTACGGAAAAATCACACAAGTTTCCAAAAACAGTGGTTTAAAACACACCAGTGGGCTGTTTGAGCTTTGTAGGCATCAGACTATAAGAAACAGGTATTGATTTCAATCCAGCTAGGGCTTTGCTACCCATGGCGAAGAACAGTAAGCAGTACTGCAGTCAAAGCTCTGCTTACAACCTGAGTTCAATCCTGACGAAAGTCGGTTTCAGGTAGCCGGCTCAAGGTTGACTCAGCCTTCCATCCTTCCGAGGTCAGTAAAATGAGTACCCAGCTTTCTGGGGGTAAAGTGTAGACGACTGGGGACGGCAATGGAAAACCATCCCGTAAACACAGTCTGCCTAGTAAATGTTGTGATGTGATGCCATCCCATGGGTCAGTAATGACCCGATGCTTGCACAGGAGACTACCTCTACCTTTTTACCTAGGACTTTGCTGTTAATAGAGCTACTCCACTGCTAACTGTAATCCTCCCCATATCTTACAACAATACCTAACTACAGTTTTCTGAACTGGAACAATACTTTAGAACTGGTATCCTACTTTCCTCAGCTAAAGTAATTAATATCAAAACAGCTTTAAAATGACACCATAGAATACACATTAAAAACAACTTGCAGAAGCCAAATAATGTATATTTCACAAGGCCATCAGGACAGTCCTACTCTATTATGTATCAAAGCCAATTAACCTGTATTGCCTCTACAACTCAAGAAATGCAAGGTAATAAACAGTTCCTTAAAGGTTCCTAAAACACAGCCATACCCAATAACATTTCTGTACAATTAATTATTCCTCAACAATATACCATGGAAAAGGCAGTGGTAAAATCACCATTTGGATTTCTACAGCATTGAAACATAAAATACGTTGCTCAAAGTATGCCCCCTGGTGGCCTGCTGCTAAAATCAAAAGCAAATTTGCATAAACAGGTTTCACTAGTTTCTGAGCCAACGTTCATATGTAGAAAGCTCCTATGGAGCTTCCCCCCCACCCCTGAAATGTGCTCTAAGAGCTCCATTTTAGGTTCACAATCACCCCTAAAAATATCAAGCTTTGATTCTACAAGAATCTATTGCAATTTACAAGAGTAGTAATCTAGCAGAAAATTAACAGTACTGAAAGTACTAGGTACAATTTTTAAATGGGCAAGTGTGCCACATTTTAAGTATTGTTTGATATAAATGTGCATCTAATGCAAAACACCTAAAGCTTCTAACAGAACAGGCAAGGCTTATGCTCAATAGGGGCTAAAGAAAACAGCCTTCAAAGTACTTACACAAGGCAGCTGAGATCAGCCAAATCATCAATGAAATCAAATAACTGGCTAATATCATACGTGATTGAAGGGCTGTTGGGATTCATTCTCTTCAGGTGTTCTTCATACATTTTACAGACTCCTAAGAGAAAAAGAACTTTCATCATCAACATTAGAAATTCAAGGGGACTTTGTTAGAGAATTCAGCTGTTAACAATCTCACATGAAGGAAATTAGTACAGAAGCAAACTGAGGTTATAGGATCAGCCTGAAAATGGTATGTTCAGCTTTTTAACAAAAACTTGCAAAAGAGTTACAGCACCATAAGGGTTTCTTCATAATTCTATATGAAATGTAAATTAAAAAACTGAAATGGGGAAAGTATCTTAAGGGTTTAGATCGATATCCCAAGGTCCACTGAAGACACTTACACGAACAACACCTCCACCCAGTATTGCAGCAGTCTAGCAGTTTCTCAACTTGCATGCGTTCAACAGAGTTGTACACTGGGAAAAGAAATCTTAACCTGGTGGAAAGTCCAGGTCCTCATACATGCCTTCCTATGATTGTAGGGGAGGCAGGAGAGTGATGCCTGATAGCATGATATAGAGACAGAAAAGGCTGTGCAACCTCAGAAAGAGACCACATTCAAACAACAGTGACACCGTCTGGATTGCCAGGTTAGCCCTGCACTGAGGAGGAGAAAGTCATCAACCCAATAAAAGCCTCAATGTCTCAACTGGCTCAATCGAAGGTTGTTCATGCATGGGAGTTTTACCTGGGGTTCATTGCTCGCTGGACCCACACTTTTCTGTTGAAAATCCAAAAATTGCTATGCACCAGCAATCAGCAAGCACAAATCAAGAAGCATCTGAGTCCCCGCCCCTTGAAATGTTGCTTTTCTACTTTGCTTTAGTGCTTACTGTGAGAAAAACATCAATTTCCCCTCCCCCCCAAGGAAACCCAAGTGCTGTGTTAGAAAGCATTTTTGAAGCAAAAAAACCCTGGAGCTCTCTAAAAGGAACGGAGGGAGAGGAGAAACCCAAGAGTCATTTTAAAATCCTTTCTTGCGCGTGTGCTCGCAAGAACTCAGTGAAAGCAGGAAGCATTAGAGTCCCCGCCCCTTGAAATGCTGCTTTGTAACTGGCTGTGGTGCTTACTGGGAGAAAACGTCACCCTTGACCCCAAGATTCTGTGTCCTGCGCTTTGGCTTATGTATGCAGATTTCACCTGGGCTGATCTCAGGATAGACCAACGAATTGGGTTAGAAGAGCAACAGGAAGACCTGAGATTTGCAAGACTGGGCACAAGGCATCTCTAATGGATGGAAAACTCATGCATAAATCCAAGGAACAACCCAAGTCAGACCAGGGGCGAACATGAGTGAAAATACCCATGCATAAACGACCTAAGAAAAGCTTTCAGAAATAACAGCCAAGGGAAACTGGCCTTTCATACTTTTAAACCGCAGTAACTTGCAATATCTTGACACACAGCAATGGAACCTACCTTCCATGCATTCATTCACGGATTCATAATCAGCATAGGTCCTGCCCTCAGGCCGTTTGGTAGGTTGAACAAGCAAAATTGTGTGAGACTGTATAAGAATAAAGACAGTGTTGACTCAGATTTTTAGAAAGCACATTAAGTTGTTTGCAAGCAACACTGAAAAATTACAATTAACACATATGGAAAATCAGTCTGTCACTCCCAAGTTTTCAGTTCCTACACATTCAATATTCTTGGCATTCTCAAAGCTTTCAAAGACTACAAGACAAAGATCAGCCTTTTCCTCAAAATGATAAACATATTATGCCACAATTTCAAGAGAATTTTTTCTACAGCTTATATGGAAGTGGTTATGAACAAAACAAGCAAGAACCAAAAATCTCAAAAATTCAGCATCTTATTGATCTGTGACTTCAAAAGTATAGTAAATTCATTAGCTCACTAAGAAATCTATTAGTTCACTAATTAAATAATGTAGGGGAAGAGAAGGCCTAACATTTGAAAAGGACAGGTTTCTATGTGGAACAAAAGATTCTGCAAGCTTCTGTATATACACATGGACTCTTAGAGAAAATAACAAGGCATGCCTGAGTCCTTCTAAGTACAAAGCTGCTATAAAAAGGCAAGTCATAAGGCTAGATGATCAAGAGGAAACAATTAAAAAGATGCAAATATACAGCTGACTGAGAAAACCACTAGGAAGTTGCAACTATCCTCTTTTATAGTGCGGTCCTAAACAGTTACAGCCTTCTAAATCCATTGACTTCAACTCTGCTTAGGAACGCACCGTTAATTTTCAATCTTTTGTTAGCAGAAATTGTGTTGCACGTCAACAGTTTTTGTTTATTAAAAAAATAGCAATACAACCCTCCCCCCCCCAAGTTTTAGCTGGAAAATAGCTAAGACATATAAGCAATTTCATCCACATATAGTGGCCTGAAAATAAAGGAATTTGAGGGCATTCATAAAGATGGTAGATGTAACATACTTCTAAAATTTAACATATGCAATTTTGGATTATGTGAAGAAGCTGTGGATTATGTGAAGAATGTCAGAATAGCACATAGATCATTAAAATTTGTGAAAATGCAGATGTGCTAACATTTAGATACAAAGTAAAAATACAGAGGGCATCGTTTTTGGTATTCACTTTTTAGCATTAACAAATAAACAAATTAAGAAAAATGTCTTATTTAAAGGCAAAGCTTCACTCTGAAGGTTGCTTTGTATATTACATTTTACGTGCTCACTTTTTGAAAAGCACCCACCTTTTGGTACAGTCTTAAAAAAATGAAACAGGTAACTGGAAACACATGATCAAGTTTATTTTATTTATAGCATTTATATCCTGCCATTCTGCCCAAAATTGGTCCCTCAAGGCAGCAAACAATTACAAAATTAAAATCGACTTTAAAAAAACCATGTATATATAAAAACCAGTAATTAAAAGCAAAAAGGATCATTCAAATAGCCTGAAAGCATCACGCTCATCAGAAAGCCAAGATCAGTTGTGACTCTCCACTGAGCATACACCTTTTATTGTAAACCCAGGTTCCTTGCTATGGAAGAAAACATTAGACCAAATTCAGAAAACACAGGACAACTAGTTTGTCAGGAAGATTATACACACACATACTGTAAGACTGTGACCTTACAACAGCAAAGCAGGGAGCTAATTTAAAATGGTATTCCACACAAAAAGAACACTGTTCAACGGCAACGGGGGGGGGGGAGGGGATGTAAAAGCATTTTGATTTTCAAAAAATGCTCAAAGAAACGAGTTTCCTGTCTCTAATATTCATGCATAGATCACTCTATAACGCATGGAATACTTCATAAAGGTAGGGCATAATTTCGGCCTCAGTTTCACTGAGGCGAGAAGCCCGTTCTGGGCCGAACACATCCATACCAAACCACTGCTTGCGCGCAAAAAGCTACCCTCAAATGTATCAGCCGCATGAGCCTCGAGCTGCAATCAGAAGCGTACAAATCAAGCACAAGAGCACGAGTCCAGTAGTACCTTAAAGACTAACAAAATGTCTGCAGTAGTAGAAAAGTCCAGCAGCACCTTAAAGACTAACACAAATATTTTCTGGTAGGGTATCTGAAGAAGTGAGCTGTGGCTCACGAAAGCTCATACCCTACCAGAAAATATTTTTGTTAGTCTTTAAGGTGCTACTGGACTCTTGCCCTTTTCTACTACTGCAGACAGACTAACACAGCTACCCACTGTAAAATGTCTGAAGTTCATACAATGCCAGAAATTTTGTTAGTCTTTAAGGTGCTACTGGACTCTTGCTCTTTTCTACTGCTGGCGACAGACTAACACGGCTACCCAGCGTGACCTAAACCAAGCAGAAGGTTATCATCTCGATAAGAACCCAGCCTTTACCCTCAGTCACCTCCCAAGTTCCTTCTATAAAACACTTCGGCAGGCAGAAGAGGCCCGTCCAAAGAATTCTCACATGCTCCAACGGTCTAAGACGAGAAGCGGGACACGCACCAACCAGTATTCCCCTTGTATCCTTTAGAACCTTTTTTGGGGGTGGGGGTGAGTACAGAAATTTTCCAAAAATGTTATCAGGGCTTTCAAAACGGTTATTACGGGGGGGGGGAAGCGCGCTCCTTCCACAACACGCTGGTTTACCGACCCCCCCCCACCACCACGCCGTGCAGTTTAGGCCCAAGCACAGACTAAAATGGAGGAAGATGATCACGGCACTACAACAAACGCTTCACCTTCCTCCAACCTCTCCTACCAACCCCCGCCATTCTTTAACCTAAAAAAAAGAAGAAGAAGACCGGAGGACTTTTCCTTTTCTTACCATAGCAACTCGTTGTATTTTGTTCAGGCGCGAAGCACAAATCCTCAACGACTCTTTGACCACAATTCACCGCGGCCACCGGAAGTACTATACCGAACAAAACCTCCAAACCCGCCGGCCTCTTGCAAGCACCATAGAGATTCTGCTCTTCTTGCAAGTCCGAATTCTGAAAGGCGGATCGTCACCAGTACACTTCTCGCGATATTACTGCTCCGCACCAGATCATATTTGCGCACGGGTCTCTGAGGAGACGGAAGTTAAACGTGAACTGACCAGCTGCAAATCGGTGGCGGCCATCTTTAGTGAGGGCTCCCTCACTCAACATGTATGTCTGTCCGCCATCTTAACATAGGGCGGGAAAGCCCGAGCAGCCCGAGGGACGCTTTCTTTCAGTGCCAAGTGTCCCGGAAGTTGACGGAGGGAAGCGGAAGTGAACGTGAGGAGGAGCTGCCACTTGGCCTTCATGGCAACATCTGCCAGAGTTTGGCGGCTGAGGGAGACGCGGGGTTGAGGCAGAGGCCGGCGCTCTTCACGCCTTGGCGTCTCTTACTGGTTGAGATTTGTAGTTCGTTACCAAAAGACCGGTTTTCTTGTTTTCCCGTGTCGGAGGGGGAGGAGGCGACGGTCGCCTGCAAAGCTCCTTTTCTCCCTCCGCCTGTCCCGGTAGCAGTCGAGGAAGAGCTTGCTGCTGGAGCTCCTTGGGGAAGGAAGGCGACCAGATCCCGGGTGCAGGACCTCGTCGGAGGCCTTTCCGCTCAGGAGCGAGGCCCGGAGAGAGTGGAGGGAGCAAAGTAGAGCCCCTTCGGGAGGGGAGGGCCCCAGGTGCCGTGGCCAGCGTTGGGGCGAGGGAAGGAGGTCGCGCCCTCCAGCTTGCTGCTCTCGAGGCCCATGAAGTTTGCTCCTCCTGCGGGGGCCGCGCCGGCGATTTCAGTGGACAATTAGCGGCCCGGGGTAACAGCTGAGCAAGGAACAGAAACCAGCCATGGACGACTTTTTGTCTATCAGCCTGCTCTCGCTGGCTATGCTGGTAGGCTGCTACGTGGCTGGGATCATCCCTTTAGCCGTTAATTTCTCTGAGGTAAGCAACCGTCTACCTAACTGCCTATTTGCATTGGAAACAAGAGCTGTAGAAAGTTTGTCTTCTGTTGGGGACTGGTATGTATGTGTGTGTGTGGGTGGGGGGAGTGTCACATTGGAGGATGTAGGTTTTTTTTTTTTAACCCAGTGGTACTTAGTCCATGGCTGGCTGACAGCCACATTTACTTCCATCCCAGCATGAGGTCTGCACCTCAGGGAGGCTTGCAGCTTACATATTCGTCTGATGGTGTCTGTTTCAAGGTGGGGAACCCCCTGCAAGCCTCACCAGGCAAGGGCCTTGCCTGCTTTCCTGAAACATGGACTAGGTGCCACATTGGGGCACAGTGCTCAGAAGAGGCCCAGATGGACTGTCAAAGAGCCATTTGTGGCTTCTGGGCCACTGAGTGAGTATCGCTGGCATATTCTCTCTGAAATTGCCAAATTAATTTTATTTTGGGAGTGTTAAGGTTAGCAATGTAGTTTTAAACCAGATACAAGGGTCTATATGAAAGGCAAGCATGTGGAAATTTATTTAAATTGTCTGTTGTCTGGCTCTCCAGAGAACTACTTGAGACTGCTTGCAACACATTTAAAACAGCATAAAACAATATGGCTAGGCAATCAATACTCTAAAATAACTGGACATTATTGTTAAATCACAAAAAACACAAACTAGCATAGGGAAATGAAAAACAGTAGCAACATAGAAGCTGAAAGACTGAACAAAAGCAGAAATGAAAACCACATATCCATAAACATGAGGGCAGCTAAACAAAACTACAGTTAAATGACAACAGGACCAGAAAATGGACCCCCCTCAAAAAACAACTAAAAACCTGGACTAATAACATTGTCTTTATCGGGCATCTAAAGGACAACAAGGTAGGTGCTAGGTCCATTTCCAGTAGGAAAACATTCCAGAGATGTGGTGCCTCTGATTGCTACACACCTCAGATCTGTGGGTGATTGTACAAAGGACAGGACTTGAATGGAACAGCTTAAATAAAAATGGAGAGCTAGTGTGGTGTAGTGGTTAAGAGTAGTGGTTTGGAGCGGTGGACTCTAATCTGGAGAACCTGGTTTGATTCCCCACTCCTCCACATGAGCAGTGGAGGCTAATCTGGTGAACTGGATTTGTTTCCCCACACCTACACATGAAGCCAGCTGGGTGACCTTGGGCTAGTCACAGGTCTCTTAATGCTCTCTCAGCCCCACCTGCCTCACAGGGTGTCTGTTGTGGGGAGGGGAAGGTGATTGTAAGCCACTTTGATTCTTCCTTAAGTGGTAGAGAAAGTCAGCATATAAAAACCAGCTCTTCTCCTTCTTCTTAAGTGCCTATATCCACATGAGAGGTTTTTGTATATATATTTCTTTGTATTTAAAGCCTGTGGTTTTTTAAGATGGATATTTTATAAAGTAATAGTTATGCTGTTTGAAATTTGAGCAAGGCAGTCTTGTTACATTTCTATTCCTAATGTCTAATTTTGATCAATTGGAAGGAGCGCATTTGTAATTTAGCTTTATATTAAAATTTAATTGCTTGGGATTATGTGGCATAATAAAATATTTTGTTCAGAAGATATTTCAAAATCCTTCAAAATTTTTGGGAACAAAGCTGTAAAAATATGCAAATGTAGACTAAACAGAAAAGTTGAGGTAAAAATAGACAACTGTATATAAAAATGTTTGAATACTGAAATTTATAGATTTTCCCATATGTTTGTTCTGTTGTCACTGGAACTTTCCTATTGTAACATCCAAAAGTCAGGGCTACGTTAGCACACTTCTAAATTTTATAGGCAGAGGATGGCATGGTTGGCATGGTAATTTTAAAGTATGGCCAGCTGGCTAAGGGAAAACAACCTAAAGCTGAATTTAGGCAATATTTTGGTTAGGAAAGCTAGTGTGTGTGTTAAGTGCCATCAAGTCGCTTCCGACTCACGGCGACCCTATGAATCAATGTCCTCCAAAATGTCCTATCTTTGACAGCTTTGCTCAGAAAAGCTAGTACCTTTGTGTAAATTTTATTATCCACTTTAGATTAGGTGCCTATGGTGGATTCTGTTAACTGACTGGTTAAGCAGGTTGGTGCTGTTGCTGGAACTGCCTTTTTCAGTTTTGGGGAAGGCCCGTAGCTCAGTGGTAGAGCATCTGCTTGGCATGCAGACGGTCCCAGGTTCAATCACCAGCAACTCCATTTAAAGGGACTTGGCAAGTAGGTGATGTGAAAGACATCTGCCTGAGACCCTGGAGAGTAGCTGCAGTCTGAGTAAACAATACTGACTTTGATGGACCAAGGGTCTGATTCAGTATAAGGCAGTTTCATGTGTTCCGTTACATCTGGCTCAGAAATTGGACAGAATTAACTTGGCCATCTTGACTATGCTAGTGAAACATTAAGGTGGGATTAGTGCAACGTGAAGATGACTCAAAAACTAAAGTTGGCGTAAAATGAGTTTACTAAGTGGAACTATCCAGACTGACAGCATTGGTTAGAGGTAAGTACTAAACTTGGAAACAAGAGCATAATACTGTATAACTTGCTTTAAATAATGCAATAAAACCTACTTAGGGCAAGTGGATAGAACTTGTTTTAGTTTTCATAATTCTGTGGTTTTTATGTTACTTGTTTTTTACTTTGTGAGTCACCTTAGGTGAGCAGGTTTCTGGATAAGTCACATATACATCTTCAGATATAAGTTCTGTAATGTTATGAACTCCAGTAGCCTTTTAGCTCAGTACAAATCTCTTGCCAGCATTCTGGAATATACATGTGAGCTGTAGAGTAGCTAAATAAGGTGTTTGCCTGGAAACAATAATTTTCCATATGTGATTGGCTAATTAAAGACATTTATGTATTATTCCATCTGTCTAATTTTTTAAAAAAACATACTTGGGCTGGTTTTTCTTTTCCTAGATATGCAGGACAGAATTTGTTTTCAAACAAGAAATGGGTTTAGATATAGAGAGAAATGTCTGCAACCTGGATTTTAGTGCCTGTGATAATGAGTCTATTAGGAACCCACAATAAAAAATAAATTATATGTGTCATAATGCTTCATCTCAGATATTTCTCCCCATGGTTATCTCTTAAATGGAAAATCAGGATTCAGTTCAGCTCAATTTGTTTGATAAATGGTTATGGTTCTGTTTTGTAAGAGTCAACTAATCTTTAGACTCAGATTGCTTTTTTATCCAGGTAATTTTTTTATAGGAGATGTGTTAAGTTGGATCATGTGTACCATTGGCTTTTTACAGATATTGAGTGATCTTTGCCAACAGATGTTCTGTGGACAGCAGAGGTTACAGTGTTGTAGTAGAATATGTGAGGTCCATGATCAAATCACCACACTGCCATGAAGCTCATTTAGTGTCTTTGAACCATTCTCTTGTGTAACCTACCTCATAGGGTTGTTGTGAAGATAAAATGGGGCATGCTGCCCTGATCTTCTTGGAGGATGGGTAGGATAAAAATGTTAAGAGAATGTGCTACGGAGAAGGTTTTTTAAAATTTCTATACATGTAAATTAATGTCTGATGCTGTAAGTAATCATAGGTTGACTACATAACTGCATGTAGTATACATAACCATTTTAAAAACTGAATATTAATGTTGTGAAATGCCTAGTTTTGTGTGGACATTCAGAACTTTGCCCTCTCATTTGGCAAAGGCCACTAAATGAAATACCACTCCAAACCTTATTCTGTCAAGTATTTTAAGAGCCAACAGGTATAGTGGTTCAGGTGTCGGACTAGGACTTGGGAAAACCAGGTTCAAATCCCCACTCGCGCCGGGGAAGCTTGCTGGGTGACCTTGGGCCAGTCACACACTCTTGGTCCTGACTCTGGCTAGTATTTGCATGGGAGACCTCCAAGGGATACCAGGGGCATGACACAGAGGCAGGCAATGGCAAACCACCCCCAACCTTTCTTGCCTTGAAAACCCCACGTGGTTGCCGTAAGTCAGCTGTGACTTGACGTAAAAAAAACCAACTGGATCCTTTTTACTTAGGTTGGTGGGTCGAGAGTTCTTCAGTTATGTATGCCATTGGCGTCCTACAGATATTTGAGTGAACAACATGTTCATCCTAAAATTTCTTAATGTGACAGGATTGTGGGTGGTATAAAACTTTAATTGTTTTATGTTTACTTGCAGGAAAGGTTAAAGTTGGTCACAGTCCTTGGTGCTGGCCTCCTTTGTGGAACTGCCTTGGCTGTCATTGTGCCTGAAGGAGTACATGCGCTTTATGAAGATATTTTGGACGGTGAGAGAATAACTGATTGTTCTGGTACAAAGCGTTCTGAATAATTAAAGTTGACCTTTTGTTGAAGCACCAACCTTTAACTACCATAAGAGTTCTTTTGTGCTTAAGCTTTTTTGTAGTCACTTCATATTCCGTTTATAAATTACAAAGTACTTTCAATTTCAATGATTGTAGGATAACTTTACGCTTTCTATTTTTACTTTTAAGTACTTTATAGACCACAATCAGAATGCAAAGAACCGTGTAAAGAATTCTGTGAAATAAATGGAGCTTTAGGTCTTTTTTGCTTGAACAGCAAATCCATGTATTGCATAGCAGAATTTTTTTAAAACGGGAGTGTCAGAAACAGTTTGTGATACAGAGGTTCAAAGACAAACAGTTTAGATTCCACCACTCCCTTCGTTTGCTTGTTACATTTTGATCCTTCCTTTCCTCCAAGAACTTCAGGTGGTAGATATGGTTCTCCATCCTCTGCGCTTTATCATCACAACAGCCTAGCAAGTTTGGCTCATGTGAGACTAACCCACAGTCACCAGTGCGCTTCTAGTCAAAGTAGGGAGTTGAACCCTTTCCATCCAAGTTGGACACTCTGCTGCACCAGCCTCGTTTAAGCCACCAAGGATCTGTAACTTCACATGCAAACAATTGCAGCTGTTGTGGATGATGGTGGAGTTTTATGGAGCCACTCATGCTGAGCTGGTGGATTTTGCAGTTCTGTGATTGTTAACCCCTTAACCAAGAAGTGGTGTTAAATGGACCTGGAGAAATGGGAGGGGAAGTAGATGAAACTGTTTCAGCCTTCTGCAAGTCTATTATGAGTATTCTTCAACCTTAATGAGTTCAGTTACCCTGTAGTATCTTTGTACATCTGGAATGAGTGGACACTTCCCCATGTGTTTAAAGTTGCCCGAGATCGATGGTTTTATGGATGTATCTTATGTACGTATTCCTGCTGTGCCAGTACTTTCAAGATGAGGAAAATGAAGATTTGTAAGAGGGAATTCATGTCCTTAGATGGTGTAATTTGGTTTTGAAAATATTGCCACAAAGCTTGTGTGTATTTGCAAGGCAGATCTGAGATCAAAACGATGTTTCTGATGTTAATAGAGCCAGCATAATATAATGGTTAAAAGCGGTGGTTTGGAGCAGTGGACTCTAATCTGGAGAACCGGGTTTGATTCCCCACTCCTCTGCATGAGCGGTGGACTCTGAACTGGGTTGGTTTCCCCACTCCTACACACGAAGCCAGCTGGGTGTTCTTGGGCTAGTCACCGCTCTCTTAGAGCTCTCTCAGCCCCACCTACCTCACAGAGTGTCTGTTGTGGGGAGGGGAAGGGTGCTGGTTTGATTCTCCCTTAAGTGGTAGAGAAAGTCGGTATATAAAAACCAACTCTTCTTCTCCTTAAGTAGCTAGGTTCAGCTGAACAAATTGTGGATAATGGTATGTCAAGACAATGGGTATATAAGTGGAAGGCATCTAACTAGCAGTTAGGCTATATAGATCATGACAAGTCAAGTGCTTTAAAAACATCCCTTGAACAGAGAAATGTGATACAAATGAATCCTGCAATTTGCGTTTGAGAAACCTGAACTGATCCCTTTCTTGTTCTGCTCATCAACCTGCCCTCTCTCCAGCTCTGTCTCCTTCTTTTCTTTCCTTCTAAAGATTAGAAAAAGAAGCATCAGTTCTATTATTCTGGGCTACAAAGCATGTTACATAGCTATCTACCTTCTAAGAGGCTACTGTTAGACAGCTGGGCTATCACCCCAGTGCTCTTTCTCTAATTCAGAACCAAGCTGGACTAGGAGGGCACTATTAGTGTGCTACCATGATCGAGAAAGGAAGGAGCAGTGTATTGTGATATGTTTAGTTCTGCATGTGACATACACCTCACCTTGCTTAATCCTTGGTGCAAAATGAAACTCCTCTGAAAACTGGGAAATATTTGTGTGTGTATGTGTGTAAAGTGCTGTCACGTTGAAGCCGACTTATGGCAACCCAATAGGGTTTTCAAGGCAAGAGATCAGTGGAGGTGGTTTGCCATTGCCTTCCTCTGCATAGTAACCCTGGTATTACTTGGTGGGTCTCCCATCCAAGTACTAACCAGGGCTGACCCTGCTTAGCTTCTGAGATCTGTTGAGATCAGGCTAGCTTGGGCCATCCAGGTCAGGGTGGGAAATATTTAACAAAATTCTAAATTTGTCATGGAGTGCCTGTGTTAGATTGTGTTTTCTGTTTTCCGTTAACTAGAGATGTTGTTTAAACTAGTCTGCCTTCAGGTTTGTTAAAGACTACAGAACAAGTACAATCTGGTGCAGAATATTACATGTGGGGAAAGCATTTTGCTTTCTTAATAAAGACTTTAATTCCCAGGGTTGATAGGTTAAAATTCTAGGTGCCTGGTTGTTTGAACACGTGGCACAGGGGGAGTAGATACTTGTGCTTCAGTGCAGCTGCCTCTATAGCTGGCCAGTTGTGAGGTGACTAAGCTAAGCAAAAATCACAATGAGGTATGGTCCATAAGTAGCCAGGCAAAGGAAAGCCATTCAATGAGGCGTTTAGCTGTGCTTCATCAGGCTCCCCAATGATAATGAATGCTGCTTACTTGGCCTGTAATGCTTGTTGAGTGTCTAGGAATTCTGAATCACCACAATCTGCAAAGAATTTATTTCTCAGAGGGTGGTTTTGGGGTGTGCTTTTTTTTTTTACCTCAGCATCTGAATGAAGACTGACCGTGCCATCCTAAACCACACTGTAAGACTGACCGTGCCATCCTAAACCACACTGTTTGACTTCAGTGGATTTGAAGTGTAACCCTATTTGATTGCACTGTTGCTTTGCTGTGTTATAAGTGAAGTTTGTGGGCTTCTAATAGTTGGTTTGGTGGTTAAGATTTGTTACTAAAAATTAACTATAGCGAAATACACTTTTGCAAGACAAAGATTTTAAAAGCTAAAGACTGAAAATGTACTTTTCCTACTTTCTACTTCTTAGCACTTTTATACTGCGGTGATGTTGGCAACTAACATAAGGGTAAATTTCATTGCCGCAATAAATTGGCATGCTCAAATGTCTTTGTCCAAATTAGCTCAGGATAGATTTTAAATTATGCTGGTGAATCTCTTCATAAAATCTGAAAATGCCTGTGAAGACCGTAGGCTGTCAAAATTGTTAGACGTTGAGACTCTTGAGGCTTCTGTAGTTGTAATTCCAAATTGTCCTATATCCTTTAGCGAAGCACCATCCAGTCAGTGAGACACAAAAGGTGGCTGAATCTGAGAAAGCAGCAGAAATGCCAGTGGTGCATGACCATGAACTCGACCATTCAAGATTACATGCTTACATTGGAGTTTCCCTCGTCCTTGGCTTTGTCTTCATGCTTCTGGTGGATCAGATCGGCAGCTCTCATGTACACACGGCAGATGGTAAATCAAGCTTTCTTGACAGGCAACCAGAGTGAATTATGAGTCTTGAAATAATCAAATAGCTGACTGCTCATTCTGGTGTTCACTGTTTAAAGAAAGAGTAAGCAATTTGTTCAATACCGAGTGCCAAAATGAAAATGGTTCCTTATGGGGGTGGGGTGGGGGAGGTCAGCTGTATATCAGTTACATAATATCTTGAACATAGTGAGTACCAACATTCATGAGTGTTCTGGAGTGACCCTGAAAAGAAGTGGGGAGGAAGGTGGTGTTTTGAAGGAAAGTTCAGACAATCACGTATGAATTGGTGTCTTAAGGCTTTGCAGTGAGATGCTTGTTCCAAAATTTGCATGTTGCAAGTAAGAAATTAGTTGAAGGGGCACAGTGAATGCATTTTAAACCAAGATTTTATTTCAGAAGTGTTTCAGTAAGTTGATAAGTTTTTTTTAACCTTATATGATAAAAACCATGTTTATAGTTGGGGTGTGTTGTAGAACGAGTAAAAAATTCTAAGTGAACAAGCTAATACTGAGATAGTATAGCATAATTTTTTTTAGATACTCTTTAAAGTTTAGTGATCTGTGAAAATGCTATAATTGGAATTGGCTAAAATTCACCATATTATAAACTAGAAGGGGAGAAAGCAGTTGGAAAACTAATGCTCCTTGAAAAGGGACAGCTTTATATGTGGAATGCTCTATATCATATTCCAGAATTCTCAAGTGCTTCCAGTGAATAGAAGGTCTGATCTAGGACTTAAGCTGTCACCCTTTCTGGACAGGGTTGTAGTTCCTGTGAAGGAACAGGTCCATAGTTTGGGGGTGCTCTTGGACCTACTGTTGGATAATTAGGTGGCAGCTGTGGCCAGGAGGGCTTTTTACCAGCTCTCACTGTTTAGCCAGCTGCAGCCTTTCCTGGGCAAATAGGTCTGGCCACTCTGGTGCATGCCCTGACTACATCTAGATAAGATTACTTCCATGTGCTCTATGAGGGGCTGCACTTGGGAAAAGAATCAGAAAGGCAAAGTAATTTCTGAAGTGTTCATAAGGTATTAGTTGAAGACAGCATCATGCCTCAGTGACCGTATCTATTCTTTGTAAGCAGAAAGCCCTTGTTCTGTCCCTGGCATCTCCAGTTAAAGGATCTCAGCCAGTGTTTGTTTTTATCTAAAACACTTTTAGACCACCTGTCCACACAACATAGGGTCCCCAAGGCAGTGAACAATAAAACCATAAAAACAAATTAAAAGCACTTTTTCCCCTTTCAATTTACAGCAGACTTATGGCTACCCCATGAGGTTTTCAAGGCAGGAGATATTCAGAGGTGGTTTGCCACTACTGCCCTCTGCATCCTGACTCTGGACTTCCTTGGTGGTCTGTCAGCCAAATGCAAACCAGGGCTGACCCTGATGACAGCAGGCTAGCCTAGGCTATCCAGATCAGGGTAAAAATATATAGATCCAAAACAATTAAAACAGACACGCAAATGAGGATCAGTGAGAAGCAGTGGGGGAACACCAGAGAAAACAGAAGTCTTCACCTGCTGGTGGAAGACAGATATAGAAGGGTACCATTTAGGGGATTGAATTCCATAAATGCAGTGCCATGTTGGGAAAGGGTCCTGAGATGCTGGTGAGCTGCTGCCGGTCAAAGTAGACAATACTAGATGAATCAATGATCTAAGACAGCTTCACTTGTTTGAGTTATAGCTTGTTTTTATTTGAAAAGTTATGCTTCAACTCATGTAACATTTCTCTTCTAGGATATTCTCCATATTTGTTTGTCTTATTTGGTTACGATTTCTTAATTATTTCAGACCCAGAAGCAGCAAGGGCAAGCAATTCCAAAATCACTACTACACTGGGATTAGTTGTTCATGCTGCAGGTAAATTATTCTTTTCCCCTTCTTTTTTCCCTGAAAAGACAGGATATCCTGGGCCTGCCCATGGATTACATTAAACTTGTCTTGAATGACATGTCATGGTGCCAGTAGTCAACGCTACTCGTAGGTGGAAGGTCTTCTATATGTTGCTTACTGTACTTTTTGTGTGGATGAGAGAGCCTCAGGGATATATATGTTAAAAGCGTACATTTGGTGCTTGGGAATGCCTAGTTGGTTACATGGGAAATCCTGCACAAGCAGTTACCACTGCATCAACATTAGGTGTACCATGGAGACATGAGGGAGCTTTCTCTGAGCTGAATGAATGAATGGGGAAGCTCTTACTGTTAGGGGAGCTGATAGTGAAGATCCTGCATGTCTAAGAAGCCCTTAGAAGGATTACAGCACAGTCCTATGAAGCCTGAGCCCATGGAAGTAATAGGACTTGCGTAACTAGGATTACAACCCCTCCCCAACTCTCAGGAGGCAAAGAGAGCCTTTATTGTGACCGTAACTGAAATGGTAGGAAAAGTTGCTTGTTTGGCTAATTTCAGTGTTCTAATATGGGAGAGCTTCTAACAGTTTAAGATAAGAAACTAGGAACAAATCTGGTATGCATAAGGACAATGGTGTTCTTGTGGGCATAAGGAGCAGACATGATTGTTTTGCGTGTTGATGCAGAAATTGATTGGTTCATAAGTCAGTTGAAGTTGCTTTCTGCTGTCAAAGTGATCTTAGATTTATTTGTGATTTTGAGCAAGAGAAGGCAAATTAAGGTGTGATAATGATTTATAGTAGGTGCACTATGAGACTTAATCCCAGAAAGCCCTTATAATTAATGGATAGATTAACACGTTTTTTGTTTCTCTCCCCCACCCCCCGCATCCCCCTATGAAGCGGATGGTGTTGCCTTAGGGGCAGCTGCCTCCACATCTCAGACCAGCGTCCAACTAATAGTGTTCGTTGCAATTATGTTGCATAAGGTAAGTCCTGTACATGAATCTTTATTGGCTTCTAACACATGGATGATATTTACTGATGGGAGTAATTTGTTTGAGTTGAGAAATTGTCACAAGTATAAATTAAGATTCAAGAGCTGTGTATCTGAAGAAGAGTTTTGGGCAATTTTTCCAAGCCAGTCTTCATTTCTATTTGCATTAAGTGTACAGTGCCCAGTAATAAACTAGCAGGCTCCTGTGGGAATGACAAATGCCACACATTGAGATCACCCACAGGTCAGGTAGGGGTCTGTAGGACTCCCTGCTTATGCTGGAAAGCATCATAAATTAACTCAAAGGTGTGGGGGAATCCTCGAATATTCTGGCATTTTTGCTGCAGCAAAGAGACAATGGTGGGAGCAGCTCAGTGTCCTTTAAAAAGTGGGAGGGGCAGCCTGCTCAAGCGACTCAGAGCTTAGAAAACATTGGGGAGCGATATGGGGGGGGGGGTGAGGTTTCCAGATAATGCTTTTAAAGTTAAATTGTCTAGGAGATGGCATATTTGCAAACGCAGGATGGGATGAAGCAGCAGGAATTCACACACTTGGGATGGCATGTGAGTTGGCTATAGGTAACCAAGGAAGATCTCTCTCTCATACTGAAAACCTCAACTCATTTGCTCTGTGGAAGAAACAAATTGACATTTGTTTGTATTATTTAAAATAATAACATATTTAGGAATTATGTGCAAAGGGGCTGAAAATAAAACACTTAGTACCATTATATGTATTTGTTCTATGGCCACACTTTGGAATACCTTGTGTCGTTCTTGTCAACTCATATTAAAAGAGAGAGAGATTGTAGAACTGGAAAAGGGTAACAAAAGTTGTCTGAAAGTTGGAGTTCTTCCTGTAGGAGGAAAGTTTGGCTTAGAAAAACATTTGGCTTACTAAAGAGTAACTAAGAAAAATGTTTTGTGAAGAGTGGCTTTTCTGTAGTAGAACTGTGGGTGGCAGCATGATATTTATTGGTGGTTAGATTTGGGCAGCTTTGATGCCTTTGATCACACATGCTTTGGGATAATGCAGCAAGGCTCTTGTTTATGCTTGCATGTGTGATAGCAGAAATGTTATGTGCTCAGTGCCAGTTTTCCTCTGTTCCATGGTGAAGAAATGGGTATGATCCAAAAGGCAAGATGATACATGACCTCAGTGTAATGGTGCGGTCCCATTACCAGTAAATGTGACAACTTTAAAAGGTGGAATTGTTAGTCTAGTTCTTATTTTAAATGAATGGGGAAATTTTTTGCAAAGGTAGTTGTTTGAGAAACTGTGAAATATATAGAAATTAAAGTTAGCCAACATTTCCCCCCTTCCCTAGACACTTCCATTTATCTGATTTTTTCCCCTTCTGAGGTTAGCCTTTGTCTCCTGTGAACGAATATTTGAGTTCATTTCCTTGTCTCAACATAATTTTCTCAACGTATTCACAAAGGCCTACGGGTACATAGCAGTTTCCTTAATGGAGGGAGAGTTCCCAAAGAGCAGTGGTACTCTGTGGTTCACGGAGCTGCATTTACTTTCATTCCTGGCATGAGGCCTGGACCCCAGGGAGGCTCGCAGCTTACCTGCTCCTCTGGCAACAGCTGTTTCAGGGTGGAGACCACCCGCCAGACTCGAGCCCCACCAGGCAAGGGCCTTGTCCACTTCCCTGGGACCTGAGGCAGGTGCCACATTGGGGGACAGTGCCCAGAAGAGCCACAGGTGGCATGTCAAAGAGCCACGTGTATCTTCTGAGCCACGGAATAGTCTCACTGTCATAGAAGTTGAACAATGAGGGGAAAACATCCTGGTTAACACTAATTTCTGTGTTAAAGCTACATTTTAAATAAAAATGCGGGGCTTCCAGTGAAGCCTAAATCTTACAGAAGTAGCAGCAGAAGACACTATTTTGCTTTGTGTAGTGCTAAGCGTTGCATTATCAAGAAGAGAGAAAAACATTCCTGCTAGAGTAGAAGCTTGTAAGAATACTCTCAGTTTTTTAATGAAAAGAATAAATATGATTGTTAGATTGTAGTTAGCTTATATTTACAGTGTAGTTAGTACCATTTTGAGGCAATTGTAGTTTGTAGGATCCAACATGTTGATCACAACTTGTTCGTTATTCATACATAATTTTAAATTGCCAAGATCTTTATATTAACTATTTTTCTCCTCTAGGCACCAGCTGCCTTCGGCCTAGTCTCTTTTCTTATGCATGCTGGTCTTGAACGGAATCGAATCAGGAAGCACTTGCTGGTTTTTGCACTAGCAGCACCTGTTTTATCGATGGTGACTTATTTGGGGCTAAGTCAGGTAAAAGTTTGGAGAGATTTAACTGTCTAAATTGATTAACAGCTGGGAAGTCTGGCAGATGTTTATGAGAGTTCAACAAGTGCTTACTTTCATCACTTATCTTTTACCAGCCAGTTGAATGTACATATTGGGGAATGTATATTATAGTTAATTAGGTACTGCTTAGTCATTTAGTTTATGTATGGCTTCTGAATTGCCAAAAATTGTGCTCTGACTGACTTAATAGGTTACTGAATTTTATGCAAGTTGTGTCTTTAGCAAGCATGACGGTTGTTCCTTTTGTGAATGTCGTTGGAATGGGAATAAATTATTGTATTTTATAATGACAAATTCCAGAGGAGTAGAGGTGTGTGTTTTAAAGTGAAACAGACAATCTGTTTCAAGGCTTAACAGATGTATTGTAGCATAAGCTTACATGAGGCAGAGCCCTGACTGAGTAGACTGTGGCTCACAAAGTCCCCAGCACTTCGCTTTCCAAATAGTCACTGCAACAAACTGTAAATATTCTTTTTTTTTTCATCCACAGGTATATATGCAGTAAAATTAAGATCTTGAAGGGACAATAAAGCAAGTTAGCTTTGTTAGAGTCATTTTGTTTTTCAGTGGCAGAAGTCTTCAGGAAGTAACGTTTTTGCCTCAGAATCAGTAATAACCATAATTGAAGGGACCAGTCTTGTTTATTGACTCATTCCTCTCCTTGCCTTCTTCTTTTGCAGAGCAGTAAACAGGCTCTTTCAGACGTCAACGCCACTGGAGTCGCCATGCTTTTTTCTGCAGGGACTTTTCTCTATGTTGCTACAGTTCACGTCCTCCCGGAGGTGGGTGGCATGGGCCATAGCCACAAAGCTGAAGCTGCAGGAGGGAAAGGACTCAGCCGCCTGGAGGTGGCAGCTCTAGTCCTGGGCTGCCTGATTCCTCTGATTTTGTCCATTGGACACCAGCATTAAAGACCTGAAGTCTAGCAACCTGTTCCTCAATCTGACATGAGCAGCAAGCGTTGGCTGCCCTTTTATCATTGTCTCTCTTACCTTGTTAACCAACCCATCTGTGTAAGGAGTCAGAGAGAAGCATGACCGCAGAAGGAGGAATTCTGGGAGAGCTTTTAGTGTAGCAGGCCGTACTTTGGAAAGCCGGATATTAATTCTGCTTAATATTTCTGAAGATAACTTTAATTATGACTTCCTGCCCTATTCTCAGGGAAGCTGAAATTTAGATTGATTTCATGGCAGATGATTTGGGAAGAACTTTGTGGTTCACAATGAAATCATAATCACCAAAGTATTCTGTGTGTCAGCATTTACAGCTGACCTGTTGACATTGGATGCTGCCTTCAGATACATGGGACTCCTGTTCACCTCCTCAAAATTTTACATGTTATAATGATAGCACAGGCTATCTTGGGAAGATAAATCTGATACAAATCTTGGATAAACTGTGAAGAAATGTTTGGACAAAGCCTGAGAACAATTTAGGAAGCATAAGTCTTGCTAGTTAAGCATCTGGATGGGAATCTTGTGTTGCGTTACCTGGAGGTAACCTTGTTGTGCCCCTTGAGTGCAATGATCCATACAGTAGAATAAGCCAGCAGCATTCGGCTGAGAGCTAGGTTATTCTGAACTCTGATGAGCTGGTGCTTATTGAAATGGATACGGTACCAATTTATTTGGAAAGGCTTGGTTCTGCTGAGAATGTTAAATACTGGTCAGCTGTAGCACAAAGTGTTTTTGCAGAGGTAGATGCTGTGGGCACAGAGTCCTTAAGGCTTACCGTTATTAGAAGCAAAGTAAGCATTCTGAATGGATGTGAGGCTGTTTGAACTGAGACTTTCTGTCTCACTTTTGGAATCTTTGACTCAGTGTTGACAAGAGTGCAGCTCTGGAATGCAGTGTCAGCTTTTGCATGTGTGCTACCTTTGGCTAATACATTTTTTTTTTTTTTTTTGGGAAGAAACAAGCCATGGGCAGAAACCTAGAACATCCAAAGGTATATGTAGGTCCTCAGCACACAATTTTTACATCTTTATTTCCATTGCCAAATGTTTCTCTGTTTGGTCACATTTTCATTGCAAAAAAAGATCAAAGTATAAAATAACAAGTTTATCCCTGGTGCCGGTTATTTCTCTATGCTAGACTTCTTCCCTACACCACCACCCTGCTTACAATCCATAACACAAACTTTCTTCCATTCCTTGTTCACATCCTGTGCTAGCTTGTCCGAAAATAATGGTATGGTTCTGGGTGAGGGTTTGTCTTCAACTGGTGATTTCTGCTAGATGCTTTGATATTGGCCCAGTCACAGCAGTCAAGATCAGGATGTTGCTGAGGATCTTGGCTTTGGGGTTTCTGTTAGCATTAGAAATTTAGGTTTATCAAAACAGAATAATCTAGGATTGCCTCCAAACTTGGTTTTCCATCAGCATAAAGCAGTTCTGCCAGTGGAAGAGGGAGCGTTTTTCATTTATTTTTGCCCTTCATGTGGATCCTGACTGTCCCCAAGGAGCTTAGTGGTTTGCAGTGGAAGGCAGGAAAGTTATATCCCTAGTGGACCTCTGCCGGTGGTACATTATATCCAACCTCTAATCTTTTCCTGAAAGTTGATCTGTTGCACATCGGATCTGAAACGCCCCTCTACATAGCCAACATGGCCCATCAGCTACATAAACCTGTTTCGATGCCTGTGTGAGATGGGGAAAACTGGGAGTTGTCAGATGCCTGGAGATCACAGCTCATAACTGGTGGTGCATTGCAGAAGGAAAGCAGTTAATATCAAATTGGCACAGAGAAAATGGTAGTGGTAATTGTTAATGAACTGAAATAGTTACAGATACGTTGCTTTTGAATAAGATAACCCTGAAGGTAAGATTAAAGTATGATTAAAGAACTAGTTTTTGCCTCAGAACTGTATTTGGCAGTGGTGGACAAGACAAGCACTTGATAAGAGTCTGGATTAAGCCACACTTAATTTTTGCAATGGTATTATGATATTGGTATCAGAAATTTTGTTGGACATCAGAGCTGCTTTTAGCATCTGAGTGAGCTCGATTGGAGAACTTGGTATGAGGCTGCCTGTGCTGTATCACTTCATGTTTATGAAAACAATCTCTGCTAAGTCTGGTTTTCTTGCTCACAGAGCCTGGGCTTAGCGACATTGGCAGGAAGCCTGGACAGGACTTCTGTACGGAGAAGGGACAGTGTCTAGAATCATTAACACTCTATGTATTGCGCATTAAGTGAGATTAAGGAAGACATGGGCCATATAGCAAAGAATTGTGTAGCTGAAATGTTTCCAAATGTGCTCTTGTAGAACATCAAGTTTATTGATATGCCATGTGGGTATTGCAAGAATAGCATTACGTAACTCCCCCTTGACTTCTCCCTCTCCACCGCCACTTATTTGACTTGTCACTCTGTAATGATGTGGGTGCCTTGGTGCTTCATCTGTACTGAATGGCTAATTATCTCAATTAAAGTGGTTTTGAAGGATATGGCTTTAGGTATCTTGTCCCTTGTAGCCATGGGAATCCTAACTTCAAGGTATCTCCTAGGTTAAAATAACCTCTCATGTTTTATGTTTCCCCACCTACTTATCAGGATAGTGAAGTTCCACTCCTCAAAAGTCTTATTGGTAAAATTCTGGTGTCAGCAATAGACTTCTGGGAGCCACAGAAAGAGTGGATATTTATAATATCTTCTAAGTCTAGCCTGTGCTTCCGTTACTTCAGTTGACTGAGTTGTGGAAATCAGTCTATGATGAGCTGTATCTGTGTGCAAGATTATGTTCAATCATAACTAAGAACAGTCAAAATAAAGGGAATGGTCTCTTGCCTAACAGAGACTTAAAAAAACAACAACACTTGTTTATACCATCTGTGAGGATGGTAGTCAAACCCAAGGGAGCAAGGATGCTTGGAATTTTCTGAAGGCGATAATGTGAAACAGCAGAAAACCACTCTTGTAAAATTCTCTAGAGGTTTCCGCAGCCTGTCTTAGAGGTATACCCAGTGACAGCGGACATTTTATAGAGGCTGCATAGGAATGGGAAAACTTGAACTAGTATGTTTTGTACTGCTGTTTTATGCTGTTTATTGATGAACCACAGGATTGGGGGTAGGGGCTCAGCAGTGACATTCAGAAGCAGAATATCTGTTTCAAAAGATCAGTTTTTCTGTGTTTTGACCGTGTCTCTGAGGCAGCTGTGACTTTGTGGGTACATGTTCCCTGGTCATAACTGTATATCTGACTGTGTACTAAAGTGTAATTTTGATGTCTTTTCCAAATCATTTGTACACATGAAACCATTCCATGGATGACTGCCTTATTTTTTTGATTTTTTTTCACTTTAATTGTGAATGGTTTAAAAATGTTGTTTTTATTATATTAAACTTTTTATTAGCTGCATTGTTGGAAGAAGTTGGTCTAATTCCTTGTGGATAGTTTTGAAGAGATTAAGTGTTGCTGCTTGAGACACATATGTGAGCCTCTTCTGCAGCTGTCTTTGGATATATACACCTTTCCCCTTTTTAAAGCATAAATCTTACAAAATTGTGTGCAGGGTCTTATGCAAAGCACAACATATTGAGCCACACTCCCAAGTATAGCCTCCAAACCAGATCCCACAATCTGTGTGCTGCTTGCACAATCCTCTGGGTTGGATGGACTTTAGTATACTGTGAGAGGATGGAGCAGCTAGGTAAGGTAGTTGCATCTTTATGCCAAGTAATTGTAAACCATCACTTCAATCATGGTTACATGGTAATGTCTGAACTAAACAATGTACTACAAGGTTCAATCCACACTGCTGCCTTAACCTGCTCCTAGCTGTGAATAGCTATTCCAAGAACCAAGAAATATTGAAAAGGGGGATTCCTGTTATTCTTTGACTGAAAAGCACCTTAGTCAGGTTTACAGTATTTTAAAATATATATATATATATAAACATAGTTAATGCAGGATTCAAGCGGTAGTGTAAGAATGCAACGGATCTATTTCTTTATTGCACTGCATTCTCATTTCACAGTTAAATTTCAGTGGTAATTATGTATTTACTTGGCTATGCTTGGGCATGTCAAGGTAAATGTACTATTAGCATCCTTTGTAAAAAATGCTTGATTGGAAACTTCAGTTCTTTACTAATTTATTGCAGCTGAAGGAAGTTGAAGAAATGACTTGTTTTAATCACGTAAAAGACATCGTCCCAGAGCAGTTCAGTTGACAGCATTACCTTTACAAACATAGGGCACAATCCTGGGCTGTAATAGCTCAGGTTGTGAAGGAGTGCACATGTGCAGTCAGAGGTAGAAAGTTATTACTGCAGCAAATTGCCCATTGAAGTGGGTAATAGAAAAGAGCAAGAGTCCAGTAGCGCACCTTAAAGACTAACAAAAATTCTGGCAGGGTGTGAGCTGTGACTCACAAAAGCTCATACCCTGCCAGAAATGTTGTTAGTTTTTAAGGTGCTACTAGACTCTTGCTCTTTTCTACTGCTAGTGACAGACTAACACCCATTGTGATCTGTCTGAAATTGGTAAGTCCATTTTCCTTCTAAAAGGTGCTTTACCGACAAGGCTATCAGCTGTGGCAGGGAGAAGTGAGCTGAGGGTTGAAAAACTTGGGCCCGGCGAGCCAGACAAGAGTCTACTGCAAGACAGCAGGACCCCTGTACTAATTGAGCATCTTGTATATGTTCGGGGGGCAGAGACAGATGAACTATTTGCCTGAGGTCCGTGGTGGGTTTTGGCAGTCCTGCTGGCTTATTGAACTGGATTTGTAAAAACGGCTCCGGCTACATGAATAAACTTCTTCCTCTGTGCAATGACTGCTTGGAATTGTATCCAGAGTGAAGTTGTTTGGCCAGGACCGTGTTTATGAGTTCTGTAATCACACAGCACAAACTCAATTCACCTGCATTTCAGTTTTCAGTCTTTAAAACAAGTACCTCTTTAGGCAGAGATTTGTCATTGCCATAATTATCCTGTGAGTATCAGAATATGGCCTTGAACATACATTTTGTTTTAGCTGGTAGCTCAGAGGTGGACATATCAGCTTTCTTTTGTGTGTGTGATAGATGAAGGTTCCAGTCCTTTTCTGGTTACTACTTCCACTAAATTAGGAAACAAGGAATAGCTTCCTGTGGACCAACAGATGAGCAGCTGATTAGGACTTGTGAACCGTCATAAACTCCTTCAACTTATTTTGTTATGCCACAACCCTCAAAACCAGCTTGAGAAAGAACTGTGCCTTAATGAAGAGCAAGCCAACGGAGCACCATCAAGAATGACTGCTGCACTCACAGTAGTTGGCTGACTTATTGCATGTCGTAGGCTAAAGTTCTCCAATGAACTGGTTTTGGTCTTCTTTTAGTTCAGGGGGAAATCAAGCCTAACCTTCCTGTTTGACAATATTTCAAGAACCTCTTGGTTTTCTTGCAAGGAGTTGCGTCTGCATCCACAAGAGGGAGTGCTCTGAGCAGAGTAGCTGGGAGTTTTCTGCTCATGTCTTCTTTTAAGAACCAAATACGGCGCATAGGGGAGCCTGGGTGAAGCAGAAGATCTGGCTCATGAGAGTTCTGCTTTATGCAAGACCTAAGATGCTGCTTTTTTTCCACAGCCACATTACCTTTAATTGAATGTTGAACAATTAGTACTGTCTTAAAGGACATAAGTAGAAACCTCTATTCTAGAGCCTCAGTTACTGTATCTACCACACTTTCTCCGACAGGCATGTACAAGCTATACTCTTATCTCACGGCCCTATGAGTTACAGTTCTGTTCAACCTGGTTAACAGGCTGACACACTTGCCTATGATTGGAAATGCATTGTTCTCCATATTGTAGAGGTTGCAGGTAATAAATGTTGTAATAAATGATGTAAATGCATAAAAGAAGAAAATATCAACGAAAGTTCCCTGGGCATTTCCGTATATAACTGAACCTCCCAGATAATCTCCAACAAGTAGGTCTTAATGATGCTTTTAAAAAATGATGCTCTGGCTTTGACCTTGGCAAAGGGGGAAAAGGACAGCACCGACAGTGCTGTTTTTTGTGACCTCGCACTTATACCGTATGAAGAACGCTCCCTCAGCCCATCTCAGAGATTGAATAGGGCAGGTGGGAGGAGGTGGTCTCCACTGTTATGCTCAAGCCAAGTTCTGTCTTTATTGTTGGATCATTATGGGCCTCAAATGTCTGTGGCCATACTGCACAATCATCTTCACCCAATGGTAGTTGAGCTCTGCTCATCTAATGTGATTTTTAGTCTTGTCGTAGACAAGGATATGCCACATTATTAGATTGTATTGTAAGACTGCGTCTGGAAGGTGTGAGTCATACCTTCCTATCACAATTTAAGGAAGAAAGCAAGTGGTCTAATGAAATGGATAGTAAGTTTGGAAGACAGGAAACACGTGGGTATCTACAGCCAAGCTTATGATAACTATTTTTTTGCCTGATTGCTTTCATAGAGTTTACTCCCTATGAACCAGTTAAGTGCTTTTAGCCTGCTTGTTAGAAGGTACAGATAGCTGGGGAGAGAGAGCAGACAGTACGCCCAATGCTTCATTATTAGATGTTTATTTATTTTTCCTCCAAAGAGCTAAGAGTGGTATGCATGGTATAGGGACACCCATTTTATCACAGAAACGACCTGTGAGGTGGGTCAGGTTGAGAGTAAGTGGCCCGAAGTTACACAGTGGATTCATGACAGACGGGTTCTTAGTTAATCTAGTTAGTCAGTGGTTCTTTGATGAAAGAATCATTACTTTTGCTTGGTTAGAGCCAGTGAAAAATTACTGCTAGTGGAACATTAGGATTTAATACCCTTTCAGCAGCCTTCCGCCTATTTTTACCATTTACTGTATGAGCCCCACCTCAGCAAACAGTTGCCAAAGCATCGATTCCAGGAGCGATGAGAAATTCAGGATGTATTTTATTTAGAGAGTCAGTATGGTGTAGTTGTTAAGAGCAGTGGTTTGGGGGGGGGGTCTGATCTGGAGAACCGGGTTTGTTTCCCTACTCCTACACATGAAGCCAGCTGGGTGACCTTGGGCTAGTCACACTCAGCGTCACCTACCTCACAGGGTTTCTGTTGTGTGGCGGGGAAGGGAAGGTGATTGTAAGCCAGTTTGATTCTCCCTTAAGTGGTAAAGTCAGCATATAAAAACCAACTCTTCTCCTCCTCCTCTCCCCAAAAGAAACTCAAAGCAACTTACTACATTGAGAGCCAGTGTAGTGTTATGGTTAGAGTATCAGACTAGGATCTGGGACACCCAGGCTCGAATCCTCACTCTGCCATGGAAGCACACCGGAGGACCATGGTCCATTCTCACACTCTCAATCCAACCTACTTCACGGGGTAGTTGTGATAATAAATTGGAGGAGAGGAGAATGCTATAAGCTGCTTTGAGTCCCCTTGGAGAGAAAGAAGGGGTGCAAATGAAGTAAATGCCCTCTCTCCTCCATTTAGGCTGAGAGAGAGTGACAGGCCCAAGGTCATCCAGTGAATTTCCTTGGCAGAGTAGTGTAGTTGCCAACCTCCAGGTACTAGCTGGAGATCTCCTGCTATTACAACTGATCTCCAGCTGATAGAGATCAATTCCCCTGGAGAAATTGGCTGCTTTGGCAACTGGACTCTATGGCATTGAAGCCCCTCCTTCTCCAAACCCCACTCTCCTCAGGCTCCGCCCCAAAAACCTCCTGCAGATGGCAAAGAGGGACCTGGCAACCCTACAGAGTAGGGATTCAAACCTTGGTCTCCCAGATTCTAGTCTGACCCACTAATCATTACACCATGTGGGCTTTCTTGAGAGAAGAGAGCACTGGCAACTTAATGGTGTCTTTTGTAATATTCAGTTTGCCTATAAGTTGAGTAGGCTTTACTTTTACAGAAACAAACTTGCAAGCAGTTTGTGCCAGTTCTAAAGCCATCTTGGTGTATTACCATAATGAAATCTTATAGGAAAGTATTTAATGAAATACAAGGTATAGTGTAAAACAGCATGGAAATGGTATGCTTCAAACAATGAGAGATCACATAATGTGGTGTGCCATCTTGTGATTTTCCTGGAGCAGCTGATGTGAAACCCCATCTTAACCACAGTAGGCTTAAAAAAAAAAGTTTCGAGGTTTAGCAGAAGAGCTGCTGAAGCAGAAACAAACAGATTCTGTAGGGGCTTGTATGTGCACAATGTGTCCTCTGTTTGTATTCATAAAAGCCCTGAAAGGCAACTTGGGCATGTCCCTGCCTCTTAGCAGGAGGCCGTACAGTTAATGTAAAGCAGGGCTGAGCCTTTCTGACACCGTAATCAAGGGCACAGCAGTCATGTGAAACCCATCCAAGGATTTCGGTTTTGCTACAAAAAGCAAATCTGGATTCATGCTCACTTTCTGCACACACTCACGTGCTTTGTATCTTTCCCCTCCCTTCCCCTCTTCCTCCTTTCTGAGCTATGACAGTACAAACAGTATATGCTAACTATTTGCCAAGCCTGCTTCTATTAATTAATATATTTATACCGTGCTTTTCTCCCCAGCAGGGACCCAAAGCAGCTCACAACATTATTCTCCCTTCCTCTATTTTATCCTCTGAGGTAGGGTAGACAAGAGTATGACTTGTCCACGGTCATCCAATGAGCTTCCATGGTAGAGTGGGAATTTGAACCTGGGTGTTCCAGATCTAGCTGGATGCTCTAACCACTACACTGCACTACTAGGTAGCATGGGAAGTAGTTAGATACTTTTTGCTTTACTGCATAGACTTAAAGAAATGCACTGTAGCAGACTCTGACTCTTGCCATGTACTCCATGTAGGAGCCAGCGTGGTGTGATGGTTAAGAGCAGCGGACTCTAATTTGGAGAACTGGGTAGGTTTCCCCACTCCTCCACATGAAGCCTGCTGGGTGACCTTGGGCTAGTCACAGTTCTCTCAGAACTCTCTTAGCCCCACCTACCTCACAAGGTGTCTGTTGTGAGGAGGGGTAGGGAAGGCTGCTTTGAGACTCCTTAAAAAAGTAGAGAAAATTGGGGTTAAAAAAAACTCCTTTTTGTGTGTACGTGGCTTTCAAAAAAAGGCATCTGTCTACCTTGCATAGTACAGGACAGAGGCACAGGTATGTGCTAATTTTTAACAGAGACACAGGTATGTGCTAATTTTTAACATGTAGTAGTTAATGTCATAATCTCTTGCTGTTTGGTTTGTTATGATCCAGCTGCTCATCCTGTTTTATGGCAGAGACCATCTTCAGGGCTGAGCTGGAACTTCAGCCTTGCTTCAGTGCATCAGGAAGCGATACAGCACGAGGAAGCTCTCTGCATCTCTGCATCAGGGAGACGAATATTGACTGAGCCCAGAGCGTCTGGTTATCGATTCAAAGCGTAGCCTCAGTCTCCCAGTGGCCGGTTACATCCTTCTGGCTCATTGCGTCTAATCGGATTCCCTGAGTCACAGAGCAGAGGCAGAGAATTAGATTTTTTTTTTAATCCATCCATCTGGACGATGTTCGCCTCTAAATCCAACTCTGTCTCTCCTTCTCCATCTATGGAACAAGCGGATTCAGATGCCTTGGACATCAGCACCAAAGTGCAGCTGTATGGAGTGCTCTGGAAGAGACCTTTCGGGAGACCGTCTGCCAAATGGTCCAGGAGGTAAGCTGCAGATTCGGGTTGTGTAGGGATGCAGTAGCAATAAAAATGCTTCAGTGGAAACACAGTGCAGGGCTTTGGCTGGGTGGAACCGAAGCCGGACAGTCAGGGAAAACCCTCTAAAGAAGTTTCAAAGAGGGGAGGGGCTGTGGCTCAGTGGTAGAGCATCTGCTCGGCAGGCAGAAGGTCCCTGGTTCAATCCCCAGCATCTCCACTTAAAGAGACTAGGCGAGTAGGTGATGTGAAAGACCTCCACCTGAGACTCTGGAGAGCCGCTGCTGGTCTGAGTAGACAATATTGACTTTGATGGACCAAGGGTCTGATTCAGTATAAGGCAGCTTCATGTGTTCATGTGTGTTCTACTACCATGCCAATACAATAATTCAAACTTCCAGAATATCAATTAGCTTGTGGTTTAAAACGTTTCAAAGCAAGCAAAGATTGCAGTACATGTTCATGCAGAGGGGTTCTGGGCAAATGAGAGGGGATGTGAAGGCAGGGTTTTAGCTTAAAGTGTTGCTGGGATGAAGTATCAGGAGCAGTTTTCTGGGATTTTTAGGCTACCATTGTGGATAATTAATGTGTGCCACACCAACCTCTTTGCTTAGACCGAATATTCTGATGGCACACTTCCCTCTTCCTAGCAGGTTGCTCTTTGCTGACTATCCTTTCCAAGGGGAAACAGTTGATATCCAGCCAGCTTTATGTAGGAGGGGTGTAGCCTTTAACCTTCCATGGATCACTTTTCTTGTCATTTGTGCTATGTCTCTTTAACAGTGTGTGGCACTGTGTTAGCCACCCCCCACCCCCCTTTGCAGAGTAAAAACAGTGTAGCAAAAATTGTGCCAAGAACTAAACAGTTGTTTTCCTACCTTTCATGGAGTGGAAGTGTGGGAATTTAAATCCAAAAACCTTTTGATGTTTAGCTGTACATCTGAAGGAATTTAATTGTGCTGGAAGAGTTGTTTGTGATGTCACAGTGGGTGCTGTCCAACATTAATGCTCATTTTCTTCTAACCTCTCTTAGCAATGCAGTTCTAGCACTTGACCATCATTATTAATTTAGCACGGTTTTATGGCAAGAAGTCATCTTGTTTTTAGCAGGCAGTGAGTAATTTACATCTATAAAGCAAGAATTGCCTGATGTTGGTTGAGGGTTTCAGACCTGATACTTACAACAAACTGGAGGCACTAGAAGAGATTCCATGGGAAGAGTTGGCAGTTTGTTGCTGAAGTTCAGCACAAATCAGGTGACAGGAGAACGGCATGGCATCAGAAGGAAAGAATCAACTGGTGCGCTGCCCAAGCACAATAGTATGCCTGAGTTATAGGAGCATCATGGCGTATGGGGAGTGGCTTGAAAAAGTCAACACAATTTGTCCTTTCTTAGAGTGACTACAAGTCTGCATTGGACACCGTGCAGAGGTTGTGCTGAGCCATGCTGTTCTGATACAGAGTGTCAAGAAAAAGTTACCTTTGGCTTGGCATGGCATGACATGACATGACCGCACTGATGGGATAGTTTGCTCATTCAGACTGTGTGTGTGTGTGAAGTGCCGTCAAGCTGTAGCCAACTTATGACGACTCCAGCAAGGGGCCTTCAAGGCAAGCAAAACGCAAAGGTGGCTTGCCATTGCTTTCTCCTGCAGAGTCTTCCTTGGAGGTCTCCCTTCCAAGTACCGACTCTGCTTAGCAGCCGAGATCTGACGAGATCGGGCTATACCATGCTGCCTTCCCTCCTTCATTCAAACTGCCTCCCAATAAAAAATTCTTGATGTTACACAAGCACAAATATTATAAAAACATATAACAACAAATATAATGTAATAAATTGGCAATAAGCAAGCAACAAGACTAAAATACTAAAAGTAGCCATTAAAAAAAGTTAAAACCTGCCCAAAGGCAGGTCTCATCTAATCTTTGCAAAGAGAGGCGGAGCTTTCAGGCTCAGGGTGCAGAGGTTGCTCTCGGACTATCTGCCTGTATACTTGCTCATGTGCTTCCATAAAACTTGTCAATCTTTGTATTTGTGAATGAAAACACAACATGCCTCCAATGCCATCTTCTTCTAAGGAAAACAAGCCCTGTAAAAGCTGGCCAGAAATCCCACTGATTAGACTTAGGACAGGGCAGGAAACATTCCAATAAACCACTGCTTTATTGGCTCTTTATATATCAATACATCCAATTCTAGAAGGCAGATAAAAAAAATCCACACAATGTGTGCCTGTAAAGAGAAAAGGAATTTTTCTACAAACTTGAACAACCACCAGGTTTGCAGGAAAAAAGTGATAATTAAAAAGGACGAAGGGGTGTTCTAGAAGCTCCCAAATCTAACTTTATGGAGAAGAAAACTGAGATGGGTCTCAACTGCCACTTTTAAGAAGGAGGAAGTGGTGGGAAAGCCATGAAAGGTGGCACTGCTGGGTAAGGTGGCCAGCTCCGGGTTGGGAAATACCTGGAGATTTTTGGGGTGGAGCCTGAGGAGAATGGGGTTTGTGGAGGGAAGGGACTTCAATAGGTATAATACCATAGAGTCCACCTTCCAAAGTGGCCATTTTCTCCAGGTGAACTGATCTCTGTAGATTTCCAGCCACCACCTGGAGATTGGCAACCCTAGTGAGTAGGCAAGCTGTGTTAATGGTAGGAAATGTAGGTGTGGTAGGGAGCAGAGAAAGGTGAGTTAGGCAGGCAAGGCCAGTAGTAATGGGTGCAGATGGGGTAGTGTAGGGTGCAGAAGCTCAGCCAGCAGGAGGAGGGGGAGAGAGGCCATGGTGGACAGAAAAAAGTTGCATGAGGAAGTGGGGATCAGTCTGGCTGGGATTTTCCCTGCCTCACAAGTTCCTCATGGGTTCCTGTTGGTGCGTGCATAACATATATATAAAAATATAACTTTAAATCCAGGCTGTGGTGAGCTCTTGATATGTACTGTTACATTTATTACTGTTGCCCTCCATACCAAATAATGGCTATATAGCTTCCATTTTGTTATAGCCCTGTATGTCAGACCTTGAAAACATAAGAAATGACAGTATATAGCAACTGGCAGATGGTTCAATCCATATGAGTTTCTGATTATATGAAAAGAATTTATGGGATTACGAAAACTTAAAAGTGTCCTTTGCTGCTCCTCCGCCATGCTTAAGAGAACTCCCACATTACATACACCTTTTAGTCATTAATGGTTTTCGTATGGTTGGAGTTTACCGGAACAGGCCCCTACAGAGCATCATTTGGAACGTCAGCTAACAGTCCAAATCTCTCTAATGGTTCTCTGCCAAAGCAGTTTAAGAAAAGTAGTTGCAGCAGTAAAATCTTTGCCTTCCACAGTACACATACTGTTGTGGGACCAAGACAACTAATAACCCATTTGTATGCATTACACAAGGCATATTGTAGTGCTGGTGATGAGGTATTTTTCAGCTTTCATGGAAAAGCTAAGCATTATTCTGCACTAAGGGAGGTTGCCATCTTGCACTGTTCTCTCAAGCACATATTGCAGCTTCAGTGTCAAGAAGGGCTGGCTCTGTCCATGACGTCTAGTACTGTTCGGTTGATAAGTGAGGGAATTCCAGGGAAAACCAAGAAGCACCGGTGAGTGGGTTGGGGTTGGCAAGGATTATTGGACACCGTAGACCTGTCTGTACATCATCTACTAATGCATTTATGGCTAGTCCATAAAGACCAGTGATCTGTACATGTTGTTCTTTTGTCTTGGAACTGGAATATGGAGTTGGTTCATTTGTCAACCTCAGTCACAGAAATCAGTTACAGTTTTCAGAATCAAGGTCTGCTATTAGCATAATAAAGCACCCAACACTGTGAGTCTTTCATACATGACTCTTGCTATACAAGACATGGAAAAAACTGTCGTTTCCAGAAACCTATTTTCTTTCTGGTTCCAAAAGAGGTAAACTGCTTTTTTCCTGCTTCCTGTCACCTTGTGCTAGACTATAACATACCATAGCATTAAGGTCATGTAGAAGCTATTATTATTAGGGAAAATGTCTAGGCAAATGTAAATTAAAAATGTAACATGCCCTATTTTATTATATATTTATGGTCCACCTTCACCTCTAAGGGGTATCCAGAATGGCTTTCAATGGCCTTTTATGCACAGGTTGTTCCTGTTGCCGTCAAGCCCCAAGTATTTCAGGGCTTTGTTTTCATTATACATGTGTTTTCTGACCTTTAGAAGTCGCCTCGCTCTCCCCTCGTGTTTTCCCCACATTTTGTGAATGCTTTTCAGCCCAAGTGTAATGTCTGCCTTGATCCCAATTTGAAAGCTAGTCCTGTGCATACTTGTCAATTCAAGGTTTTCTCCCCACACCCATTCTCATTTTCACCTCCCACTTGTCTTTCCTCCCATCCAGCCCCTTCCCTCAAAGCTGGAATACTATGAGGCTGCTTATTTGGTCAGTTTCACAGCGAGTGTGTCAGTTTAAGACCTTGGCTGGCTGGACAAATGTGAGAAAATGGCTTGCCCAGCTAACATGAAGACATACAAACAGAGAACCTACATACAGAGACACACACAAAAAGGGAATCACTTGGTCAAAGGGGGGGAATTCGAACAACAGAAAGTGTCTGGGAAAAGAAAACAGAAGGAAAAGTCGTGGGGAGGGAGGGTTTGCCATGAGTTGCGACTACTCGGTTCAGTAAAATTAGAGTCTTGCCGCCTGGCTGGTGAGAGCTGTTAACATATTTATAAAAAATTGACTACAGTCCATCACAAAGCAGTATTTAAAGGGGGAGGGGAATAATGCCTATACCATTAGCTCTGAAGCTCTGCATTTTCCCTGGTGATGCATAAGTTTAACCCCAAGTACTCCAGGAATTTTTTCAGGGGAAAAAGACTAGGGCTGTTGAAAAAAAAATTCGGTATAGTTCGGATTCGGCTGAATTCGGCCCGTCTGGATTCGGGATATGCCGAAGTCCGAACTCCCCCGCTTCGGGTCCAAGCAATTCGGCGCGAATTCAAACTTCGGGGAAAAAATCTGGCCGAGTAAAGCCATTTAAAACACAACCGCGCCTTTCCGCGGCTCCGGGGGGCATTTTTGGGGGTAGAGGTCCCAAACTTTCAGCGGAGCTTCAAAGGACCGTTCTTGCCAGACTCCCCATGTTTTGTAAAGATTGGGTCAGGGGGGGCTGAGATATGGGCCCCGAAAGGGGTTCCCCCACCCTTAATGTGCATCTTTGAGCAGAGCTTGCCGCCCATGCACAAAGCTCCCAGCCCCGACAAACAGCTGAGCTGCGGGGAGCAAGGGCGGGGCAGGTGCGAAGAAGTTTGCAAAGCAACACAACTGCAAAGCAACACAACTGCAAAGCAACACAACCATGCAAAGCAACATGTTTGCAACCATGCAAAACAACACCTGACACCTGGGAGTTTGCAAACCATGGAAAGGGACAGAGGCAGCTAGCTATGCATAATGAGCAGGAGGGGATGGAATTTCCCCTTTTGCATCGGACTCGAGTCGGGACCAGGCAAATGCATTCTTTAAGTCACCATTTGAAAACCAGTTTTGAGCAAGCATCAAAATAGCGACTCGAGGGGGCACACACACCCCAGGCAGAACGGGCGAAAGCCCCCTTTGGCTTCCCCCCCACCCACAGAAACTGGTCCCTCCCCACACACACACACTCTGCTTCCCCCCCACACACACACACAGGAGAAAAATTATAGATTAAAGCCCCCAAAGGGGTCTTACTGTGGCTGTCTTCTGTTCCATCAGGAGGGGCTGGGAGGAATGGGTAATCCAATACGATTCTATTTAAACACAGGAGGTTTTGCCTTGGATTTGCCGCTCTGGAGATGCATACAGGATCGGGTGATCCATTCATCCCAATAGGGAAAAGGGGAAAGCCCATATCTCGGGACCCCCTGACCCAATGTTTACAAAACTTTGGGGGTCTCTTAAGAAGGCTCGTCTGAAGCTATGCTGAATGTTTGGGGGTTGCACCCCCAAAAATGCACCCCTTGCAGCCACGGAAAGAGAAAAGGGGGGAGCCCATATTTCTGCCCCCACTGAACCCATCTTTACAAAACTTTGGGGGTCTCTTAAGAAGGCTTGTCTGAAGCTATGCTGAAAGTTTGGGGGCTGCACCCCCAAAAAAGCGCCCCCTGCAGCCACGGAAATGGAAAAGGGGGGAGGGAAAAGGGGTGGAGCCCATATCTCAGGACCCCCTGACCCAATGTTTACAAAACTTGGAGGGTCTCTTAAGAAGGCTCGTCTGAAGCTCTGCTGAAAGTTTGGGGTCTCTACCCCAAAAATGCCCCCCCTGCAGCCACAGAAAGGAGCGAATGTGCACACACACCCCACGAGGATTTATCTCTCTTTCTCTCCCCGGCCGGGCCGCGCAGCAGCTGATTCCTCCCGTACTCAATCCTGACTGATTGGCCAGAAGAAGACCCAGCTTGGCCACCGATTGGCCGGGGGAGAATTCTGCTTACTGACGGTTATGCTGCTGCGCCCCGAATTTGCTGAATTTATTCGTGAACTCCTGAACTCGCTGAATTCGGCTCCCCCGTTTTACCGCCATTTTTGAGTTCGGTTCGTCCCGAACGAAAAACCGCCGAATCAGGGGAAATTTGGCTGTTTTTCAGTTCGGGCCGAACCGAATCGACAGCCCTAAAAAAGACCCCATGCACAGTGATTTGAGAATTCGAGTTCAAATAGTGTGCATCAAGAGAGCAGAATATCTAGCAGAAACTACCCATGCTTAAAAGGCCAATAATAATCTTCCCTCCTAACAGCTCTGTGACATGGGTTAGTCTGAGAGAGCGCATGACTGGCTGCACAAGTTCACCCAGTGAGCTTCATTGACAGAGTGAGGATTTGAACTTGGGTTGCTCAGATCCTTATCCAACACTCTAACCACTGCACCACACAGATGGGAAACTGCAATTAACAAGGGTTTAACACTTAATTCAGAAGATACCAAACAGGATCTTTCAGTAAACATGAAAACCACCTCAGAATTAAGAACCTCTATAATGGCTAAGTTGGTCCAAAACTGTTGTAAGAAATATAGCACTACTTACATTCATAACAATAAAATATGGCATTCATGGATGTGTCACAGCAGTTTTAAATGGTACTAAAACTCATACCAGGATCTTGTTAAAGAACCAATTGTTTACTGCAAGGAATTTATTGATCAACTTATTTTAACAGTCGAGGCATTAAAAAATAATAATTTGTTGATGGAATTGACCGTCTGGGCTGGGAAGGAAAGGCCAGCATCTGTCAGCTCACCCATTGGGGCACTGGGATGGAAGTATATTATGCACATAATTTCACTCCTCTAAGGGCAATGTGTTGTTTCAGGGCAAGGGGCTTTCCCCCCCAGCACAGGAGGCTCCTTGTGCCAGAGGAACATTTAGGTGAGCAGAATGGTAGGATGTGGCCTATGATCTCCAGGGCAAAACAAGGTCCTGAGTAAAGCCCAACAGCTGAAAAGTCGCTCATGTCTATCGTACACTGGAGGACTGTGTTTCCATAATAAATTAGATCTCTCTTCCAGTTTGCATGCACGCAGTGTCTTTAATGTTGTCCCATCCCCATACTCAAATCTGTACTTCTGTGCCCAAAACACAAACCGAAAAGTCTCAGCCTCTCTCTGAGTGGTACACGTGACGGGCTCTGGAGCTTCAGATCTGAACAACCCTTGAGGCTGCATTGTTCTACTTTTACTGGAATATCCCCAGAGGATGAAAATTACCCTAGTTCAACATCAATTATTTGCTATACTTAGTTACTGGACTTATTCCAAAAAAGCATTGTTAGCTCGAGGCCCAGAAATGATGCTGTAATCCACAGGGAATACTTAACATGGTCCTTTTATGTTTTCAAAACACATTATAAAACATTACCTAGCTAATCTCATTGTGTATGGGTATGTCGAACAAAAACATTTATCATCAGAAAACAGGCTTTCTGTGAGAGAATCACACAAGATATATTTTTTCAGTTCTAGCTACTCCCAGGTGAATGAGCAGAAGAATTTAATGTCTGAACCTACGGACCATAGATCTACTTAGGGTTGCCAGGTCCCTCTTCGCTACCAACAGGAAGTTTTTGGGGCGGAGCCTGAGGAGGGCAGGGTTTGGAGAGGGGAGGGACTTCAATGCCATAGAGTCCAATTGCCAAAGCGGCCATTTTCTCCAGGTGAATGGATCTCTATTGGCTGGAGATCAGTTATAATAGCAGGGGATCTCCAGCTAGTTCCTGGAGGTTGGCCACCCTAGATCTACTCAGTATCAGTTTGTGCAAGTGCGGACTTACTGCAAGGATGGAGAGGATGGGCAGAGGCTGTGGCTCAGTGATGCAATATCTGATTTTCTTGCAGAATGCCACAGTTGAAAGGATCAGGTAGTAAATGATGTGAAAGTAGAGTTGCCGTCTGGCCCGAAGAAAAATGTCCTGTCACTTTAATAGAAGCTTAATGTACGGAAATGAGCAGCTGAAGATTTTCACGGCATGGAAGTAAATAACATTACCTCGTAAATAATATCTCATTAAGCTATTAAAGGGATAAGATGTTTTATTCCAGGCCAGTTGGCAAACCTACTCTGTCCTGTCTCACAGGATGAGACTTTGTTATCTTTACCTTGGAAATGTCATTGAAAGCTCACTATAATGAAAGATCTCTCCCAGCTGTAATGTTTAAAAGAGCTTACCAGTGTGGTTGGTTAACATCAAACTGGGAACTTCCATACCCCCACTGGTGGCATCCAGGAAGGTCATGCAGAATGGAATGATGACAATCATCATGATAAGCAATCCTAACCATTATGGCTTCCAACTCTTTCAGCACAGTGGTTGTTGGAGACTGTGCAGTTGTCACATACATTGGACTGGGCCTGTGATATCAGTTAATGTGATTCGCATACTCCCTCAAACCATGCGCTGTGTAGTTTTGGACTCGTGCTCAAACTTTTAATACTTTAAAAGAAGGTTCAGGTTACAGATGTTGCAGACAATCTCATCCAGGTTGCCAAAAATAAATAAATTGTGTCATGAGAACAGTTCAAAAGCCTCAGACATATTTGGTGAGGATTAAGGCAAACACTGTTATGGACTGTGGAAAAATTCAAGCTGTCAGAGCTTGGAGGCATGACATGGATGGTCTTTATTCTACTTAGTTCTATGCAGCTGGACTGTTACAAGATATGTGATGAGCCTCACACTCCAAAATGTTTGGTAGCTGTAGCTTATAGCAGCACAGTCTGTCGGAGTCCAGATTTAAAAGCTCCTTAAGCCATCAGTGCTGTTGTCAGTATGACTTTGGACTCCGATCTGATGGGGGCAGGATGTAAATCAGGGATTACCATGAGCTCTAACCCATAATAATAATAGTAGCTATGGTGCATAATACAGTCAAATTTAGAAAGGGAGCCCCCACGTTTACACACCAGTGCTACATATATGTTCTGAAAGCCATTGCTGAGAAACTCTCAGCCCCAGGCAAGAAAAAGAGCGCCAGGCAATCCTGGGCCCCTGCCAAATCCTTATTTCTATCTGACTTTTCCTCCAAGGATCTCAGAGCAGTGTATATGTTTCTCCTCTCCTCTATTTTATCCTCACAACAACCATGTGGCACTCCTTTTTAAATTTCTCTCCATTTCCAAAGCAGTCTGTGAAAATAGGCTAGGATTGCCAACTCCAGTTTGGGAAACTCCTGGGGATATGGGGTGCTACCTGGGGAGAGCCAAGGTTAGGGAGGAGAGGGAGCTCAGCGGGGATGTAATTCCATAGTGTCAATTCTCTGAAGCTGCCATTTTCTCTCAGAGAACAGATCTCTGCAGTTTGGAGATCAGTTGTACTCTCCAGAGATCTCCAAGTCCCACCTGAAGGTTGGTAACCCTAATTTAGATTGGTTCTTGTAGGTTATCCGGGCTGGGTGACCGTGGTCTTGGTATTTTCTTTCCTGACGTTTCGCCAGCAGCTGTGGCAGGCATCTTCAGAGGATTAACACTGAAGGACAGTGGCTCTCCGTGTCAAGTGAGTAGGAAGAGTAATATATAGTCAGAAAGGGGTTGGGTTTCAGGAAAGAAAATACCAAGACCACGGTCACACAGCCCTGATAACCTACAAGAACCAATGAACTCTGACCGCGAAAGCCTTCGACAATATTCTAATTTAGATTGTTCTGCACTTTCCAGTGTGAAAAACCTTCATTTCTGTGAGGGAAGCAACAAACGCCTTTTAAAAACAAGCATGGAGACAGGGGATAATTTTCCAAAGAGTGTGAAGTGGTATGATGGAGCCATTGGTGCTCAAGGCCGTACACTCATTTTTCTGTCCCACTGCTGTTACTCATCAAAGAGGTTTTGTGTGAGTGTGTGGGGGGGGGGTTATTGTACTAGTAGATCACCACTTCCACGCCACATGTGCCTGCATCAAATGGAGTGAGAATGACAGTGCAATCCTATGCAGAGCTACTCCAATCTAGCTCCACTTTAATCAATGGACTTATTCTGGAGTAATTCTGCATAGGAATGCACTGCATAGGATGAACTGTGTATATGTAGGGTTGCCAGATCCCACTTTGCCACCGGCAGGAGTTTTTTGGGGTGGAGCCTGAGGAGGGTGGGGTTTGGGGAAGGGAGGGACTTCAATGCCATAGAGTCCAATTGGCAAAGGTGGCCATTTTCTCTAGGTGAACTGATCTCTATCGGCTGGAGATTAGTTGTAATCGCAGGAGATCTCCTGCTACTACCTGGAGGTTGGCAACCCTAATGGAGAGTCATCTTACGAGAAAGATAAATGCCAGCAAACTCCAAATGTCATGCAAAAACCCAAGCATGAAGCACAGTTCTCATTGAAGGTTGACAGTAGAACAAAACATTTGGTAGTCCTCATTACCAATGTCTGAGAAAAATTTGATGGTGTAAAAGAGGAAACCATTCTGCCTGCTTTTCCAATGGGAAAAATGTCCTCAATGTTTTTTTTTCCCTGTTCAAATATTTACAATAGCTAGAAAGTTCCAGGTGACTCACAATGAATAATAACAGACCTTGGGGTATTATGGAGTCTACTTTGACTTTGAGGGAGGTAAGCAGCAGTTTGCAATCAGCCATGCCACTGTTGACAGAAGTAGTTCTGGGATAAGTTATGGTGAAATGAGAGAAAGCAGCTATCCAAGCATGAGCTTCTCCAAAAATGAATCAAGAGGCCTTTATTCTGCATAGACAGAAAATGCCTTCCCCTTGCCAAGCTTCAAATTGGAATCACTCTTGAAATATATCAGCAATTATGGACAGGCCTCTCACCTTAAAGAAATATAAGGAACTGCAAAACTCTTAAGCTACTTTTGTGGCTGCAAATACGTTCCAAACAACTTCCAGCCTGGATAATTACCTTTCACTTTCTGCCTCAAGTCCCCAAGGCCTGACAGCTCTAGAATTCAGCTCACCACACTTGGCTAGTAGTATTGTGTGCTCCTTTCACATAGAGAAGCAGCATGTTATGATTTTGAGAATCTTAAAGGTTCCATTTTTTAAACAAAGTGATGTTTCTAGCCCTCATGGTTGGAGAGCAAAATTTAAAAGATCATGTGTTCACTGAAGGCTTCCATTGGTCGTGTTGCAACATTCTGGAGCCTAGTTGGTATTGTTAGATTACAGGAGGTATTCACAGAACTGGGCTACATTTCTTGGCCCGGTCTGATCATGGCAACCTTGGCTGTAACCATGAAACTGTAGGGCCGGATGGGCCATGAAAATAATCTCCCCCAAGTTGGTTTCGTATAATTGCAAGGAATGTGTGGTTCACATCTATAGGTTCAGTTTCTTTAGAACTCTCCAGTTTCGCTGAGTTGGTCCTCAATTAGACAATATGTCACAATAATAGGGGAAAGGACGGTGGCTCAGTGGCACAGTACAAACCTTGCATGCATAAGTCCCAAGTTCTATTCCCCGCATCTCCAGTTAGCAGGGTCTTGGATAGCAAATCCTGAGAAGGGCCTTTCTCTGCTTGAAATCTTGGAGAGTCACTACCAATCAGATCAGGCAGTTCTGAGCTTGATGCCCTCAATACTGAGCAAGAAGGACTAGACAACATAAGACAGCTCATATGACTGCTGCCCATATGATATGGTCTGGTGTGTACATTAAAAGGTTGACAAAGACAAATTATTTTCATCTTTCTTTCAGGTTCTTTATCATCAAAGAGAGTTTTCTGCTTTACTATGCTGAGGGAGAAAAGAAGAACTTTGAAAACAATAGATACTTTAATATACACCCCAAAGTAAGCCATACCTACAAACACTCTCTGGTGGTATACTATCTTGTCAACATCTGGAGCTATGATCTAGAATTCCTGAGGCCTCATCTGCCATATTTGCATACTGTGCCACCAGACTACAGAAAACATGCTTGCCAGTTTGTTTTGTTGTTGTCCCTTAAAATACAAACAGCAGAGTCATTTCTTTCCTTTGTAAATATTTGGGTATCATGAAAATAAAAGATACTTAAATTTTCTTTATCGTATATTATTAAGGTAGTGAAGTATAGATGTATTTTATTTGTGGGAAATGAAGTATCTGTATAATGTTCCTTTGTACTCCAGTGCTTCAGAGCTAGGGCTGATGGGAACTTCTGGTGGTGATGCTGGGCATCATGTGACTAGGGTTGCTAGGTCTTCTGGTATAGTGGGAGACCGCTGCCCACCACTGTTCAGCTGGGTGGTAGGAGGAAATTCCCTGGAAAAATGAGGAGGTGACTGGTGTCTGCAGCATGATGATGTCGCTTCTGGTATGACCTGGAAGTGACATCATCACATTGGGTGGCACTCTAGCATTCACCTCAAATGCTGTGGTCACCCAAGGTGTGATGATATCACTTCCAGGTTGCACTGGAAATTATGTCATTGCACTGCGAATGCTGGAAGTGGTGTCACACATCTTCAGAACTCTCTAGCAATCCCCCCAAAACTCTGTTTTTTCTAGGGTAGGGTGGCCAGGCCTCCCATTTGCAACCCTTGTTACTTACTGCCACTAAGAGGGGTGGGGGAGAATGGTTAAGAGTGGTGGTTAGGAGCGGTGGACTCTTATCTGGAGAACCAGGCTTGATTCCCACTCCTCCTCATGAGCGGCAGAGGCTAATCTGGTGAACTGGATTTGTTTCCCCACTCCTACAAACGAAGCCAGCTGGGTGACCTTGGGCCAGTCACGCTCTCTCAGCCTCACCTGCCTCACAGGGTGTCTGTTGTTGGAAGGGAAGGAAATTGTAAGCCAGTTTGATTCTACCGTAAGTTGTAGAGAAAGTTGGCATATAAAAACCAACTCTTCTTCTATAATCCCCCTCTTAAAGCTGGCTTTGTGTGTGGTGGGATGTCACTTATGGGGGAAAACCCAGTTTTACCATAGGGTTTCTGATGATTCCTAGAGCTATGTGACATTGCAAAAATCACAAAATCACAAAAGGTTGGAAGAGACCACAAGGGCCATCCAGTCCAACCCCCTGCCATGCAGGATCCCACAATCAAAGTGCTCCTGACAGATAGCCATCCAACCTCTGCCCAAGGACGGGGACATTACTGCCAGGTATTCCTGGAAGTGACATCATGGCGCATAATACCATGTGCCTCCGTGCCCCCGCACCTTAAGTTCCCCCTGTTGCTAGGCAACACTAGGTTTTACTCAACTGGAAACTTCAACCTGGCAATTCAACCTGGCAACTTCACCGCAATGTCACTTTTCTAGCCAAATTTTCCCCACTGTTGGACATTTTTCTCTAGGCCTGCTGGCAACCCTAATGCCAAAAAGGCACTGTGAGAGATTTGGTCCATCTTAATTCCATTGTTATTCAGTGGAGATTCTTACCATCTAACCCAATGTTTGGTATATCGTTCTTCAGGGTGTCATACCTCTTGGTGGCTGCATCGTAGAAGCCAAAGAAGAGCCCAACATGCCTTATGCAATGAAAATCTCCCATGAGGACTTCCATGTAAGGGAACTTTTTTTCAACTGAATAAATGTTTAATGCTGCAGAAACCTGCTAAATGGACAAGTAAGGAAATTCATTTTCCAAAAGATACACCACGTAGATATGTAGTAGTGCCAATCCCACTCATTTTCTCTCTGCCAGCATGCTCAGCTCTTTCCTTGACATGCTGCCCACCCAGTAATGTTTTCTGTAGCTATAGCTTCCACTATAATAGTAGTGTCAGATGTTCCTGAGACTCTTGAGGCCTATCTACACTATAGACTCCATCTGTTTAGCAGTCATTCCTGTAGTTCTCTTTCCAAATTACAATTCCCAGGATTCTTTGGGTGAGGGAACCACAAGACTTAACCTGCAACGTGTCTGTAATATAGAAATCCCCACTGAAACTCCGTCTATATATAAGAGTGGGGATATTTGGTTTTCTTTTTCATTGATGGAGCATCTTTGTATATCTTCTTCTCTTTGTAGCTACTTTTAACATTTCTTTTTAAGGGTAACATTGTTCTAGCTGCCGAATCAGAGTTTGAACAAACCCAGTGGCTGGAGATGCTCCAAGAATCTGGAAAAGTGTAAGTACAGTGGGCAGCCAGCCACCCCATTAAACCTTTCTTTTCCTTGAAGCCAACTTCCATATTGCCATTGTCTCTCAAGCACTTTGGATATTATTAATGCTTTGTGTCCTTAACATAAAAGTGTTAGTAACTCTTTCATTTATTTGCACTTTCAATTGACTTCACATTTTTGCATGCCAACACAGCTGGTCAACTATATTATATTTGGGACATATTTGGAAAGATTAGAGTATACAGAGATGGGGGTCTTGGTGTAGCAGTATTTTGATTAAATCACCACCTTTCTTGCTGGTCATGGCTGACTTCTGAAGTCTGTGGGGGTTACCGCACTTGTATTCCAAGCAATGTATTAAGAGTTTGAAAATGTTATAAAAAATACTGTTCGCACTTTCTATGTATTCCCACCAATGTATTAAGAGTTTGAAAACATTATAAAAAATACTGTTCGGGCTTTGTTTGGCCCCTTTAGCTGTGAAGACGTCTTCCAACTATTTATAAGCCGTGGTATCCAAAACCCCTTTTAAAGCGATGTTTTTTTTAACATTTTCAAACTCTTAATACATCGCTGGGAATACAAAGTGCGGTAACCCCTTGTGAGTTCATGCACATTTCAACTGTCAGTGAACTCTGGTTGCATAAGGTTTACTTTAATATTTGACAGTTAATTGAAACAGTTACAGAAAAGTTAGAATAATTCTCTTTTAATAGAGGTTAAAAGTTAAATTTGGCCTTCTTATTTTGCTTTAGAAAAGACAATGAAGACATATTCTGATGAAACTGTTGAATATATCATACATAGTTAATTAACAAGGTAGTAATCCCATGATTAAGATAATTGAGATTTAGAGTAGTACATGCGCGAACCCACAAAGACTTGTGGGAGGCTTCTCATTTTCCTGTTCCCCACTATTTCCTCTTTTCCTTTACTGAAAGCCCCCATAGCCTCTCTTTCCCCCCCCCCCCGCTTTATTCTCTCCTTCTAGGCTTGCCAACCTCCAGGTGGAGCCTGGAGATCTCCTGGAATCACAACAGATCTCCTAACTACAGAGATCAGTTCCCTAGGGTTGCCAGCTCCAGGTTGGGGGTGGAGCCTTGGGAGGGTGAGGTTTGAGGAGGAAAGCGACCTCAGCAGGGTATAAATACCACAGAATCCACCCTCCAAAGCAGCCCTTTTCTCCTTGGGAACTGATTTCTGTCATCTGGCCTCCAGTCTTCAAATTACTTCCAGGGTTTTTTCTGCATGTCAGACCATCCTCTAACACCCTAGGCTACAGCATGGATATGTTTGATCTAGGTTGTCATAATTATAAGTATTTATGGCATTGCAAAGTGATTGAAGAGCACTTTTACTATCCAGAGGAGTTTAAAATAGCTCTGAAGATTTGCTCTGGCAGTCATGCAGTTCCTTGGTTAAGAGAGAAGCAGAGAGGGCATGGCTCTGAAGGTCAAGATACATGTGGCTTAAGCAGGACAGAGCTAATAAAATGGCTGTTTGTAGCAAAAGGGGTATACAGTAGACATGTCTCTGCTTCTGTGGTGAATTACAGGGGCTTCATCTCCCTCTCTGTGTAGAACACAACACCAATTCCACTCTGAGAAAAGAGGGTGATGGGATATTGTAACAAGACTCTCATGGGAGAACATGCCATCCAACTAGGCACCAGTGTTATATCCCATTGACAGCACCAGATCCCTGGAAGGCCTGTTTCTCCACTAATACTTGGCTTAACAACAGCATGCCAGTTTTGAGTATGCCCAGATGAACATGGAGGAGCTCTCTCATGTATGCCTACATCATTAAAATGAGACCAGGATATCTAAAAGTTCTTTCATATGTATTTGCCTTTGCTTTAAGATTGTAAACTGAAGCCCAGTTCTGCTTCCCTTCGTTATTGGAGGTGAGGTGTATGGCAGCAAGGAACAGGACCTTTTCAGACAGTGGCGGTAGGGTTGCCAACTCTGGGTTGGAAAACTCCTGGCAATTTGGGGTAGAGCCTGGGGAGGGTGGGGTTTGGGGAGGGGAGGGACCTCAGCAGCCACACAGTCCATCCTCCAAAGCAACCATTTTCTCCAGGGGAACTGATCCCTGTAGTCTGGAGATTAGTTGTAATTCCAGGAGCTCTCCAGGTCCACCTGAAGGTTGGCAGTACTAGGTGGTTGCACCTAGATGCACTGCCATGGACACTTACATGAACCAGAGCTGATGTCCTTCATCTCTGTGAAGACTAATTTCTTCTAGGTTTTTAAGAGAGTTTGAGTGGGGAGTCCTAATTATTGATTCTTTTGGTTTAATTTTGGGTTTACTACTGCTGTTTACATTGTTGGTTTTATAAAGTTCTATTTTGTATCACATATACGATTTGTGGCATATTCAAAGGGATATGCCATAGAGTCCATCTTCCAAAGCTGCTATTTTCTCCAGGCGAGCCAATCTCTGTCACTGTCAAGAAATGCAAGTCATGGCATATCAGAAACTGAAAGCTCAGGAACACATTGCATCCTGGGAGACTGCCTTGAGCTGGTTAGAACAGGTGTTAACCATGGCTGATGAAATAAGGTGAAATAGGAGCAATGACTAAGCAATGACTCAGCTGTAAACTGATTGGTTCCTGAAGCCTGTGAAATGTATAAATGTCTATTACCCTGTGACTGGGTGTGGGGAGATTTTGGTGGAAGTCGAGAGTGTTGGAGATTGCTGTAAATAATCTGTGCCCTGTAAATAAACAAACACTGGCTTTTTTTAGCTTGGCGTTTCTGGATTGTATCCTGAGGACTCTAATCTAATCCGCTAGCTCCTCGCGACAGTCATGTCAGGAGCTCACTGAGAGCCAAAAGGCACAGTCTGGCCTAGTAAATTGAAGAAAGTTTTCAGGGATATTATGAATCCGTGGGGTCCACAGTTTTTATTGCCATTTTGTTCTTTGGAGAGAAATGAGTTTCCTATAACAGTGTCACATTGGTAATTTATCTTCTTTATTTCCTACCCTAATAATACGTTGTAGGTAGGGCTGCTGGCTCTCATTGTCTGAGATATTTTCATAGAATAGCTTTCCCTATGCGCTCTCTCTTTCATAAAAGGAAGTTTATTGGAGATTGTAAATTTGACAGCATGGTATATTTTTAAAAGGGGATTTTCACTTTCTTATTGATTTTGGTTCTTTTTTAGGACCTGGAGAAATGCTCAGCTGGGAGAGGCTATGATTGAGACCCTCGAAGCACAAGGGCTCCAGCTTGCGAAGGAGAAACAGGAGTATTTAGGTTGGTCTGAACAAGTGTTCATTAGCGGATAATCATGTCTCAGCTCTGTGGTGATTATTGGTTTTATTTACATAGTGCCATTGATGTTTGTGGCACTGTGCAGAATTACATAATCCAAAATGGCAGGTGTAATGATGATAAATCCATTTGTGGCACCACAAGGTCCGCGTCACCTTCTTCCTGTAACAAGTTTGAGGCCAAAAGGTGATCTGCTTACCTTCAAGGCCTTACTACCAATGACCTCAATTAAGCAGCAACTTTTGTGAAGCTGTTATAGCAGAAAAGAATAGAGCAGAGATAATAAGCACAGACTGCATTCCTGAGGTGCTTATTAAAGGTAAAGGTAAAGGACCCCTGTGCCTCCCCCTCCCACTGTGGCCAAAAATGCAACCTGAAATGCTGTTCCTGAAGGACAGCCCCCCCCACCTCAGGAACAGCGTGAGGGGGGAATCATGCCCCCTCCACCTCTGGAAATTTTCTGTGGGAACCATGCCCCACTGTATTTCAGGTTGTTATAGGTGGCTCTGGGTAATTAAGAATTAAACCTTAAACTTAGGAACTTAGTCCTCTGAGCAGCTACTTGTCCCCTACTCCTTTTTTTTCGTAGAATGCTTTAAAAAAAGAATATTGCCATTTGACATCTCCCCCTTTGCTATGCCCTCAGTCATAGCAATAAACAGCACTTCTAGGATGGCATTGTAACTTGGAATGTAGCTCGAGAGCTTTATCTGATGGCTTGGTATAATTTTGGAAATTTGTAAGTATGCTGGAGTGTGTGCTAACATCCCACAAGCAGTGAGCAACCCGTAAGTCTGGTTTTAGTGTGGTTTCCTGTAGTCACAAGATAGATCCTCAGGCAAGAGGGAGTTTTGTGGTTCCTGGTGAGATGAGCTTTTATACAGCTTTATTTCCTCCAGTGGTCAGTTACAGTTCCTGCAACATGTTTGGCACCTTTGGCATTAGGTAACAATGTGAGGATCCTGCTGCCTACCCTGTAACTGTTGCAATGCCCCCCCATCCTTACATTCAAGTTACCAGGCAAACTCAGGGTTTGGGTACCCATGGTTGCTTTATAATGTATATCCCCCCCCCATTTATTTGGGAAACTCCAGCTGGCAGAGTAAAGCCTTCACTGCTTTGCTCTTGTCCTTATCCTGTATGCCCCTCTATCTCCTTGTGTTTCTTCCTATGCATAAAATTAAGTTGGTGATGTTTGATGGCGACATTGTAAGGTTTACTGCATTAGTGCACTTTGAAATCCTTTCAAAGAAAGCACTGGAGACCAAATTATTGTTATAATTTATGATTAATTTGGCAGAAGGGACATAAAAGACAAAAAACTCATTAAAGTAATTTCATAATAGCAACCCTCCAATTGACGCAGAACAATGCAACAAGCTAAACTGCATTTTTCAAGACCCACACATCTTAAGGCCTCACAGTCTAAAATGGTTTCTTCTACTGGTTGCTTTCTCCTTTATGTTTGCAGATAAGCTGATGGAGGAGACGGAGGAGCTGTGTCTGCAAAGGGAGCAGAGAGAGGTTTGTTCTCTTCCTTTACTGAACGTGTTTGTTGAAGACCTGTATGAGGGTAAGATTCCCACAGAATGTGATACGAGATTTTAGAATTTAGAACTGGATTGCACCCACTCTTCCCCCTGCCCCTTCAAAAGTCCAGTGTGAGGGGGCGGGGGGGGGGCTAGAGAAATCAGCAGGTGTTGATGGCCCTGTGACAAACACGAGGGACTCACTGCCCACTTGCAAGAGGCATGCTTGGGCTTGGTCATTGTTTCATCGGTGTTGAGGATGAAGGCTAGGGTTGCCAGGTCCCTCTTCGCCACCGGTGGGAGGTTTTTGGGGTGGAGCCTGAGGAGGGCGAGGTTTGGAAAGGACTTCAATGCCATAGAGACCAATTGCCAAAGCGGCCATTTTCTCCAGGGGAACTGATCTCTATCAGCTGTAGATCAGTTGTAACAGCAGGAGATCTCCAGCTAGTAGCTGGAGGTTGGCAACCCTAATGAAGGCAGAGCTCACACTTATAAAGAACCCCATTTCCCCAAGTGGTGAGAGGTTTCATGGGCAACACCTACCTGGATTCACGCACTTTGGAGAAAAGACCACTGGAGACTTATGGAATTTTTGTAGTATTTGCTTTATTTCCAGATCTATGAGTAAAGAGACAGTCCTACAGAGCACCAGATCTACAGCTGAGTATGTGAGAGACATCCCATGGCCTCAAGGGGCTTCAGCCAACTCACAGCAGAGCCTGCCTGCTTTGCCTCTCCCAGCATCTAAAGCTGCCCTTTCTTTCCGCACAGACACTAACCTGCTTCTTCCCTTAAATGAGGGCTGGGGCAGTCACCTCCTGATGGGCACTTGGTAGGGTTGCCAGGTTTCTCTTCACCACTGGCAGGAGGTTTTTGGGGCGGAGCCTGAGGAGGGCAGGGTTTGGGGAGGGAGGGACTTCAGTACTATAGAGTCCAATTGCCAAAGGGGCCATTTTATCCAGGTGAACTGATCCCTATCGGCTGGAGATCAGTTGTAATAGCAGGAGATCTCCAGCCACCACCTGGAGGTTGGCTACCATAGCACTTGGCCTTAGTTGTCTCCTGAGACTTCAGGCCCACTGAAAAGATATCTACACTCACTAAGGCACATTACCCTATGTACATTGTCATGTACGTTGATTGAGCCACAGTGATCAGGATCCAAGACTGCAACAGGGCTTTTCTTGTTGAAGACTGAGCTCTGCAAGTTTGAAACAGAGCCTGGCTTGCGTGATTCTGATAGGCCAGAGGCACCCTGTGGTTACGCACACATACCCCCAACTCCTGGAGGAAGCTTGCATTTTGATAAAGTTGCCTTTTAAAAACAGACTTAATAAGGTGATGCATGTCTGTATGGTGCTTTTATAATTTGGAGGGGGGGGGAGATGGACTGTTTATTTAAAGCCCTAGCAAAATGTAAAATTGAGCCAATATTTAATTGGCCAGTAATGAATGCCTGAAGCGTGATAGCCTGTTGGATGCACCATCTATCCTCTCCCTTTCTGTTAGGCTTTGGAGCACCTCAACCGAGTCCTGGAGGCAGAGAAGCAGCAGTTTGAGGAGGTGGTACAAGAGCTGCGCCAGGAGCAAGAGCAGATTAAGCGGTAGAGTATGAAGGGAGACAGGTGAAGAAGTGGGTTTTTCCACTGGCGTCTCGCGTGGTGCCTACCTTGGGCAGGGCTGGCTCATTTGGGTGCCCCGAGAGCTCTGCTCCTGTCCTGCTCTAAGGGCGCCAAGCTGGGGCACAAAGGGGCTCTGCAAGCCTGTCTTGGAGCCCGGCAGAATTAATGGGAGGTTGTTGCCTTCTCCTGTGCCACTCCACGGGCACCACTGCACCCTTATTAACAGTGCATTCCTAAGGTAGGGTTGCTATGTGCCTCTTCGCCACCGGCAGGAGGTTTTTGAGGCGGAGCCTGAGGAGGGCAGGGTTTAGGGAAGGGAGGGACTCCAAAGCCATAGAGTCCAATGGCCAAAGCGGCCATTTTCTCCAGGTGAACTGATCTCTATCGGCTGGAGATCAGTAGTAATAGCAGGAGATCTCTAGCTAATACCTGGTGGTTGGCAACCCTATCCTAAGGAGAGTTACTCCAGTCTAAACCCATTGAAATGAATGGGCTTAGGCTGGAGTAACTCTCCTTAAGAATGCACTGTCAGAGCCTGGTGGCAGCACAAGTATATGGACAGGTGCTATTTCTCCCGTGTCACCCTTATCAGCTCCAAGGTCTCTGCAGTCTGTCTTGGGCCCAGACAGCAGCAGCAGGGGTGTGCATAGGAGGTGATGAACAGTGCAAGCCATGCTCATGCCCTCTCTGCCAGTTTTGCACCCCAGGTTGTTGCTAGTAAAAGGTAAAGGTCCCTGTGCATGCACCGGGTCATTCCTGACCCATGGGGTGATGTCACATCCCAACGTTTCCTAGGCAGACTTTGTTTACGGGGTGGTTTGCCAGTGCCTTCCCCAGTCATCTTCCCTTTACCCCCAGCAAGCTGGGTACTCATTCTACCGACCTCGGAAGGATGGTATATGGAGTCAACCTTGAGCCGGCTGCCTGAAACCAACTTCCGTTGGGATTGAACTCAGGTCGTGAGCAGAGCTTGGACTGCAGTACTGCAGCTTACCACTCTGCGCCATGGGGCTCTTTATTTCTAGTAAGCCCCTACTTAAAACTCTTCTGCTTTCCTTGTGAATGTGTTCTTGTTCCCCCCCACCCCATGGCCTCTGTATGCCACACTCCATTAACTCTCTCTGTGCATTATACTCTGTCCATTGTACATGAACACTTTCTCTATCGTTGGGCTACCATCCTGCAGCACTGGCCTTCAGGTTTTTCTTTAAATAAATTGTGCCTAGTTTGCACGTGGACGTTTGTCCTTCCCACCTTCAATATATTTCACTTTGCTGAGGGTTTGCAGTACCTAAAAATAAAGAAGGGAGGAGCTTGAAGAAAACACTGTGGTGGGACTGTGAATATTAGGCAGGCATGAGACTAGACAGCAAAGCTCAGAAGAGATGGCTTTTGTTTAAACTGGTGTTGCTCAGGCAATGTCCTTGCTTCCCTAATGTGCTGGTGCAACCTATACTGATCTTGAACCATGTGAATTGCAAGCTGGATGGATAGGGAAGAGTTAGCGGGCAGCGGTTGCAGAGCTACATCACAGTGGCTCCAATTTCACTGATCAACACATCGTACATTTTTTTTAACTGATTCTTGGCTTGGCTTCACTGACTTCACACTCCTTAATCTGAAGGCTTTTGTCTCAGTAGCTTTGAAGATGGTGCTAAAGGCACAAAAGAAAGAAAGAGAAAAAGAGAGGGTGTGACTGTGTTGTGCTTCCTCCCTCTGTGACGTTCAGGCAGATTTACAGTACAGACTATGGGCCAAACCTACATGATACACCTGACACATGTCAGGTCATGGGTGCACCGACCAGATTTGCATTCAGCCACTGGGGGAACTTACCTTACCAAGTGCATGTTCACTAGGTGCTGCAAAGGGGGGGGGGGGGAGAAGGCATTTCTGGTTTCTCTCCAACCCTGTTTTTGCCCATGGAAACGGCAGTAGCAGGGGGTTGCAGGGAAGGGAGGCAGACAGGCTGTCTAGGTTGGCCTTTCTGGTAATAGTTGGGCAATTATGGCATGGCAACAGAGTCAACAGAGCATACTTAAATTGTAGAACTTCCTGCCCCAGGATGTGATGATGGCTGCCAACTTGGCAGGCTTTAAGAGGGGAGTGGACATATTCATGGAGGAGAGGGCTATTCATGGCTACTAGCAAAAATGGATACTAGTCATGATGCATACCTATTCTCTCCAGCATCAGAGGAGCATGCCTATTATATTAGGTGCTTTAGAACACAGGCAGGACAATGCTGCTGCAGTTATCTTGTTTGTGGGCTTCCTAGAGGCACCTGGTTGGCCACTCTGTGTGAACAGACTGCTGGACTTGATGGACCTTGGTCTGATCCAGCATAGCCTTTCTTATGTTCTTATGTTAGTTTCATTGCAAGGCAGTGGCAGCCAGAATCTGGGGTAGACAAGAGGGTAGCATTTTCTCCCATTCTACCTGGAAGATGTGGTGATTATTTATTAATTATTTAGAAAATATCTATACCACCTCTCCAAGGAACCAGCCCAAAGCAGCTCATAAAATTAAAAATAATAAAAAACATAAAACACTATGAAATTTTTAATCCAAGCCCATCTAGAGCACTAAAACATGGAATACTGAGCAGCTTAAAATGTATATCATAAAACAATTCTCAGGCTACAAGCAGACTTGTTAGAAGATTGACCCTTAATTAAAAGCCTGGGTTAAAAGAACAGTTTTGGCCCGGTGCCTAAGTCAGAATAAGGTATGTGCAAATTAGCCTTAAGGAGAAGGGCATTCCATAGGTGAAGGGGCCACTGCTGAAAAAGCCCTGTCATTTACAGTGGGAGAAGCCAACCAGGTCAATGGTGATAATGCACAGTGATTGATTGCCAAGTAACCATTACGGTACTTTAAACGAACATGTGATTTCATCCTTGTGTAAGTTCCATGGGTAATCTTTATTTTTGGCAGGGTGGTGTGTAAGGCAAAAATTCAACTGCTGAAGCATTATTAAACATTGACATTTGTGCATGCCATGCAGCTATCCTAGGTATACAAATCCTGCCCGAAGACACATTATTACTAATGCAAACATGGAGGTTTGAATTAATATCTGCCTACCAACTGCATTTGCCTGGTTGTCTCACAGAGAACTGGAAATGACAGCACGGTCTCTCAAAGGAGTGGAGGAAGAGAAGAAAGGGCTTCAAAGTTTGACAGATACGTTACAGAAAACACTGGAAGTAGGTGTCTGATCCTTCTTCTCTTGATTGGCAGCCTTTATGACCTGATCGCTGTGGACACTGTTAAAGAATGAACTCCTGTATACAGAATGAGAACTGAAACCTTTAGAACTATTCAGGATTTTTAAAAAGGCACGGTTTTCCTGCATGCCAAAATTCTATTTATGGCAAGGAGCATGAGGGGCATAACTTGTTTTCTTCCTTCTGCTTTCCTTGTAAAACAGATGTTTGGGATTATTTTTCAAAAACTCTTTTTTATCAATGCTTTTTTGTGGCAAGATTAGAGACTGGTGTGGTCTTGGGTGCTATCTTTTTTTCCTACCCCTTCTTTGCCTTGAACTCCCAATGAATCTTTTCCCATCACTGTATCTCCATGTTGTGAAAACTTCGTTGCCTTTAAACAGCTGTTTAAAGGCAGCTTCAAAAAGCCGAAATAACATGCAAAAGAAGAACGTGCCGTTCAGTCGCAACTGACTCACAGAGATGGCGTCCATGGGGAATTCCAGAGCAGAGGTGGTTTGCCAGTCCCTTCCTCTACATAGCAGCCTCAATCTTCCTTGGTGGTGTCCCATCCAAGTACTGAATGTGGCCAACCCCACTTATAGGGTTGCCAGTTCTGGGCTGGGAAATACCAGGAGATTTTGGGGGTGGAACCTGAGGAGGGTGGGGTTTGGGGAGGGGAGGGACTTCAGTAAGGTATAATGCCATAGGGTCCAAAGGTGGCCATTTTCTCCAGGTGAATGTATCTGTGTCCACTGGAGATCAGTTGTAATAGCAGAAGATCTCCAGCTACCACCTGGAGGTTGGCAACCCTACCTGCTCTTAGCTCCCAAGCTTTGATGAGCCTAGGCTATTTGGTCTGCTAATATGCAGAAGCCCTGTTTACTCTCCTATGGAACTGCCCTTTTGAGAGGTAAAGTTTAATTATTTTGGGGGTACTTTTAAAGAATAATCTCCTTACTCTGTCTCAGAATTATTGCTTCCTTTTGAGTTTGTTTTCATGATGCCATTCCTGCATTTTTCTTAAGTGCAAAGGCTGCCAGCTTTTTTCTGACAGGGCATTTATGCCTTTAAACAGCCATGTGACCGACAGAAATTAAGCAGCTAAAGTTTATTTCCTCTGCAGAGGCATAGTGATTGGCAACACTTAATCACCTGAATCTTTGTTTGATAGGAAGGTATTAAAAGCTGAGGAGCCCTGACAGAAAAAAAATGGCAACTCTACTTTAGATAAACACAGTTGGGTAAACAAAAGGTTTGCTTGAAGTGTGTGCAAAGCTGGGACAAAGAAGGGAAGGAACTTGACCTCTGACTGTTTATGTGGCCACAAGGAACTTTCCCTGGAAAAGCAGCGAACCCTGGAAATGCTGGAAGAGAACAAGAGGCACTTGCAGACCAAGACCAATGCTGGTGAGCAGCCCGATGCTACTGGGTGTCTACAGAGCAACCTGCACCTGATTGAGGAGAAAATGCATCAGTTGCTAGAAGAGAAACTACTGGCAGAGAAAAGGTGAGAGAGGTGGTAATGATATTCCAGGCAGAAGTGTCAGATTGTAACATATGCATTAAATCTATGGGTTGGATGCTCTGGGTGCAGATCTTTCCCTGCTTCCCCTTCTGCTCCCAGTGCATAAGGTCTAACCCTACACCGTTTATGTTCCCTGATGAAATGAGAGGCATAAAGCTGAGGCTTTTCTTTTGGGTGTCCCCCCCCCCCATACACACTCCTGCTTTCTACCTGCTCTTCAGCACACCTAAAGTTCTGCTTTCTTACAGCAGGCAGGGAAAGGGGTTAGGGTTGCCAACTTCTAGGTACTATAACAAGAAAATATTAACTAGTGCTGGAAACTATGTAGTTTGCAACCAAAACAACAGCACCAAGGCTCACTCTATATAGTAAGAATTTACTGACTTAGAAAAAGTTCTCTGTTGCAATGCAATGGATAGGTAAACAAATCACAATATGTAATATACAAACGCAAATAGGTTACATCACCATACAGGACAAAGTCCTTGTATCAAAGTCCCAAGTCCAAACACTAAGGAAGAGTTACGTCACTCCAAACCGGAAAAAAATTGCTAAACACCGGTCCAAAGGTAAGGTCCAGAAAATGAAAATTCAGTCACTCTGAAGGGGTTGCATCACCCCAAAGTCCATAAATCCAAAGGAAAAGCTCAAATATTGCTGCAGTCCAAGCGAAAGCAAAGCCGAGATGACACTTCTAGATTAGTAGTCGTTTCGCGACGAGATAGCTTCTTCAATTTTCTTCGTGCATTAAGGGCATTAATGCCTCTAAAAAATCATAAACATGAGCATGTACATACAATTCTACATTTTCAATTGCAAATAAGAAATTAAATTATGTCCTTACCTACGATCATGGCCCAAAGGGCTCTCCTGCCTGCAAAGAGGTTATCTGTTGGAAGTCTTAAGGCTGTTAAATGCAGTTAGCTGATTCCACAGCTGCTAGGGATTGTTAGAACTTAAAGTTACAGAAAGCACGCCAAATCAAATTCATTATTAAGGCCAGCAGGGGTCATTGTTTTAAATAAAAATATGAGTTTCATTTCCTGTCTGTGTAATATTTTGCTGACATCTTCCAGTTGGTAGGGCCGTTGTTGATATTTCCACAGTACAAAAAACTTAATATCATTCTCAGAGTGTCCTTTTTCAAGAAAATGCCCCGTTAAAGGGGCATCCATGATTTTAGCGCGGATGCACGCCCTGTGTTTGCCTATTCTTAATTTCAATTGTCTAGAGGTAGATCCAATATAGAGCAAAGAACACGGGATCGCATAAACAACATTGGATGCACCCAGTTCATAAGGTCTAACCCTACACCGTTTATGTTCCCTGATGAAATGAGAAGCATAAAGCTGCAGCTCTTCTTTTGGGTGTCCCCCCCATACACACTCCTGCTTTCTACCTGCTCTTCAGCACACCTTAAGTTCTGCTTTCTTACAGCAGGCAGGGGTTAGAGTTGTAAACTTCCAGGTACTAGCTGGCGATCTCCTGCTAGTACAACTGATCTCCAGCCAATAGAGGTCAGTTCACCTGGAGAAAATGGCCACTTTGGCAATTGGACTCTATGGCATTGAAGTCCCTCCCCTCCCCACGCCCACCCTCCTCAGTCTCTGCCCCCAAAACCTCCCACCGGTAGCAAAGAGGGACCTGGCAACCCTAGAAGGGGTGGAGATGGAAGACTGGCCCAGGGGCAGGGCCACAGCCGCTGAGTTTCCTGTTTCAACAGGGGAGTTAAGGGTGTAAAGACAATCTCTGGGTTCCAACTTGGGTTCCAGAGATTGGTAACAAAAGAATAGGGTGAGGTCTGACTCTTTTCTGTGCTACTTTGCAGGATGAAGGAGAACGAAGAGCGTTCCCGAGCACTAGAGGAGGAGCGGGAGTTCTACTCTTCCCAGTCACGGGCCCTGCAGACCTCACTGTCTGAGCTGACTGCTGAGAAACAACAGACCGAGAAAGACCTCAAGGTACTGATGGCCAATAGTTAGCGTCTGATGTGAGCTCACCAGGCAACCTCCCCTCCTTCCTCTCTGCCCAACAGCTGGAGAGACCTCCTAATTACACAGAATGGATGGCTCCTGTGATGTAAGATCTTTCCCTTGCTTTTCCAACCCTGGGAAAGTTGATTCTGGGGTTGTGGGTCCCAAGGCTGGAGCAGTGAGTAAAGGCGAGGAATCACCTTCCCCACCCTCTTCCATCAACTCACACTTGCCTCACATACTTTAAGAGTTCTTAAATAGAGGCTACTGTTCTCTCACTATTTGTCAATCCCAAAGCTGTGTACCTTTTCAATTCCCTAAGGAATGGACAGACTACAACCAAAAAAATGATCTTTTTATTCCACGTTGCTCCAGAACAGTGTCAGCCATTGTAAAGCATGCTGGATTTTAGTTTGTTTTGGGGAGAGACTTTTCCTGGTTTCTTTGGTTGGTTGTGGACTATCCGATTTCGTTCTTGCTCAGGCAGAAGTGAAGGTGCGCATGGACCTGGAGAAGCGCCTGCAGGAGGCGGAAGAGGCCCTGCAGAGTCTTGAGCAAGGCCTGAATTGCCTGCATCGTAATAAAGAGAAGGAAGAAAAAATGAAAGTGGATGTCAGCAATCTGAAAAGTAAGTGAGCAACGTTTAATTTTCTTTTCCACGCTGCTGGTGAGCGGACTGCAGAATTAGGGCCATTGCCTGAACAAGGATCAATGACGGAAAGCAGATGCTTGTCATTAGGGATGAGGTTGCAGCAATTGGACCTTGCAAGCCAGTCAGCTGCCTCCTCAGCTCCTCAAGAGTGTTGCATGCTGCTGTGGCATTTATATCACACAAGAGTAAAGAAAACTGTAAGATTTTCTAATATAAGGGTCTGCAGGTAGCTCACGAGCTACTGGTAGCTTGCTGGCTGCTGCAAAGTAGCTTGTGCACCCCTTTAGAATACCCAGGGAAAGATCATGAAAAGATCTGTTCCAAGCTTTTAAAAAATATTTATTTCATAAGATTTTTCTCTGTGTTGTTTAGCTGATAGCTTCCTATCAGCTCCGACAGAACAAAACTTGGTGCCTTGGCAGGGGCAAGTAGGCTATTTTTTCATTAGAAGTAGCTCTCACTAAAAAAATGGTTGTTGGGCCCTGTTCTAATTAATCATTCCTATGCTCTGTGAGAGGTTTTATTATTGCCTTGCTTTTCTAGTAGGGATTGTCTGAAGCACAAATGCATCAAAGCACAAATCATCCCTCCCTCCTCCTGTAAATCACTTTCCCATCAGAGCCTCAGCTGCCAGGAGAAGACCATTATAGAGGGGCAGTTGTGGCTTTTCTGCCCAATCTGGGCTTTCAGTCCATGGGGATCAATGAGGGAGGGATCATGTTGCTAGTTCAGGCTCCCCACCCCACTTCCCTTTTCAGCCTTAGGCCAAATTAAATGCCATGAGAGAGACAGATCTGCTGCTCCTGCCTGTGCTAGGCCAGGTCGTCTCGGGTTACTGCCGGCTACTGGTCTTGAGAGCAGGCTGTTATCTCCGGAATGCAGGAATCCGGGGGAGTCCCATCAGGAGCTGGAAACCAAAATAAAGTCGGCGTGCAGAGGGGAAGTCAAAAGGCCGCTCCAAGGGTCAGAAGTCCGTTTAACAAAGTCTAGGAGCATCAGCAACAAACGTCAGAGATCCTTTTGCAACAATTGCTTTTGCAACGTCTGTCTGTTCCAAGCCTGGTTTTAAGCTGTTTCCCTTTGCCTTAGGTCTCATCCACAGACAACTCACAGTCTTGGAGCCGTCTCCTTAGTGCCTGTAAACGCGCACTTCTCCTTTTACTTTGTAACTGCATTCTTCCTTTTTGCCTTTGCTGTTGTTGAGTGTCTTCAGGTGAGCTGGGTGGGTCCTGTTTCTGTGGAGTTACAGCTGCATCTGGTTGTGCCGAAGGAGGTGATTCTGTGTTTACTTCCAAATCCTCAGCAGGGCTGGTGTTTACTCCTACCTGTTGCCCTTCGCCCTGCCCTGCATTCTCAGCGGCCTGAGGTGCAATGCCCGTTATTTCTCCCTGCTCAGGCTCTTCCTCTGATGATGCTTCACCTGTTGAAGCCTGGGCCATGACACTGCCTCACACGTCTTTGATCTGCATTCTTAATACCCATGTCACATGATGTCATCCTGCTGGGTGCTTCCCTGCTAGCCAGTGAGGTGAAGGTGATGAGACATGAAGCAAGATGACATCATTCACATGTTGTTTGCATTACAAAGAACAGAGGGCCCCAAGAGAACCAGAACCCTGACAGCTCCATATCTCTTTGAAACTGGTTGGCTCACAGGACATCCCCTGTAATGACAGGCGATCCACATATATTTAGAGATGTGGGAAATTTGGGGAGGGGGTTGTGGGGGCAAGCTTTGCCCACACACTTTACTGTGCTCTGGTACTTGAGCATTTATTTTCTAACCTGTCCCTGATGCTGGGCTAGAAGAAAAGAATGTAAGAGCCCTGCTGGATCAGACTAGGGGTCCATCTAGGCCAGCATCCTGCTTCACAGTTGCCCTGGAGGACCAACGAACAGGGCATCAAAGCCAAGGAATTCTCCTGATGTTGCGCCTAGCCCTGGTATTCAGAGGCTTGCTATTGAAAGCAATGGCGTGCCTGAGGCAAATCAAGGAAAGTGATCAGGGTTCAGGTCTATTTTTATTAAAATAATACACCTTCCCCACTTTAGGCATGAATGGATGGATGAGTGTATAGATAAATATATGAAGCTGCCATACTGAGTCAGGCCGTTGGTCTATCAAGGTCAGTATTGTCTACTCTAACTGGCAGCGGCTCTCCAAAGTCTCAGGTCTTTCACATAACTAACTGATCCTTTTTAAACAGGAGATGCTGGGGATTGAACCTGGATCTTCTAGTCCGCAAAGCAAATGCTCTACTGAGCCACATTGCGTTCAATGTGTATGGGGACTCCCTACCCTGCCACAATTGCATTTACTTTGCCCTCAGCTGCTAGAGGGAGGCAACTCGAAGAAGCAAGCTATTTTTTCACAGGCCAAGAGGACGTGACAGAAGGGATTTCAGCTCAAGGCCCTTGTGGCTATGCAGACTTAGACCTACTAATGGGATGATATCCAGTTTCTTCCAGCATTTTCAGAGAGCATTTATTGGCTACAAAAATGCTTCTGCGGGGGCAGCTGAGCAGGATCCAATCAGTTTCTATAAGCTTTTCTGTAATTGTACTGATGTTCTGATCTTGTCAGCTTGCTTTCAGTTGAAGGAATGAAGTAAGAGGAAATGTTTGTGTGCAATTCTCTGTGGGTTTAGTTTTATGTAGCATCTTATATGTTGGTCAGAATCCTGAGCTTTCCTTTTAAAAGAATTAAGTTTCTGGCCCTCATAGTTTTGGAACTACTCATGAAAAGCATGGTGTAAGTATCTGCAAATGGCCAGTATTCAGGGGCTCCCTTACCTTTTGTAAACTTGGACACATTATATGTCTTATCACCTAAACTTCCTACTTTTACTAAAACTAGCTTGACAATAGGTCTTTTTCTGACACCACACCTTGCATATTGTAAACCCAAATGCTGTGTTCAACATAATGTATACAAATAGCGTGTTTTGTACAAAATGCATATATTTTCATTTGGTTAGTCGGAGTGTCTTCTGTCTGTAGAGTTTCAGTTTACTTTCACAGAATCTCAGTTTCCATGGTGTACAGTTTGGATTTATTCTTGGATTATTATTGGGTTTTGGTGCACAATGGAAACATGCTTGTTGCTTTCTCAGTAATAGCAGGAAAGGAAACCCATGCCACATCTGGAAGTTAGAGGTATAAATAATGTGATTTAAAAAAAATAGTGGCATTTTTGAATAACAGTAGACTGAATCAATAGTCACTTCAAGAAAGGGTATCAAAATATGAGTGAGAACTCATTTGTGAGGATGGAGGTAAAGAGGGAGGAGGGTAAGATCTAGAAACAGCAGATGATAGAACTGGTAAGATTTTGTATAGGGAAGAGAAAGATCAGGCATATCAGAAGGTAGCTTAGGTAAAGTGGGAACCAACATTGCTTTGTTCCCTGAGAGATTTAAACAGGGAAGCCAAAGTACGTGTGATGAGAGCATTCTGCACATGTTCAGAGGAACTTCATTATTACTTTACATGCTGTAGGCATGAGTCATCCCATTCAAAGCAAGTTCTGGAGCTCAACTCTGCCACACTTTTTTAGAGTCCAATTAAATACTGAATCCCCTCCCATTTTTTTCCTGATATGTCAAAACAACCTTGCAAAAGAGGTCTTTTTTTTTTTTAATTCCTTTTAAGGAAAGTTTCTACTCCAGGGAAATTCTGTCCCAGAAACCTCTGAGAGCCAGTTAATGAGGGCTCAACAGAACATGAAATCCTAGGCAAGTTGAGAACGTTTGCTGACAAGAGAAATTTTCTGAGAGATGGTTCTACTTTCAGTGGCAGGCACAGCTTTCATTTCACCCTCTGGAAGTGAAGTGTTAAATAGCAAAGCTCTATGTGGTTATTCAAAGAAACTGAATCCCGATGCCAAAGAAAAAGTCTAGCACCTGACTTAGCAAGTTTTGTTGCTGATTACCCTGATGTTCCTTTTCTAGAGTACTGCAAAATAATATTGACTGTGGTTGTTTATACATGGGTACTTGGACTCACGTTCACCCTCTGACTGACTCGGTTATTCCTTGGAGTTATGCATGAGTTTTCCATCCGTTAGAGATGACCTCATGGCCAGTCCTCGCAAATCCCGGGTCTTCCCATTGCTGTTAAATCCTGATTCTTCTGTCTCTCCTAAGATCAGCCCGGGTCAAATTGTCGTCCTCTCCATGCATAATCCAAAGCGCAGGAGAGTAAAGCTGGGGATGGGGGGTGCTGACATTTTTTTACACTAAGTACTACTGCCAATTACAAAGCAATATTTCAGGGGGTGGGGACTCAAATTCTTCCTGATTTTAAACCTCCCAGCCAGAGTTTTTTGTCTCATAAAAATGGGTTTTCAAATGACGTTTGGGTTTCTTCTCCCCCATTCCATTCCTTTAAAAGAGCTACTGTTTGTGAAATGGATTTTACCACAGCACTTTGGTATCTGTGGGGGTGGGTGGGGACTGAATGTTTTTCTCACAGTAAGCACTACAGCTAATTACAAAGCAGCGTCCTCTAGGGGCGGGGAGATGTTTCCAGATTGAGCTTAGTGACTTTTGCTGGCGCATAGCAATTTTTGAATTTGAAAGAGAAAAGTGTGGGTCAACAAGCATTGAACCCTAGGTAAAACTCCCATTCATAAATGACCTGTGATGCAGTGACATCCTTTAGGGCAATTTCCTTTGGAGGGGAGCGGTTGTTGAAGCTAGATTGCAAGTGAGTTTGGGGGTCCAAAATTCTCAGGCACACTGTCCTAGCTCAAAGTAGATTGCAAAAGTTCAAATGTGTGTTCTCCATTCTCTCCCCCCCCCCCCATTTGATCAGTTATGGCTGCTGTGGAATTTAGGGATCTCAGACACATAAACAAGGTGTAAACTACTACGTTTAATGGTTACATTTAACATTATTGCATTCAATATCCACCTACCAGATTACTGAAGCAGAATTTTAAAATGCTCAAAATATTAATATTGCCAAATTTACAATTTCTGCAAACATTTTATGCTGGCTTGAGTGGAAACTGGCATGTATAAGACCAGTGTTAACTGTATCTCCCTTCCTGTAGAATTCTTCGAGGAATGCATTCGAAACGCTGAATTAGAAGCCAAGATGCCAGTGATCATGAAGAACTCTGTGTACCTCCAAAAGGCTGCTACTCGCAGGATAAAGAGCTGCCGATTTCACCGGAGAAGATCTAGCAATGTTTGGAATGACCGTAGGTGCCGTTTTCTTGATAGAAATCCTCTCTCCATGACCTGTTATTAATCCCACTAGGGGGGGAAGACAGGCACCATATTATACCTGTCTTTTTCCCTCCTTCTGAAGCCCATAGTAGCTCAGAGGGTTAATTTCCATCAGCCCTGATCCGAGGCTACCTCTCCCCACAATAGATACAATCTGATAACATGTAGTTTGTGCTGCCAGTTACAGTAGTGAAAATAAGCATCCTCAGTTTTGAAAAACAAACAGGAAGATGTTGCCTTTTGGAGAGCTTTTCATCTAGCAGGAGAATGTTGCAGTTCTCCTTCACTATGCTTTTCTTGAATTTTGTTGTGAGATGGACTTGTGACCAATTCACGCAAGTACTTCTATCTATGATTATTCTTCCAACATGGCTGCGTTTTAAGGTTAAACTACGAGTCGGGAGATCTAGTCATAGATTCCCAGCATAACATATAGCTTGGACCTCAGTGAGCATTTGTTTATTAAAATAGTTGTACCTCTCCTTTCCTCTTGGCTCAAGGAAGTTTACAGGTAATAATTAACACACCACAGATTAAAACCAAATAAAACTGCCAAACACCTTTCTTTATGTGTTAAGACACATGCCCTCATATGTAGCAATGAGAGCCCACTTTATTGGGGGGCCTGAAGTAGAGGCCTGTATGGGCCTAGACTGATTTTGTGAGTGCACTTCTTTTTAATGTTGAACCAGCTCAGTCTATGCTGAGTAAGACAGGGTAATGAGCTGATCACATTAGACCCAAGCAAGGTTTCCCTCAAGTTCTGTGCGGCCACCATGTAACGACTCACACTGATATTGGTGGTGCTAAGGTAGAAGAGCTGGTAGGTGGGACATTTTTTAAAGAAATAAGTAAACTGGAGAGGCAATGTTTTAAGTTTGTTTTACACTTCCTTGACTGGTTGCTTCAAACAGAGATTGCATTATACATTTTAATGCCTGAAGAATAGGATTGCTATGTGCCCACTCCAGTGGCCGGCAGAGAAAGAATTAAAAAAAAAAATCTCTGTCAGAGATGACATGACCATAGAGTTCTTGGCTATTACTAGAGAGGGCTACTAAAACAAGACCAGGAATCGACTGTGGTACAGACCATGAATTGTTAATATCAAAAATTAGAATAAAGCTGAAGAAAAACACCAAAACATTCATAGTGCCAAAATACAATCTAAGCAACATTCCTGAAGAATTTAAAGACCTTGTAAAGAACAGAGCTGCTTCATTAAGACAAGTGAACGTGAACCAGAAAAACTATGGGTTGAAACCAGAGGTATTATCAAGGAAGACTGTGCAAAGACTATTCCTGTAGCCTAAAGAAATGTAAAGCCTCAATGAATGACTGATGAAACTTGTATAATTGCTAAAGATATATGAGAAGCAAAAGTAAAAGGTGACAGAAACAGAATCAAAAGTCTAAGTGCAGTGTTCCAGCAACTCTCACATAGAAACAACTATTATAATAACCAGTGTTAATAAATAGGATAGAAAAAGGAAGAACAAGAGATCTATTCCACAAGATCCAAGAAATCAAAGGAAATTTAAAGCATGGTTAGGCATGCTGAAAGTTCAACATGGAAATACATTAATTGAACAGGACAAAATAAAGAAAAGGTGTGAACAATACACTGAAGAACTATACAAAAGAGATGAGAGGATGACAGAGTCCTTCCAAGAAGAATCTTTTGAAGAAGAGCCTACAGTTTTAGAAAGTGAAGTGAAATCTGCAGTGAGAACAATTGGAAGAAACAAATCACCAGGAGTAGATGGGATATCAATAGAGCTATTCCAATCTACAGAAACTGAGTCCATCAAAATCTTAACAAGAATATGCCAACACATATGGAAAACAAGACAATGGCCTTCAGACTGGCAACGGACTATTTACATTCCATTTCCGAAAAAAGGAGTCCTCAAAGACTGCAGCAACTATCAGACCATCGTGTTAATTTCACACAATAGTAAAGGAATGCTCAAAATCTTACAGCAAAGACTGTTATCATATATGGAATGAGAAATGACTGATGTTCAAGCTGGATTCAGAGAAGGAAGAGGCACTGGAGATCATATTGCAAATTTACAATGATTACTGGAGCCTATGAGAGAATTTTAGAAGAAAATCAGGTTGTGTTCCATAGATTACAGTAAAGCTTTTGACTGTGTGGATCATGAAAAGCTATGGTTGGTATTAAAAGAAATGAGTATGCCACAGGTTCTGATTGTTTTGATACACAACCTGTATTCCAGACAAGAGGCTATTGTTAGGACAGAATATTGAGAAACAGAATGGTTTCCAATTGGCAAAGGTGTCAGACAAGGATGCATTTTATCTCCCTATCTGTTCAATCTATAAGCAGAACATATCATAAGGAAAGCTGGATTAGATTTACATGAAGGTGGAATGAAAACTGATGGAAGGAACATTAACAATTTGAGATGTGCACATGACACCACATTACTGGAAGAAGATAGTGAAGACTTGAAATGACTCCTGATGAAAGTTAAAGCAGAACGTGCCGAAGCAGGATTACAGTTGTACACCAAGAAGACAAATGTAATGACTACTGAGGAATTTATACAACTTGAAGGTTGATGATGAAGAAACTGAAATTGGTCAAGATTTTCTATTCCTTGGCTCCATCATCCACCAAAAGGGAGACCGCAACCAAGAAATCAGAAGGAGATTGAGACTGATTAGGGCAGCCTTGAAGGAGCTAGAAAAGATTCTTAAGTATAAAGATGGGTTGCTGGTGACCAAGATCAAGTTTATTCATGCTATAGTATACCCCATAACTATGTATGGGTGTGAAAGTTGGATAATGAAGAAAGCTGAGGAAGAAAATTGATTTGTTTGAAATATGGAGTTGGAAGAGAGTTTTATGGATACTGCGGACTGCCAAAAAGACAAATCAGTGGGTTCTAGATCAAATCAAGCCTGAACTCTCCCTAGAAGCTAAAACGACTAAACTGAGGCTATCATACTGTGGTCAAATTATGAGAAGACAAGAGTCACTGGAAAAGACAATAATACTAGGAAAAGTTGTGTGGTAGAAGGAAAAGAGCAAGTCCCAACATTAGATGGAGCCACAGCCCTCAGTTTGCAAGATCTGAGCAAGGCTGTTAACAATAGGACATTTTGGAAGACATTAATTCATAGGGTTGCCATAAGTCGGAAGCTACTAGTCGGCACTCAACATACAGAGTACTGACATAACTTCCAGGTTGTCCCAGAAGTGGCATCACAATGTCACTTACATCTGCCTTTCATGCCCCCACCTTGGTTTTCCAGGACTGGCAACCCTACAAGGAATAAAATCCAAACTGCATATGCCCATTCGCTCCATGACAGTAAAAATATAATAGAAATAAAAATGCTAATTTTCTGCTACCTGAGACAGTTTGCCTCAACACTTACCTGGCAGTGAGTCTGCTGAATCCATTTGGCATACCTAGAGTTTCTAACACTGAAGGCCAGAATCTATCCATTTTCTGAATGGCCTGTGTTTGTGTCCATATGGCTGGGTGAACTGACCTTCGTTCTGTCGTCTTAGTATTTAATGATATCTATGCTTTCTTTGTGGAATAGAACTTGGCATAAGAGCTTTCTTGTTCAATGCCAAGGATGTTTTCAGTAGGCCTTGGGTCTGGTTTGGTTCTAGTGTGAGTGCTGTATTGTGTTCTGTTGTTTCAGTGCGGCAGTCACAATCATTCATGTCTTCAGAGGCTGAAAGCATAGAAGAGCTGAAGCAAACTGCCAAGAGGCTGAGCCAAGACCAGCACTTCCGGGAAACTATCTATCAGATCATGATGTCACGTAAAGATGCCTCCTTAGTCAACAAAAAGTGAACACTTGCCTCCTTCAGGGAGTTTACAAACTCATCTTGTCATCACAAAGCTCAGCCAAAGCCAAATTATTGCAACAAAAGTCAGCTGTGGGATGTCGGCTGGCAATCTGTTTTTTCTCCCTCCCAGGCAATGAGGAGATGGTGAAGAGAACATTCGCCATTATGACTAGCTAACATTCCTGGAGGTAGATGACCTGTTCTGCCCCCAGCAATCCTTGCCTTCTCTGCTATCCACTCCAGATCACATCAGCTAGTTCCATTAAGAGGTGTTTTGTCAAGATTATGCAGTCAATGTTAATATGAGCAACATAGTTTTGCTTGGACTACCAATAACTGTTCACCGAGGGGTAACTTTCCATGGTGGGTATCCAACCGTATAGACTATACCACATACAGTCATCAATACTGTGGTGAGAAGAATGATATTGTTTCTCTGCTTCCTTAAATTTCTGATTGGATACAGATGTGTGGTGGAATTGTCTATCACAAGTGTGGACTAGTGATGCTATCAGAGTGTATACCTCATATGTTTAGAGTATGAGCTTACACTACGGTCTCTTCCTTTCACTCCATCTTCTCTGATGGTTTGCTGGGGTGGTAATGGTGGGGCAGTCAGCGAGATGACTGGAAGAAAGGAAGAGTCTTTCCTGCCTCACTTCCTTGTTTGTTCTACCATCAATTGAAACATGGTGCATGGTGGAAAATATAATTCCTAGGATGCCTGACTTTAGCATGTCATATTTCATGGTAATTTCATTTCATAGTGTGCCTCAGTAGATGATGGAACAGAGAGATACAAGATGGGAGAGTCTTCCTTCCTTTATGCCAGTTGGCTGGCCTGAAACCTGCTTCTGCAGCAGAACAGCAAGTAAGGTGACTTGTGGTTGGGGGCTTTAGGAACCTTTCTGATGACATCCTTGGGAGTTCTTTCTCTCACCTCCAGCATGTATGATGAGGCTCAAGATAACCCAAGCTGTGTCCCAGTTTACTGATACATAGCTCGGTTTATCTGATTACATGCCAAACTCTGGGTGGAATTTTTATGGGGAAAGACAGTGCTATATTAAATGCTATATTAAATGTAGAGCCCCTATTTCAGTTTCACTTGCAGCTGAATGTGGAAGAGGAATGTTTCACTAGTGCACAAACACTGTGCAGAACCATCTCACCTAATAAAGATAATCCCTTGAATTCCTTCCCGTCTTCAGGAAGAAGAAGAGAGAACAAGGGTCCTTAAGTGTTCCTTGGTGATTCCAGGCTTACCGCTCTTCCTAGCAATTCTGATGGAGTCAAATATAAACCCAGGCCTTGATTTCACCTCTGCAGAAATAGGATATTAAAGTACTATAAGCCTAAAGAGTGAAACCAATCAGGGCAGGGGAAGCAGGCACAGAATTCGGCAGCTTCCTTGACAGTGCACTGTTCAAAGCTTCTTTGCAGATTGTGTCATGCAAAATGATTGGTAAGGTAGAGAGTTGCTCAGCCACTGACCTTTGTTTGCCTTGGTACTCTTTAATAACTTAATTTAATAAGAAACTGGAGCACAATAATATCCATGCTGCTGCTTGGCCAGATCCAGAAACAGGACTTTTCTGAAACCCAGGAACATCAGTTGCTTGTCTCTTTCCTCATCTGTGCCATCGAATGGTGAGGTGGGGGGAGATCTCAAAATGTCTGGAAGATCTCTGAGAGGAATACAGATGTTAGGTCTCTAGGACCTATCCTATGATTTGAGAAGCACTAGCTCCCTCTAGTGGCACTTGGTGACAACACAGCTGCTTTACAAGCTGTACAATAAAAATGTACATGAAACCGTATTCGTAGATCCTACTGATTAGTAACTATTTAATAAGAAGACCACTTATGTCAGAGTTGTTCCATGAGAAACGAGCAATGCTTTCATTTTAAAGCATATGAAGGGGCTTTATTTTCTGCCCCAATCTCCTTGGGCTACTGGAGATGTCATATTCGTGTTGAACTCAAGGCTCATCCTTGACTGAAGAAGAGCATGTGTCCAATGTGGGATTATACAGTATGTCAAGCAGTGGAGTGGTGCTTTGTAATGTGAACAGGTAGTAGCACTTTTAAACAAAATAGCAATGTCTGTTGTGAGGAGGGGAAGGGAAAGTGATTGTAAGCAGCTTTAGATTCCTTAAAGGTAGAGAAAAGCGGGGTGTAACAACCAACTTTCTTCTTCTATGCAATTACTGTTCTTGGTCAGAAGCAGGCAATTTGACATGTGGGATTGGCAGTTTGCCATGTAGCCCAGTAAGACTTTTACCTATTTCTCCTCCCTTCAATCCTAGTGTGAGACACCACTTTTGGGGGTGGAGTGGGGAGTTCTGAGGCCTGGTGCATTCAGGGTGTGTGTATATGCGCGTGTGAGAAAGAGGTGCTTGGCATGTTGGATGTAGTCTGTGTGCCTTGCTTTGCCTGTCTCTGTATCAGATCATTACAGTTTCTTTAAAAAGAACACCCTGTTCACAACTGTGGCCAGTGAGGAAACCAAGAGGCACAAAAAAACAACCACCCTGCAGTTCCAAAAGAAGTTCCAGAGCCCTTGAAAGTTCAGGATAAATATGATTTCTTAGAAATTTGTTTAGTAGTTCAGGTCTATCTGACAAAATTCATTAGCCTTTTGCTGTAGAGTTCTGGATATGACAGGTACACTATCAGGCAACTGAACAGTCAAGTAAACTCCACAGTTCATAGTCAGCTATTTCATAGATATTTCAGTGGTCATCATGGGCTGGGTTGAGGGGTCATGACCAAAGCATGATTTGGCTGTCAACAATATATTGCAGGCTAACACACTTCCTCCTCAACTTGTGCTCACTGATTCCTTCTTCCACCATGCTTGCTTCCAAGCCCAAATCCAGTTATGGTTTGGAGGTAAACTATGGTCAGTGGTAACAGAAGTTTGCCTGATTTGTACTTTGCAGTACACAATGGATACTGAGAACCAGCACGCAGAGGAGGGAGTTGTATGTGTCTGTTCTTGGTTTGGCCATGACAAGTGACTTGGGTCATGGTTGCATTGGAGGCATTCCTTGTTTGGTCTGATTTACCTTTTAGGTTACTTGAGTGACACATACCTGTATCTGAACTCTTACATTTTGCCTCTCTTTTGTTGTTTCTGACACAACTGCAATCTGCCCATTGCCTAATGGCAAAGGAAACTGAGAGTTGTGATAAGGGTAGAGAGATGGCAATTGCAAGCGTAACATTTTTTTTTGGGGGGGGGGTGGACAGTTCCATTACAGCAGGGGTGGGGAACCTTTTTTCCGCCAAGGGCCATTTGGATATTTATAACATTATTCGCGGGCCATACAAAATTTTCAACTTAAAAATTAGTTTCTTGGGGGGTCCTAGCAGCTCCATAGCTAACGACTCTTCTGCAAGGGGGGGGGAAATGTTCCTTTTCTTGGCAAAACAAACTCACATCTGCCTTGAATAGAGGCTATTCCTGTCCACGGGAGGGGGCGGATCGCCAGTCTTAGATCCTTCTGAGCTAGAGATCTGCCAGGACCCACAAAGGGCCAGACCAAATGATTTCGCGGGCCTTAAACGGCCCCCGGGCCTGACGTTCCCCACCCCTGAATTACAGTGTCTAATAAAGAATAAATATGGTATTAATATCAACAAAACGAAGTTGTACTCAGATGGACATTGCTATTATGAGTGTTACTATGCAGACGGACATTGTTATTATGAGTCTTTTACTATGCAGTATTAGTTATGTAACAAATAAAGTAACATTGTTAGTAATACAAGTAATACATGGCTCTGGTATAGTATTGCTTTATGTTCAGCTAATCATCTTACCAGTTTTTTTGCACATTAGTTGGCCAATTTAATATCACTATTACCCCCAGATTCTCTATTATCCCTTGGAAAAACCGTGCTGTGAAAAATGTATCATTTCATCTCACTGCCTCCCCCTCCCCACTGCACCTGCTTTGTGTTGGGCGACAACCGCAGGTGACCAGGCTTAGCTGTGGTACTTGACAAGGGAGGCAGCTGACCCACCATTGATGCCCCTGGTGCTCTGGGCACAGTTTTTCGATGCACCCTGGTAAATGGAGGCAGGAGAAGGAGGGAGATCCTCTTTCCACCTGGCCTTTGGCTGACTGGCTTGCCTGCCTGCCTAACTTAGCTGTTGCCACTACAGCAAAATGTCAGGTGTGGCACAGTAAGCAGCTGGGAGGAGAACCAGAGGGAAAGGATGGTGGTATTCCCAAAAGGAATAAAATGAAATTTAATAGTGGATGTAACGAAAAGGAGAAGCTTTAGAAACAAAAGGAAAAACAAAAGCATATATTTCATTAGAAAATGGAAGAAAAGTGATTTGGTTTTTTTAGTATGTGGGCATGACAGAAAATGTTCTGAGGGATACATCCAGCCTCAGGGCCTTGAGGTGCCCCTACTTAACTTAAACTCCTTTGGTTTGGTTGCGGGATAGGCCTTCCTCAAAGGTATCAAAGTCCTGAACTGTGGGCAGTTGTTAGGGTTCAAAAGACCCACAGCTATTTGGTTGGTTGGCTGCACTTCGGATTCTTCCACACCTGCTAAGCCTCTTAGGTGCCTAGAAAAAGCTGACAATAAATACTTAGAGAAGGAAATTTTTAAAAAGATGAATATCCATCTTAGGTGCTTTTATGATTAATCACTGCCTCAAAGAACCAGTAGAGAAGAAAGAGAAGCTGCCCTGAAGCCCAGGAACCAATATGGGAGTAATAAACAATAGCGAAGCACTTTCCTTTTCCTCCAGTTGCCTCAAGAGCCATGTCTGTGCACTTGCTATAGGGGAGAGAGGAACTGTGTTTGAAAAGAGTGAAGAGTAGCTCGCTGAATGCATGAGAAAAGCAGGAGTTGATGATGCAATCTTAAAACCCGTCAGTGAGCAATCTCTTACCCAGGGAGCAAACAAGGTCATTTTACTAAGGATTGCCCAGGCCTTTTTAGAGAGATTGAGATTTGCATGAGTCTGTGGAAGCGGCAATATTCTGAATTAAAGGCTATGTTATGTGATTTGTGGTATAATCCTATCCTAAGAACTTCCAGTTGGCAGCTTCACTGTTCAGTCTCTAAAACAAAGCAGATGGAGTTGCGAAAGGGACATGAAGCAGTATAATGCATATTATGCCCCACTCCCATCTGTATATGTCCAGATCAAAATTTCACCACCACTTGGGGGCTTTATTTTTCACAGCAAGAATGCTTTTTCTCTGCCTGGATTCTTGTAGCAAATTGGTGGTGTGAATATGCCCTCCCAACATGCAAATCTTGTTGTGTTCCTGTGATAATCCCACATCTAAGGGTCTCTTTTCCCCAGCTATCTATCAACAGCCAGGTTGCCTCAGATGGCAAAAAACAGAGATCTATTCATGGACAATGTATAGTCAATTATTTAGTTTATTGTTAGAAGTTTACAACTATGGGATATGTTGTTTGGGTTTTCTGCCTCGGGTACCAAAATGGCTTAGGCTGTCCCTGCTATGCTGGGTGCTCACCAGGTGACTTTTTAAAGGGTTCTTGAGACCACAAATGGAAAGGTTGAATCAGTGAAGAAATCTAAGCAGGACAAAATAGGAATCTAACATTCTGCTCTTGGGATTGGTCTTGCTTAGAAGATGATTCCTGCTGCAGAGTCCAGTCTAGTTCTTCTATAGTTTCTTCAAAGTATAAAATGGCACTGCAGAAATATTGCCCTGGTCAAAAAAGGTACAAGCTTATACAAGCCAGATGGTGTATTAGACTAGAAATCCACAAGTGAGCCCGCTGGAGATATCACATTAGTGTTGTGTTCACCCCAGAACCCTGGGATTCTGGTTTATGTGAACAGAAACTGTACCCACATGGAAAAACTATGCACTGTTCAATTCACAATACAGCGACTGTGTGAAATGTCCCAAAATGTGTGGCTGGTTGGCTCCTTTCTTGGTGTGAATGGAACACCAGTGTCGTGTCTGCTAGGGCTCGGGCTGAGGTTTAACTGGCATTGCCTATTCCCAAGAAATCTGGGGAAGGAAGTCTTATCAAGACAGCAAAAGGGCAAAGCACTGCTTGGGATCAAAAACACGAAGGAAATAAAATTACATCTGAGGCACACAGGCACAAGCTTACTTCATCTGTTAATTTTCCCATCTAATTGAAACCCCATATTTGTTTCTTGATTTGGGATATCTCTACTAATTGTTTAGCTGCAGTACATCCTTATGACCATGTTGTAAAGACAGAATAGCACTTACTTAATGACATTAACTAAGGAACACAACGCTGTTCCATACAGTCAGCACATTGTTTTTCCTTCTTCTATTAACATAACAACATGTGGGTTGTTTACACAAGCTTATCTTTAATAGGTGATGCTTCTAATTACCAGGGAATACTTGTGGTTTTCTTTGACTTAACTGACTGCTACAAATACCAGGAAAACAAGTTGCTGCTTTCATTTCTAGAAATCATTGCAGGACCCAATCTGATGAGTACAACATCATTGTGATGACTTTTGACACTTCCTGAAAATGGATAAACATTCAGCCTTGCATATTTAAAGGAACTTATTAGTATTGCTGGAAGGTAATACGAGAACTGGGTTCGAGTCCCCACTCCTCCATATGAAGCCTGCTGGGTGACCTTGGGCCAGCCACAGTTCTCTCAGAACTCTCTCAGGCCACATGGAGGCAGGCAATGGCAAACCACCTCCGAACATCTCTTGCCTTGAAAACCCTACAGGTTTGCCATAAATCAGCTGTGACTTGAGAGCACACACACACAAAATATGGGAATAACATCTTGGTGTTTTAGGTGGAACAGCAATATAGTTTTTTCCTGACTTCTTTTCCAAGGATCCCAGGCAGCATACATGGCTTCCCCCCTCCATTTTGTCCTTACCACAACCCTATAAGGTAGGTTAAGCTGATAAAGGGTGTGTGGCGAAAGGTTACATAATGAGCTTCATCACTGAGTAGGGATTTGTTCCCAGGTCTCCATCTTATACTCTAGTCACTAAACAACAACTAATGTGCTCAAACCAGAGCATTTAGGTCTGCAATTGTATGTGCACCTACTACCTCCAAATATAGATGCATATGAGTAGATTGCAAAAGTAGCAAGAACACAGAAGAATGTCACATTTTCAACTAAGTGTTTTGGTTCTAAAGTGGGAGGGCCGAAAGCTTCCCAACCTGGCAATCTGCAGGTCCTTTCATGGCTCCTTTTTGAAGCTTTGTGCAGTGACCTCTTTACTAATAAGCTGTGACTTAATTCACTTTATGTAACAATTTCAGTCACTACGTTGAAAGGACAGAACGTTCTGAGTGGCTTCAGATATGAAAAGCTAGAACTCCTTTGGTTGTTCAGGCACAGACTGTGAACTGAATGCCTGAATGAACCCAGCGGAAGCTGAAGCTTCCGTGCACTTTTATTACAGTGGTGAGATGTAGATAGGATGCACACCTGGCCATATTCCAAGTACCAGTTGTATCCATCTCCTGTAGTTATCATCTATGGTGAATATTAACCAGGTGTTCACTTGGATACATTGCATAGCAGTTACATAAGCCCCCTTGATGGGAATGGGAACCTTCTTCCATTTGAGCTAATACATGTATATATTTAAATGCCCTTGGTAAGTATGTACAGTGATTCTATTATTTTAGTGTACATTATGTAAAACTATGTAAAACAGAACTGTTCAGGAGGGCGTTTTTATAAAGGAATAGGGCTGGAATATAACAATGATTCAGAAAGATGTTTCAATACAGAATGGGACTGCAGACTATACTACTAATATGTATTATCTGTTGCAGTATGTTTTTATCTTGCTCTCACTGCTTTATCTATGTAATGCCATTTCTTGTCATGTTTAACATTTATACCTTGTTTCAGATTCTGCAATCCTAGTCCTGTTACATTGTTTATTAGATGTCTCTTCATTATGTTGATGTACTGACTTATATTGTGTAATCCTCCTTGAGTCTCAGTGAGAAAGGTGGAATATAAATAACATAAAAAGATACATAACATAAATAAATTCTGCTAGTAAAGTGGTAATCTGATAGGGCAGTGATCCTCAAGATGGCACCCAAAGGCACCACAGTACCTGCTGATGGGTTTCCTGGTGCCTATTTTGGTTCTTCAGACAAAAGAGCCAATCCTGGCATTCCTCCACCTCACTGGAACAAGAGAAGCATCAGAAGAGCTAAGAGGCATCCCTTTTGTGTTTACAGGGAGCACAATGGAACTGCCTCTATCATAGGAGGATGCTTCACTTACAAACTCCCAACATTTGTGATTGGCTCCACCCCATAGCAGCCATTTTCTGGAGGTGTTCTCTCCCCATTCTCAACATTCCTAAAGTGCCCACAGGCTCAAGAAAATGAGGGGGCCCACAGGAAATGGCATAAAAACAGTGTTGGAACAGATAAAGTGAGGGTTAAAATCATGTGAATTTAAATCATATAAACTATAGACTCTTTTGTACAGTTGAGTTGCTTTCAGATAAAAAGGAACCCGAAGTTGCAAAGTTTTTGAATATTGCTGATTGTGACGTCCCTTCTGAAGTGTCACAATGAGATTCTGCATTTATTCTGTTACTCATTGAGACATATATTCATCTCAATGAGAGGGAAGCAGCAGCTTTTATTTCTTACCAAAGGTGTGAGCAGATACTGAAGGAACTATGAATATTGTTTTAAGAACTAAATTTCATTGTTGGCGGGGGGTGCAGAATAATAATTAGAGATGGGCCGATTTTTCCAGCTGAAACTCAGTTCCAAATGACTGGGCCCCACACATATTTTCTATGCTGCACTTTGCCCAAACAATTCAAACTTCATGCATTGTATTTCCTTCAGCTAATGAAGCCTTTATCTTTGCCATCTCCCAGCACTATACTAAACATCACAAAGACTAATAATTATTCATCCTTCTGTGCTAACTAGTTAGTCTACTCAGATGGCTTGGCCAGAATATCTCAGTCTGCATTTCCAACCTACATATTCATATTCTTGCACAGAATACCTCACTTCAAATGACAGCATTTTTCTGTGGTTTTCAGTTAGTTCGTTAACTGGAAGTTTATAATTCAAAGGAGAAAATATATTAATAATGATAATTTATTTGTTCTCACAGGAATAGGAGATCAGTAATCTTTCTGTCATTGTTGAGGTTTTTATTTTTTGCTGTTCGGTTTGTATTTTTCAGATTTTTGAAATGGTTCTAATAAATGCCATTTCTTCCTGGGCTGCAATTGTTCAGTCAATGACTTGGTAGAATGTTTCCAAGCAAGTGTGGAATCCCTGGGAAAACCCCTTCTGTGTCTTTTTAAAAGCATTCTTTTATCCCTATACCATTATCTGTCATGTTTAATTGGCCATCTGTGTACTGTGTCTCGTCTTTCTGCTTAGTTTATCTTCCCTAGGACCTTGTATTGATCCCAGCTTAGGTTCTCTTCTGTTACTATTCCTATCTTCTGCTCCTAGCTGTTAGTGAAACCTCAGTTGTAGAAATCAAATAAGTCAAAAGGTTATTGCAGCTTTGGGTTACATGAGAAGTCGCAAGTATAAAGAAGCTCCTACAGGGGCCAACTGAAATTGTAGACTGATGCTCGTCTGGCTGGCCAGTTTAGAGATGTGTGGATTTTAGCCCTACTCCACTATAAATATTTAGCAGGAATCATTGACATGTAACTGCCACAGGACTGTGATTATACAATTTTCCTGGGTTATTAATATAGTGCTGGGTAGAGTGGGCATGTAAATGAAAAGGAGGGATGGAAAGAGTAGAGCATCTGTGTGGAAGACTTTTTTCCCCCTTTCCTGTTTCAGGTACCTGATAAACCTTGGGCATGGCCAGAGACTCTTTAGCAGTGAGGAAGGGAAGGAATAAAAGGAAGAACATCTATGCCAGCTGCGTAACATTTTTGCTAAGGAATTATTTTTCACTTCTTTTGTCAGGTACCTGATAAAGCTTGGGTGTGGCCAAAGGCACGAACCCTTAGGCATGAGCTGAAGGGCACGAGCCAAAGGACTCTTGGCCCTTTGGTTCTTAGCACTGTGATTTCCTGTGGGGGTATTATGGCTTAGTGGTAAAGCATCAGCTCTGTATGCAGAAGGTCCCAGGTTCAACCTTTGGCATTACCAGCTAAAAGGATGAGGTGGTAGTTGATGTGAAAGAGCCCTGCCTGAGATTCTGGAGAGCTGCTGCTAGTTTGTGTAGCCAATGCTGATCTTGATGGACCAATGGTCTAATTTAGTATAAGTAGGTTAATGTGTGTGCCAAAGCTCGGGGCTCTGCCCGGCTCTCTCCGCGAGTTGGGTCACCGGAGCCTACCTGACAGGCTCAGCGTTAGGTATTTTTTTTTAAAAAAAAACACACACACACAAGAGGGTCAGAAACAGGGGGGCGTCTGTGTGTTTTGTTGGTGTGAATTAGCCATCCTGCCTAAGGCTAAAGAAAAAAAGCTCTGTGTTTTATTTTTACTTTCACAGGCCAGGCAGCAAGCAAGAGTCATTCAGCCCCTTAGAAAAATAGAAGGTTACTCCACCTTTCTCCCACCCTTAAGAAACAGAATGCTTTTTTCTCCAACCTGTCATACTTTTATCAATGTGTGTTTATCTAGAAAGTCAGCCCTGCAGGCTCGGCGTTAAGGGCTAAAAAACAGTCTCAGGGGCTGGGTGGCGGGTGTCTGTGTGCCTTGAGAGAAAAAGCTGCCTGTGGGGGTGTTTCAGAACCTTTCCTTTGTGTTTTTTGACTTTCACAGGGCCAGCTAAGCAAACAGGAGTCTGAGAGCCCTCCCTCATTCAGCCCGTAGAACCAGCCATATCTCACTGGAAGGTCGGGTTGATATCCTTCATTTTTTCCATTCTCAATTCAACTCCCCTTTTCTACACCTTATAGGAATTTATTTAAAACATTTCTACTCGCCGTTCCTCCCCAGGAAGCCTGGGGGGTGACCTTGAGCTAGTCACAGATCTCTCTGGACTCTCTCAGCCCCCTCCCCCCCTGCTGCTGCTATGCTCTAGTCTAGGATCTCGTTCAACCACTTAGAAAAAATAGAGGGCTCCTCTGACCATCTTGTGCCCCTTCCCCCCATGCACGCTTGCTATAAAGCTCGAAAGCCCTGTCCTGTGGGGCCCCGTCACTGTCTCTGAGGCAAAATTTCAAAAAAACCATGTTTGATAAAGCTAGAAGCCGTGTGATGTGTTTGCCCTGTCGTTCATACTGCTGAGACCGTTTTTTACAGAGAGCTGTTTGGTAAAAGATGAGAGAATCCACCCCTCCTCTCCCCCCTCCCTCCCTGTTTGGAGAGCACATCGGCTGCAAACAGCCTGTCAAATTCTTAAAGCCAGATCAGGTGGTAGGGAACGGCGGCTTTTTTCCAAATACCAAACTCCGCCTCTTCGATGTATAGATCATGTGAGCCCCCACCTTTCTTTCTTTCGCTAGACGTCTCTGCAGGGGTAAGATCTGGTTGAACATTAGCACAAATAAATGGGGGGTGGGGGGCTCACAGCCCCCCTGCCTTTGTCTTACAAATTCTCTCTGTCTCTCTTTCTCTCTCACTCTCTGTGTGTCTGTAAAAGTTCCCCTCCTCCCCTCCCCCTCAGAAAGACCTGCCGTTCCTCTCTACCTGTTCGGGAACGGAATGAGTGGGGCTAGGAATCAGCTCCGTTCTGCATTAAAAAAAAAACACCGTTTGTAGCCACCCCCACCCTCTGCCTGTCTCTTCAGTTTTGTTTTGTTTTTTGCAAGGAGGGGCTGTAGATTTTGAGCCGTCTTGGCTGTAAAGTGGGAAAGAAAGAAAACTTTAAAAAACCAGGTACTTTGGGACTGCAGGGCTTATTTGAGGGGGGAAGGGAGAGGGAAACTGGCGGCTGGTAAAACATGCTGCTGTGTCACGCACATACACGGCTTAAACTCTGCTCTGTGGATTCTACATTCTGCTGTAGTCACAATCTCTCTCTCTCTCTAGCTGCTCTGATGTGGGGAAGGGAAACACACAGGTCTCGTTACATTTTGCTTGCCTTGGGTGCTTTATTTTTAAAAAAGGTGGGGGCTTCACAACCCCTCTCTGGAGCCTGCCTCTCTCTCTCTAGATCACTGGTTCCCAACCAGGGGTCCATGGACCCCCAGGGGTCCACGAGAACTAAATTAAGGTCCACGAAACAAAGTTATAAACCCATAATAAATTAATATTTTCAATTAAAAGTTATCTATTATAAAAATATATATTCAAATATTATTCTAAGTTTAATGTTTAACTAACAGTTATGATTAAAGTTTATTTTCAAATTCTCAGAATTTTTATTTTGAACCTTGGGGTCCCTACACCGAACAAAAAAGTCCTAGTGGTCCCTGGTCAAAAAAAGGTTGGGAACCACTGCTCTAGATCCTTTTTTCTCTGTCTTTGCCTGCGATGGCCAGAAGCTTGGGCAGAGAAAGTCGCTTTGCTTTTTTAAAAAATACCACTTGGGGCTGTGCATTCTGTAAGGGAGATTGTTTTCTCAGGGAAGCTACAGGAGCTTATGTGAGGAGGGGAAGAAGTTTTGGGGTTTTTTGCCTTCCAGCCTGCAGGGGCTATACAGCACCCTCTGAGCTTACCAGGAGATGTGGAACCCCACAGACCGAGGAAACCACCCTGCCTGCTTCCTCCCTGTACAGGGAGCTTTTTGCAAACACGTTCCCCCCTCCGCTAAAACACCTTCCTCAAACATGTTTTTTTGCCTAAGCACCACAGCGTCTTAAAAGCCTCCTGCCCCACCAAAAAACCTATTTGGCGGGGGGGAATCTCCAGCCCACGAAGTTGGTATGCATAACATAGGCTCATGAACCACCACCCCCTGCAGCCCTGGAGGATGAAAGTGCGTTCTAAAAAAAAATACACTGGGAATCATACCATCACCACCTGCCTGTCAGCAGCTGCAACCCTCCTCCCCTCCCCATACACACACGCTGCCATGGCCCCGCCCCCTCATGGTCTCTCTATGCACACAATACAACCCTGCAATTTTTGACACCTTTGACACCTCTCCCTGAGATAAGAGGGTGTATACACTCCTACTATTGATCAATCAACAGTGCAAAGTATACTGTTAATTTCTGTGATGACATTACATCTATGTAGACAATTGCTTTGCTGCTAAAATTCCTGCCAGCTCAAAGTGGATAAGATTGATGTCAACTTATATTAAATTATATACATTATATTATGAGAGCCAGCATGGTGTAGTGGTTAAGAGCAGTGGTTTGGAGTGGTGGACTCTGATCTCGAGAACCAGTTTTGATTCCCCACTCCTCCAAATGAGTGGTGGAGGCTAATCTGGTGAACTGGATTTGTTTCCCCAATCCTACACATGAAGCTAGCTGGGTGATCTTGGGCTAGTCACAGCTCTCTCGGAGTTCTCTCAGCCCCATCTACCTCACAGGGTGTCTGTTGTGGGAAGGGGAAGGGAAGGTGATTATAAGCCGGTTTGATTATTTCTTAAGTGATAGAGAAAGTTGGCATATAAAAACCAACTCTTTCTTATAGGGCTGTTGAAAAAAATTTTGGGGTACAGTTCGGCTTCGGCAAAATTCGGCCCTTTTGAATTCGGGCTGTGCCAAAGTCCGAACTGCCCCGCTTTGGATCCCCGAAATTCGGGTGAGATCCGGAGTTCGGGGGAAATTCAGGCCCCCCGCGGGCCTTCAGGGGGCTTCCCTGAAGGTGCACGGGGGGCCCTTTAAACAGATCTGCACCTCCCAGCTGGGAGGCACAGATCTGTTTAAAAGCCCCCCCCCGCGCACCTTCAGGGAAGCCCCCTGAAGGCGCGGGGGGGCTTTAAACAGATCTGCGCCTAACAGCTGTTAGGCACAGATCTGTTTCCCCCCTGTCCCCCTTCAGGGGGCTTCCCTGAAGGCGCGGGGGGGGGCTTTAAACAGATCTGCGCCTAACAGCTGTTAGGTGCAGATCTGTTTCCCCCTAAAGGCGCGCGGGGGTGGTGGAACAGAGTTGTGACTCCCAGCCGGGAGGCGCAGATCTGTTTAAAGGGCCCCCCCCCCGCGTGCCTTCAGGGAAGCCCCTTAAAGGCGCGAGCGGGGGGAAACAGATCTGCCCCTAAGCTGTTAGGCTCAGATCTGTTTAAAGAGGCCCCCACGCACCTTCAGGGAAGCCCATGAAGGCACGGGGGGCAGAGGGGTTTAAAGACCCCCACCCCTCTTCCCGGGACTCCCTGGAAGAGGGGGGATGGGTTGTCAAGCCCCTCTGCGCTGTCTGCGCAGGCAGGGCAGAGGGGTTTAAAGACCCCCCGCCCCTCTTCCCGGGACTCCCGGGAAGAGGGGTGGGTGGGTTGTCAAGCCCCTCTACGCTGTCTGCGCAGGCAGGGCAGAGGGGTTTAAAGACCCCCCGCCCCTCTTCCCAGGACTCCCAGGAAGAGGGGCGGTGGGTTGTCAAGCCCCTCTGCGCTGTCTGCGCAGGCAGGGAAGAGGGGTTTAAAGACCCCCGCCCCTCTTCCTGGGACTTCAGGGAAGCCCCCTGAAGGCACGCGGGGGGTCTTTAAACAGATATGTGTCTCCCGGCTGGGAGGCGCAGATCTGTTTAAAGACCCCCCCCCCGTGCACCTTCAGGGAAGCTCCCTGAAGACGGGCGGGGGGGAAGATTTGCGCCTCCCAGCTGGGAGGCACAGATCTATTTAAAGGGCCCCCAGCGCCTTCAGGAAAGCTCCCTGAAGGCGCGCACGGGGGGGGGGGGGGGGAACAGATCTGCGCCTAACAGCTGTTAGGTGCAGATCTGTTTAAAGGGGCCCCCACGCACCTTCAGGGAAGCCCATGAAGGCACGGGGGGCTGAGGGGTTTAAAGACCGAACCGAATCGACAGCCCTACTTCCTTATATAAAAATCCACTTTAGCTACAATGTATATTGGAATGTTTTCTTATGTGTGTGTTTTATTTTGCTGTTTGATCATTAATTGCAAATTAGTGATGGCTTACATTTTTATAATCTTTGCTTTTCAGTGAAATAAAACTGTCCACTCAGGTAATTGTACTTTAGGAGGCTAACACCCCAAGCAAGAGTACAGTCCTTGCATGCACATTGCCAAAGGTGAATAGGAGCTGTTAGATCTCTGCTATGATGCCTGTTTTATTGATCTACAAAGAGTTCAGTATCCAGATCTGCAAGGCCAGTACCTTCCTACGGGATTCTATTTATATAGCTAAGTCAGAAACAAAGGACTTGGTTTCAGATTCCCCACACAAAACTGGTGGCCCCCCCCCCCATGTTTAAAGGCATAAAAATAATTGCAGCACCAGTAGTACTGCAAAATAGAAATCTTTACACATCCTTTAAGGGTGTTTCTGCCCCTCTTAATTTAGAATAAAATGAAAAGATGGCTGGGCTCCATTAGAGAGTCTGATGGGAAGAGGTTGTAACAAGGAATATGTGTGAATGAATGTATTTGGCAAAGAGGGATAACTGTTAGGTTACCATAGCAACAATACTAAGAAGGCCAGTTAGACCTTCTGATAAAGGCATCAAGCTTTACAAAAGCTGAGTATGAAGAACGGTTTTGTTTGGGGTTTTGTCTCTGCCTGAGACCCTGGAGAGCCGCTGCCGGTGTGAGTAGACAATACTGACCTTAATGGACCAAGGAGCTGATTCAGTATAAGGCAGCTTCATGTGGGGAGGGGCTGTGGCTCAGTGGTAGAGCCTCTGCTTTGCATGCAGAAGGTCCCAGGTTCAATCCTTGGCATCTCCAGCTAAAGGAACTAGGCAAGGTAGGTGATGTGAAAGACCCCTGCCTGAGACCCTGGAGAGCCGCTGGCTATCTGAGCAGACAATACTGACTTTGATGGACCAAGGGTCTGATTCAGTACAAGGCAGCTTCATGTGTTCATGTGTCTTTTTTTATCCTAACAATCCAACACATTTTTTTTTCTCAGAGAAAAAAATACCATTGATTTACTTTTGAGTAAACATGGTTAGGATATGGGTTCTAGTGTGGTTCACATCATCAGGGTAGTGGGGAGAGGAGGAATAGCATTTTTAGTGAAACATCAAGGAACATAAATTATATAAAACACATTAAATTGGGGGGGGGTAGGCAGGGAGACAGTATGTCAGGCCATATGTTAAGCCAGAATATTTTAAAACAGCTCAGGCCAGCTGCTCTGCAGGACACTAGGGAAGAATAAATTGAACCCCCCCCCCAGCTGTGTAGAAAATAATCCCCATTTGGTATTCATGTAAACCTGGCTCATCTCTTTCTCCAGAACAGACACTGAACACGGTCGCAGCATTCATTTCTAGTCCCTGTTGAAGCAAATCTTTTATCTGCTGCTGCCTGAAGAAGTGTTAGTCACACCTCTGCATAATGCAAGCAGGAATTTGTGGGAAGAGTGTGTTTTTGTTGAAATGTTGAACTTGAACAAAGGAAGTGTACTTGATTTTAAAAAATCCTGCTTGGGACGAAAAAATCTGCTTTGAATAATATACCTCTCAATATGCACTGTAAATACACAGTGCTAGACAGCTGCGGCTAAAACACTGGCTGATTCACAATGCAATCCTATGCACTGTAAGCAAGCCACTGCTCACTAAGTGATACTGTGGCTCCTTCGTCTGCACTCCGCTATTACCTATCTTCTTGGATCCTTGACTCAGAGTCCCACTAGTTCCAAATGCTCCTTTGCCTTACAGTGGCCTTTTCCCTAGCATAATCCATCTCCCATTGTTCATTCATAAGCCCTATGTGAGGCTCTTCCTTGTTCACCTTTGCCCTTGCCTCTTTTTCTCAGACCTCTGCTTCTTCTACCCATCTTTCTTCAAATCCCAGCATCTCTCAGGGCCAAGCAGGGTTGCCAACTCCAGCGTGGGAAGTTCCTGGAGATTTGGGGGTGAAGCCTGAGAAGGGTGGGGTTGAGAGGAGGGACCTCAGCAGGATATAGCGCCATAGAGTCCACCTCCAAAGCAGCCATTTTCTCCAGGGGAACTGTAGTCTGGAGATCAGTTGTCATTCTGGGAGATCTCCAGGCCCCTGGAGGTTGGTAACTGTAGGACCAAATAACACTGAAATGCTGTTATTAGGAACTTTTTAGATTTTCCCAGAGTAATTAGTAGGGTTGCTGGGTCCCTCTTCGCCACCAGTGGGAGGTTTTTGGGGTGGAGCCTAATGAGGGTGGGATTTGGTGAGGGGAGGGACTTCAATGCCATAGAGTCCAATTGCCAAAGTGGCTATATTCTCCAGGTGAACTTATCTACATTGGCTGGAGATCAGTTGTAATAGCAGCAGATCTCCAGCTAGTACCTGGAGGTTGGCAACCCTAGTAATTAGGCAATAAAACACAGATGGGAGTAGGGATGCCAGGTCCCCACTGGCCACCGGCAGGTAATGGGGTAGGGTTGCCAGCTCCTAGTTGGCAAACTCCTAGAGATTTGGGGGTGGAGCCTGGGGAGGACAGGGACCTTGGTGAGGTACAATGCCATAGAGTCCATCCTCCAAAGCATCCAAGGGAACCGATCTCTGTAGTCTTGAGTTGAGCTGTAATTCCAGGGAATCCCCAAGTCCCACCAGGAAGCTGGCATGCCTAGGTGGGAACCAATATGGATTGAGGCCTTGATGTATCATTTCCCCATTGAAAATGCCCATCCCCCCCCAGCAGCTTAAAGCCCCCAGCAGAGAAAAAAGAAATTTATTTATATTGTGTACATCTTTCCCCTCCTATTAGAGCTAAGTGTCTGGCAAGGTTGGGGCAGTTTAAGGAACTGGGGAGAGTTTTTAAAAGTCCGCTTCCTCAGGGCCCTGCCTCCCTCCCCTGTGGTTGCCTTTTAGGAGCAAACAACAAGTCACAAATCCCAGTCACAGAATTCCAGGTCCTCTGTAGTTTAGTCCTCAGCCGATTATCTTGCTTGCCCTCAGTCTCTTTCACACTCGTCTTTCCAGACAGCAAATTCTCTGTAGCCCTTTCCTTTCTCTCTGTCAAAGTATTAATGCACAGACCACACTATCAGAAGGTTTCTCTCAGCAGCTCTTTTCATCGCTTTTCCTCAAACTTTGCCACTCCCTTGGTCCTGCCTTTTTCACCTCATGTTCCCAATACTCATTTATAATGCAATGCAGGTGATGCAAATGTGGCTGCAGAAACTGGGAAAAAATATTGTGCTAAATGGATTAATATCATTATGGATTAATCACATTAGCTAAGTATGACCACCCCCATGCAGATCAAGAAATCCACAAAGGGGAAGCACGCATATAGATCTATAGAACACCTCAGGTTTTCAGAAAATACCATTAAAAAGTAATGGTATTACTTTTTAATGGTAACCCCCTAACAGTAAAAGAGGCATTGGGAAGGGGGAAAAACCAATTTGGGTGGCAGGATTGCTAGAGCAGCCCAAAATAGCATGCAACAAAATAGCACACAACAACAAAAGGAGATGATTTGGGGGAAAGATGCTGGAAAAGGCAAGGGGGAAGAGGAGCTGCAGGGACTGTGGTGGAAAGAGCCAACTAGAGGAAAGAGCCAGAGGGGTTAGTGGTTGGTGGGAGAAAAGACTGGGTGGGCAGTGGTATGAGGGGACTAGGAGGGGGAAGTAGGGCGGGCAGTGGGGGGAAAGAAATTGGATTGGAGGAAGAGTGGCCAAGCGGACATGGAGGGGAAGTGGGGGAGGAAATGGAACTTCCCTTCCACCGCAAGTCCTCATGGCTCCCCCTCATTATCATTGGAATATATCCAATGATAATTAGTTATTTCAGTTGCACTTGAAATGAAGGCGTGGTCTGCAATAGTCCAAGTCAGTGGCATCCGCTGCAGTCTCGTCAGTGTGGTGCTAAGGAGTGCCATTCCCACCGTGCAAATTCATTTCTTCTAAACGTAGCAACCAGATTCTTTTCATATTCTCATCCCACCGTGTGTATGTGTACTTGTGCAAGATCAGTGGATGTGGAAAGATTTACAATCCTGGGCTTTGCGCCTTGTCCTTATCTGCAACCACAGGGCACCTTTTGGTATTTGTATTCATAAACGGTAGCAACTGCAGTTATGGTGAATACATTCCCTATATATAGACTCTGAAAAAAATGCTCATAGAGGAGGTAGTGGGACTGGCTAAATTTGGAGTAACAAACTTAAGTGAATCTGAATTTTTGACATCCTGGAAACATCCACAGAGTGACTGTAAAGATGTCTCTTACATCTGGCCTGAAAGAGGCCAGTGAGTTGGCTCCTATGCAGTGTTGACCAGAGCTGCGCTACATAATGATGGTTTACCTGCCTCCCTTCCCAGTCTTCTGTTCCCCCTGAGATGGTGTGCCTTGGGTCAACTGACTCCTAGAAACATAAAGCGAAGAGGGGGTGCCGTGAGAGAGGGGGATCCATAACATTTGCCCTCCCCTTCTTCAGTGAGCAGAAGTGCCTACTGTGAGCAGGAAGGGCATTTCAGATCCAAGCCTTCACAGATATTTTTAAAGCATGCTACAAGTTTGGGTTGTTTTAGTGCAGGAATTAATAGGCAAGATTGCCTAACCGTTTCTCTTCCAACTGTTTTCACATGAACGCATGAAGATACACACAGCAGTGCATGCACTAAACAGGCAACAGCATACTATTAAGGTTATGAACAATCAGATTTCGGGGTGGGGAGTCTATGATGTGTTAAGGTAAAATAATAGGGCAGCATACACAACCCCAAACCATATTTATGCTTCATTCTCTTTTGCAGAATGAGGATGGCATGCTCTATCAGCTTGATTCTCATGGTACTCTTTACTGTGTATGAAAAAGCATGAGTAACATAAATTAAACTGGCTACATTAGTATACATTTCAACCTCCCTAAGCAGTTGTGGATTATTGTTACGGCAGGTCTTCTGTCCTCTAAAAAGCACTAAGAGGCCAGAAGCCCCATCTCTTCTGCAACATAAGCACTCTTAATTCTTATGCTACATTTATATTTTATATACATTTATACACTTTTGCTCTTTAGAAGGCAGTTGAAGATGATTTTATTTAGCACTGTATTTGTCTCATTTAGGTTTTTTTCTTTATTGGCAGTCTCATTATGATTTTAAATTATGATCTATGTTTTTATCAAGGTTGTTTATTTACATTGTAAGCCACCATGAGTACCACAAGGTAGAAAGGCAGCTAATAAATATTTTAAATAAATAAATATTAATATTTTTGTACATACCAATCTCAGTAACAAGCTACAAAAGTGACAGTTAGAAGGATCCTGACAATTAGAAGAATTTTGCTGAGAAAAGAAAATGTAATAAAAGGGTATTCTTCATCCCTCTTAATTTTTCCAGCAAAATTCTATATCGACAAAAGAGAGCTGGGATATCAAGGTGCTCGTTTGATCGGTACACAAGGGAGGGCCTTTTCCATGGCAACCCCACATTTATGGAACAACTTCCCCAGGGAGCTGCACCTGGCCCCCTCATTGTTGATCTTCGAAGACAGTTTTATTTAGGACTGTATTTTGATTGAATTAGCCTTTATTAATGGCAGCCCTAACTGGAGTTTTTAATCTGTGACTTTTATAAGTTTTCTAACTGTTGTTTTTATTGTGTTTTATAATGTTTTATTTACATTGTAAGCCGCCTTGAGTCCCACAAGGGAGAAAGGTGGCTAACAAATGTTTTAAGTAAATAACTGCCCGTTCCTGACCTCCAAAGCTGTTTCCCGGCTGCCAAAAGGCTTAAAAAAGCCTACTAGAAGCTCTGCCCCCCCCCCCGCAAGCTCCGGGAATGCCCCCCGGGATGCCGGTGCGGAAGGCCCTGCCACCAGGAGACCGGCGTCCGGCCTCCCTACTGGTGTTGGGGCCACTCTTCACAGCGTAAGTGGTTCGGGCGCCGGCACAGGTGGCCCCAACGCCAGCACAGCCCCTTTTTGGCGTCCAAAGGACTTCTGTCCTTGGAGGTCAAGAATGGGTTGTAAAACAAATAAATATAAAAGAGATATAAAAGAGGTATTCCCATCACAGCTTCTCAGAGACTTCAGTACCTTTGAATTAAAAACTGGCTCTTAGATTTCCATAGTAGCAGGCAGTTTTTAGAAGCTGCAGGCGTGTGCCAGGAGGCATTTCATATCCATTGTCCCCTCTATCACAAAAGGGAACTTTTTCCAGGAGGACACTGATAATGATACGTAGCTTAGCTTACCTTTTAGATGTCTGTTCAGCAAACCACCATCAGTGTTCTCCGCTTTCCTCTGTTACTCTCTGTTGATCTCTTTCTGTTAACTGTTCCTAAAGGGGTGGGGATGGGGTACAGCGGAGTTTTCAGCAGCACTCTTAAAATAATCTCTCATATTCTGAAGATGGCAACCCATCCACGCATGCCTAGAATCCATCTTTTTAAGATCTGGTTCAGAAACATATCAAACTATGGGAGGGGGGGCAGACTGGCAGGCAAGAACCCCCCTCCCTCCACTGGCACATAACACATGAGGTTGGTACTCCATAGGGTGTCTTAATCCATGCAGAAGCTGATTTTTGTCACCTCCCCAAAGGCAGCGTGCGTTGGGTTTATGTAATTATGGGCCTCCATGCACAATATCCATGTTACACATGTGAGTGTCACAGGAGAGCATGCAAATGCTCCTCCACCATGCACAGAGGATTGCCAGCCCATGAACTGACTGCATTGGGCTTAACAAACACATTCAAGTCTATGTAAGCAAGTCAGTGGCAGACTTTAGTATCAAAACTAGGTGTTCTTCCCACTTCTCCTCCAGATAGTGAACAATTTTGTAATGTCCCTTACAACAGCCCAGATTCAGAGATGAAATATAATTAATCTCCCAGTAAACTTCCTGAGTTTTTATGAGTTTTCACATTCTGCTACTCCCTGATTTCATAGTGCTATGATTGTCTCATAGTAATTACATCTAGAATCTTTAAAAATAATAATGTAAAATGTCTTTGTTCTTTCAGATACCACTTTTAAGAAGCATTCTGTTATGAAACCCACCTCTCCCATATAATCTCATTATCTCTGTGTTCTATTTTCTAGTATCCGTTTGCATAAAAAGGATTATTAAAAGCCCTTTGATGGTGCTCCTACATTGAAAGGGATTCTATTCCGCTGGAAATATAATTTCCACAGTGTACCCTTGAAAGCACCAGACAGTGGAAGTTACCTTCTGCTTGGAAACCTGATGTAACTTGGCTTTCTACAGAACAGACAAAAAGATCACGCTAGGATGTTTTGATATTAACAGCCAAGCATGAGAATAAATGCAGCAGATTATTTCCAAGTAGAAAGTTTCTCATGGGGAAGGTTTTTCACTCATGCGTCACCTAGAGTCATCGCACAGTGCGTTGTAAAACGGTTAGGTCCTCCTGTGTAGAAGTATGTTACAGGAGATGCTGCAAATCAAGTCCTTTGTGCACTGTTGTCAGCACCAATGGGCAAGTAGTGTTTGCTTGAGACAGCTGCTGATCTGAAGAAATTATCTTACTGCTCCATCTCTGGGTTTTCACAAACATTTCAAGGGCTAGTTAATGTTTTGGATAAGAAAAAGGTGCTACCTTCAGCAAGTGGCATAGTTTCTATTCCCTGATTAATTGTTACAGTATATTTATCCAATGAAGTAGATATGGCAAAAAATAATAATCACAAAATATGAAATTTTCAAGATGATTTCAATCACATTTGGACAATGCTTATGGATCAACTTTTGTGGCCATATTGATAAGGGTAGCACTTTCTGCCAACAATAACTCCCAGATGCAAATGTCTGTAGAAAGTTAATGAGACATACGTAAACACCTTCTAAGTGTTTATACTTTTATTGAACATCAGTTTCCGAACATTTTTTGTGCCACATGCAGTCTTTACCTGCATTTCTGTTAAAAGTTTTTTGTTATAAGCCCCATTGTTTCCAATGGCATGGATAAAGTGCACCATATGGGCCAAACACTATATGAAATTTTATAAAATAAACTGTTCTTAAGTATGGACGCATAGTATAAGACACTACAATTTCCAGCATGCAATGCTGCAGCCTGATCCAAAGTGAATACCATCCACATTAAGTATGAGGTGTATCAAGACAAAGTTAGTGACTATTGAATAATTTGGGGGAGAGGGAACTAAACTGGCCCTTGACATTTTGGGAACGACAGCACCCATTTGTATAAAATTTGCCCATTTCTGCCTTGCTGTTTGTACACTTTTGTTGTTGTTTAAGGAAGGTACATCGTTTTCTGTGTTGCAATGGTGGAAATAGATTTTTAAATATGAATAACAAAGACATGTTGAAAAAAGTTCTATGAAGTAGCTGCCACAGTTTGTGTACTCCTCAAAAATAATAAATAAGGGTTTCTTTTTTAAAATAACAATCTTAACAGATTTTGGGTCAGCTAGAGGGCTGCTTTCTGAAAGCCTTAGTCAGGTTTGTGTGACTATAGGTTATAATATTAAGGTATGAATGTGGTTATTCTTAACCCAAATTATAAACATTCTCACCACAGGCATCAGAGATATATCCCTACTTATCCTGAAATAAAAAAGACCTTTTTTATTTTTTAACCAGGCTGGCCTGCAATTCTGCTTCAAAGGCCATCTTGTCAAAAGTGCGCATGTTCATCTCTTCCCGTACCTTTTCCCGGACATGGAACGATGCCCGAGCAACAGACCTGGCATTTTCCAAGACATTTTTTCTCTCCTTAAAAAACTGTTCGCTCCGTTCTAGTTTTTTTTCAATTGACAGAAGGAGCTCCTTGCGCCGGATATCTTCATACTGTTCCACCTTCTTCTTGTTGAATTTCTGTATCTTCTCTTTTTCCAACCGGCTTTGGACCACTTTGCGGGCTTTTTGCTGGACGACCTCCTCAGCTACCTGAGCTGCATGCTGGAGCTGCCGCTCTGTACCTTTGGCCATGGCCTTCAAGTGCTCCTGCTGCTCTTTGTCCTGCCTTTCTGCTGCCAGTTTCGCCCTCTGAGTCTGAAGCTCCTCCCGCCTTGCCTTCTCCCTTATTTCTTGGTTCCTCTTCTCAATGAGCTGCTCATAGTTCTCTTGAGCTCTGCTCAAACTCCCTTCCACAGAGGCCCTTAGCGAAGCCTTCTCTTCGACCTCTTGCCTGGCCAGCTCCTTGTGGAGGACTTTGTGCTTCCGCTTCTCAGCCTGGTTGAGAAGTTTCTTTTCCTTCTGTAGTAGCTGTTCTTTCTTGAGCTTCTTCTGGGCAGCCAGAGACAGTTTCTCCTCCAGCAGTTGGACATCTCGTTCCAGGGCCTCTTTCTTGCTCTCTTCCTGAGTCTTTAGGTTGCGCTCTTGGTGACGTTTCTTCTGCCTCTCTTCCAAGGTGGACTTCTCCATCTTCTCTCTCTTCATTTTCTCTAGCTTGTCCACCTGCTCCCGCCACTTCTGCTCCTCCATCAAGCTCTGCTTGTGCTTCAACAGGGCAGCCCCCTCTCGCTCCAGGGTCAGCTTGCAACGGTGTTTCTCCAGCCTGGACTCCCACATCTTCTTGCACTGCATCAAGGCCCTCTGCTTCTCCTTCTCCTCCTGCTCCCTCCGCTGCTCCACCTTCTTCCTCTGGCTGTCCCACTGGAGGTGGGCATTGTACCGCTGTTCATTCAAGATGCTCTCTTCCTGGCGCTTGGCTATCATCAGGGCGGCGATCTTCCGGTCCCTCTCCGACACCTCCTTGAGGCCTTTCTTCTTCACCTCCTTGACGATCTTCTCCACTTTCTTGGCGGTCTGCGGGGAATGGCACAGGTCCCCCAGGCTGAAACTCCGGCCCACCAGGGAACTCACGGGAGCCGCAGTCCTAGTCCTGGGCATCTCCTTGGGCCACTTGTCCTTAAAGCTGTCCCCGCTGTAGGAGGAAGAGGCACCAGAGTCGGAGGAGGTTTTGGTGGAGAAGCCCTCTCTCCTCTTTTGCAGGGAGTCCAGGGAGTGGCTCTTCTTGGTCTTGGCGCCGGCGGGAGGAAGGCAGCCAGCCCTGGGCTGCCCAGCCGCTGGGCTGCAGCTCCCGTCGGCAGCGGTGCCTCTGAAGGCCATCCTGGACGCCGGCGAGGAGGGGAGGCTGCCGACCGGGAGAGGCGTGAAGAGCCTCCTCTTCTCCTCGCGGATAATCCTTTCCCTTTCCTCCCGGCACTGCCGCAGCTTCCTCTGCCGGTCCATCTCGTAGACTTCGTAGAGGCCGGCGGCCACCCGCATCGAGCGCCCGGGGGCCTCCCGCACCAGCTCGCTCAGCGCCCGCGGCAGCAGCTCCACCGGCTTGACGGCGCTGCGGGCGCACGCTTCCAGCGAGCGCGGGCTGGTGAGCACGTAGCGGCTGCCCTCCGCCTCCGGGCGCTCGAAGTTGTACAGGTCCAGGTGCAGCATGGGCGACTCCTCGCCCGCCCGCCCCGGCCCCCCGCCCCCGGCACAAGGCGCCGCCGCCGCCGCCGCCGCCGCCGGGAGGGGGGCGGGCGACTGGCACACGGCCGCAGAGGGGGGGGCCGCCGCCGCCGCCGCCCCCGCCGGATCCGCGCATCTCTCCTCGCCGGGGTCCGCCGCCGGGTCCACCATGCCTGGCTGCCCGCAGAATCTGCAGTTGAAGAACATCCCCCCCCCCAAAAAAAAGAGAGATGACAATCAGGAGGCTCAGTCGGGAAACCGCCTCGCCAGGATGTCAGCTCCCGCCGCGGAGGGATGAGCCCGGCTCGCCATCTCCACGCCCGGGCGGGAAACCGAGGCGGCCCTCTGCCCGGGTGCTCTTGGTGGCACCCGGGGACCCGGGGAGCGCCCGGCGGGCAGGGGGCTCACAGCCCGCCCCAGCGCTCTGGGCAGCTGCCAAGCCCCGCATCAGGGGGCTGCGACGGGCTCCGGCGGCGGCGGCTGCGCCAGACGCCAGCCGTCACCTCCGCCTCGACGGCTTTGGTTGGCTGGGTCGACGTTTAAGCCCGCCCCCGCCCCCAAAATATCAGCAGGGAGGGGGGAAGGGGAAGAGAGCCCCGCCCTCCCCCCCGCACGGTTGTCTAGCAACGCCAAAGCTCCAGCGCGGGAAGGAGAGGGCGCGGGGCGGGGAGGGGGGCTGCCCGCCCGCCAGAGGACGGCGGAGGGCTTCGCGCTGTGGTCGCGGGGAGGCAACCTATCCATGCGGTGGCTGGACTGCGGCTCGGTCCCAGGGATCCTCTTTCCGTGGCCTCCCTCTCCCCCACCCCCAGTACGGCCGCTGAGATGCAGAGCTGCCCCCGAGAAACCCGCCCCCCGGACCTGCGGGGCGCTCTCCCTTCCTGCGTATTTGACCCTCACCTGCACTCGACGGTGAGCCGCCTCCCCCCCCCTTGGCCTCCCGCCGACCCAAACAAACGCGCAACCCACCAGACAACACAGCGCGGGGAGAGTGGGGTGGGGGGGAGAGGCCAGCCACTCACCGCTTTTGCTTTGGCGCTTCGGGTTTGTTTTGGCTGCGGGCGGTTTCGGTGCCCGTCGCCCGGCCGACGTCCAAAACGAGTCTCTTCGGGGGCAGGCTCAGGTAACTGGCAGCAAGAGCGGCGGCCCCTCCATGGCTCCGGGCAAATCCTGAGCAGGCCCTTTACCTACAGCCCGGAGGGTGTCTTGCTGTGGCGGCGGTACAGTCCCCCCCCCCCACCTCCCCAGCATGGTTTTGAGCTACTGGGCTGCAGCAGGAGGGGAGCCGCTTCCCATCATCTCTGCTCGCAGCGGCGACCTCCGGCCCGCCGTTCGCCTCCTGTCAGAGCTCCTCCCGCTAGAATTTGATGAGCCGCTGGTTTTCCGGGGAGAGGAGGGGCGGCAGCCCTGGATCCACCGCTGCCCAGAACAGAAGGGTGCGGGGGGGGGGGGGAGAAGGAGCTTAAAGCAGCGGAAGGCGGGGAGGGGGTCACTATTCAGCAAACCGTCGGAGGGCTCGTTGTTCTCCCTGACAATGCGAGATGGTGCCCTGAGGAGATCGCTCTTTTTTCTTTTCTTTTTCTTGTTTTTTGCAGTCGGTTCCCACCTCTCTTCTGAATATCCCTTCCACTTTTTATCCTATGCATAGTGTAGAAACAATGCCGTTGAAATCAACTGGATGTGCTTGATAATGCTACTTAGCATTTAATGGGCATGGGAAGTATTCACCGTGTGTACAGCGTCTCAGTAACGCTTACAGCAACCTAGGAAGGCTGAAAGGCGTTGTTGTCTCTGGGTCGGAGGACGCTCTCACACATGCTGGATAATGCACTTTCACTCTGTGTTGCAGTTGGATTTTTCACTGCAAAATCCACTTGCAAACCATCACTGAAGTGCACTGAAAGCGTATTATTCAGCATGTGTGAAAGCGCCCTTAGTCAACTCTGCATAGGATTGCATTGTGTGTTGCCTGAGGCCTTCTGGGTGGTTTATAGGTGGGGTTGGGGTTTAAACAGGGATTCCCCAGTGTATATTGCTATCAGTATATAACTAATCAGGGTTGCAAGTAAGTTCTGTCTCAGGACATTGCACATTGCTTTAAAAACAACCCCTACCTTGAAGGAATGGATTTTCACTCACAGCGTCCCAAAGAATAGCATTATATACAGCTTGGATTTTCTTTATTGTCTTCTTGTACTGACTGGGCCTGTACTGACAGGCTTAGACTAGAGTAACTTCATAGGATTGCACTGTAAATAACTGTGCCAATATTGTAGAACAAACACATCCCCAAAATAAAGAAAAGCCTAGAAAATCAGTTTTCTTTCTCCGTAGATTAATCTTTCAGTTCTGTAGAAGGCAGTTTCTACTTTTTTTGTTTTAAAAAAGCACATAAACATGTTATTTTACAAGAAAAATCAGGGCTGTTCTCGTCTACACCAGCATAGTAAGCTTTCCATTTCTAATAATACTGTAAAGGTTTACACTTCAGAAATTCTGAAGACAGACTTTTTCTGTCAGTTGCCTCTGCCTTGTTATTAACAGAATCAATTTAAAATGTGTGTGGTAGGTATCAGCTTTTCTTTGGGTTATAATATGGATACTCGCTCAGTGGCCCATGAACCACATGTGGCTCTTTGGCATGCAATCAGTGGCTCTTCTGGGCACTGTTCCCCAATGAAGCCTGGTCATTACACTGTAGGGTTTGGGTTCGCAGGTGGTTCTCACTTTGAAACAGCTGCCACCACTGGGACTGGAGGACAGGTAATCTTTGAGCTGCAGGCCTCATGCAAGGGATAGACGTAACAGGCCTGTCCTCTCCAACAACCCCTCACCCATCTCCACAGCATCTGCTCTCTCACCCAGCACCTTAGGTAGCTACCAGAAGCAGAGCAAGCTGGCCACAGTGTGTGTATGTGTGGGGGTGATTTTACTTCCCTTTCTGCACAGCCGCTATGCTCTCTTGCCTGAGCTGCTGCTTCTCATGCTGAGGAGAGAGTGAGAAGCCCCACCCCCTCACTCCAGACACACAACAGCTGGCTAAGGTTCAACAGTGGTGGAGAGAGAGAACTCTACATGCTCAGAAGTAATCTGGAAATTTAAAAGGTTATTAGTTATACATTTAATATTAATAGTTATAGCTTATAGATGAAGAAGAAAAGTTGGTTTTTATATGCCGACTTTCTCCACCACTTAAGGAAGAATCAAACTGGCTTACAAACACCATCCCTTCTCCCCACAACAGACACCCTGTGAGGTAGGTGGGGATGAGAGAACTCTAAGAGCTGTGACTAGCCCAAGATCACCCAGCTGGCTTCACGTGTAGGAGTGGGGAAACAAATCTAGTTCACCAGATAAGCCTCCGCTGCTCATGTGGAGGAGTGGGGAATCAAACCTGGTTCTCCAGATCAGAGTCCACTGTTCCAAACCACTGCTCTTACACCATGCTGGTGTAGTGTTGTATGTGCGTGTTTGGTAAGGAGGCACACAAGGCATGCAATAGTCATGTGGCTCTTTTGGTTGATGGTGAAGACAAAAGTGGCTCTCTGCTAATAATGAGTACCTCTGGGTTATGGACTATATGCCTGGTGCTGTTAGTCACCCCTCCCACCCCCATGCAGCAATTTAAACTGCAGGCATGAGGAAATCTCCAATTAACATCAATACAAACTTCAGTGTATGCTAATTTTAAGGACATCACATTTAAACTACAGCCCACCGACTTGTGCATTTCTGTGGATTAACTCTTCAACATCTGGCACAAGGGCTTATATCAAACATTAGAGTTCAGAAGATTTTCCTCCAGCAATCTCCAGTGCTGGCAGCATTCCCAGATATCTATGGAATGAAAATGAAACATCTGTCAAGCACACACACATGCACACCAAAAGAAGCAACCTTGACCTCTTTAGATATGGGGCCACACTCCTCTTGAAAGCAGTCTTGCATAAGCCCCATTGAAATTGGTAGATGTTGCACAAAACCATCCAAGTACAAACGAATGGAATATCCCGAATGGCAGTAAAAATCTCATATTTTGTGATTTGTGTGTGTGTGTGTGGTCAATCTCTATGGGGAGGCCATTTTTGGTGGATTTCTGGTGACAAAGGTATACTCTAGGGCTGTCTTGTTCTTTGAAATAATGTGGAAATCTGGCATAAGATCTTTATTTAATCCTTATTTATTTATTTATTTATTTATTTATGTTATCCATTCACATTTATGTCCCCTGAGTTACTTTTTAATGCACCTAACACAACTGCTGCATGCATACATCTTGGTGGACAAGGAAAGAGTTATTTTAAATATTACATTGGTTCAGTGCTTTTCAGTTTCAGTGTTTGGCTGCCCCATCACTTCTAAGGTCATTTATGCATGGGAGTTTTACCTGAGGTTCGTTGCTCCCTGGACCCACACTTTCCTGTTGGGAATATATGTACCAGCAGTCTCCAAGCTCAAATCAAGAAGCATCTGAAAAACCTTCAAGTAGTTTTATTCAACCGTATTTTTGAAGAAGAAGAAGAAGAGTTGGTTTTTATACGTCGACTTTCTCTACCACTTAAGGCAGAATCAAACCGGCTTACAATCACTTTCCCTTCCCCTCCCCACAACAGACACCCTGTGAGGTAGGTGAGGCTGAGAGTGTGTGACTAGCCCAAGGTCACCCAGCTGGCTTCATGTATAGGAGTGGGGGGAAACAAATCCAGTTCACCAGATTAGCCTCCGCCGCTCAGGTGGAGGAGTAGGGAATCAAATCTGGTTCTCCAGATCAGATTCCACCGCTCCAAACCACCGATCTTAACTACTACACCACGCTGGCTCTCCATGCATAAACTCCCTCCCCATAATCTGCGATACTGGTTTTTAAATGTAGCTAATCACAGGGAGCATACTCATGGACACTACTATGTGCTCCCACTTTGCATGCCACCCAGTGATTAGGTGGGGGATAGGGCCAATGCGCTCGTGCCCGCACTCCCTCTTCATGCATGAAGTCAGCGTGTGCTCAGGTAATCTTTGTCTCTTTCGCCTCTTGCATTTTATTGCCTTTTGTCCCCGCTGTTTACATTTTTCCTTTATATTGCAGTGAGTATATCTGCCAACAGAGAATGCACTTCATGCTCTTGGTAAAGTACATTCCAGTTCACAAAAGCTTATGACATAATAAATTTTTTTAGTCTTTAAGGTGCTGCAAAATGTTTAAATTTTATTTATATATTTATACTAGACTCTCCTCTCTAATGGGCACCCAAAGTAACTTGCATTGTTCTCCTCCATACCATTTTACCATCACAACAACCCTGTGAAGTAGGCTAGGCTGAGAATGTATGGTTGGCTTGAGGTTACCCAGTGAGTTTCCATGGAAAAGTGGGGATTTGAACTTGGGTCTCCTGGATCCTAGTCCAATGCTCTTGTAATAATGCAATCCTAAATACGCACACTCAGAAATAAATCCAGCTGAGTTCAGTGGGACTTATTCACTAGTAAGTGTGTTTAGGATTAAAGCATAAATTTTGCTCATCTTAACAGGGGTTTTTTCTAAGTTCAGCGGAATCCTAAGAACTGGCCTAGTGAAAACTGCCCTGCCCCTTTAATAGAGGCTTCATAGGATGTTGTTTTCCAGGTGTTATTTACCTCCATGACATGAAAAGCTCCAACTGTCCAACTACGTAGAAGAAAGTCCCATTAAATTCACTGGGATTTATTCCTAGTAAATTCACTGGGATTTATTCCTAGTAAATTCACTGGGACTTATTCCTAGTAAATAGGATTGCAGCATTAGAACCTAACTAACCGTTGTGTTATCCCTATGTCTGCCATATATTTACCCTGGTATCATGCACCTCAAATTGTACATGTAACAGATATGTATTTTCAGTCACATCTGTGCTTATCCTCCTGATTGCCCCATCATGGATCTTCAGTGATGCACAGTGTGTGGACTGATTGCCATGGGATGGGACTGGTGGGCTTGGTGGAAGAGCCTCTGTTTTGCATGCAGAAGGTTCCAGGTTCAATCCCTGGCATATCCACTGAAAAGGATCAAATAGCAGGTGATATAAGACCTCTGCCTAAGACTGTGGAGAATTGCTGCTGGTCACACTAGACCAATGGTATAAGGTGCTTCATATGTTCCTGATGCTGTCCCAGTTGGAGCGTGTGTGTTACCTTCCCCTAAATCAGTAACTTAGAAATATGTTTCAGTATTTCACCACAAGGTGGGGTATATTGCATTGTTACCAATTTGTATATTCATATTAACACTATTTCAAACATGTGCGTTCCTCATTTCTTAATTGTAACCCACCCTTCACCACTGAAGAACTGATGAAATATACAAACAGCAACACACGGCACCTCCAAGTGGTTTCCACTGTTAAATGAAAGCACTGTGGTCTGTATAAACCAAACTTGTTGTTGATGCGCAGTCATGCAGTCTTGTTGCTTTGCAGGCATGGATGTGCTAAACACAAAGAGGAAGGGTTTAATGATGATGAACCTGAGTACAGGGAGGACAAAGGGACAAAGGGGAGGGCCCTCATGAAGGCATGCCTGCACAGCCAGATGAACACAACTGTTACAGGTACTCACAACTGTACTCAAGGAAAGTATAATGTCTAGTTAGGCTTTTAGTTTCTTTACTCACCATGAATAGAAAGAGAGAGAAAGAGATAATCATTTTCCTTTCTTTCCTTCCTTTTCATCATGGTATAGGTCACTTCCATTCTGGGTATTTGGTCAAGTGTTGCTGCTAGTTGGAATGTTTTTTTTTCCTGCTTCCACACAACATCATGGTGCTCTCATACATCTGCCTTTCCCCAATTTTCCTGTGATCTTTCCTAAACCTGCTTTACTATTATCTTTTTAGGAAATATCACAGCAAATCTGGGTTGGCTGGAGCACAGGTGGAATCTTTCCTGGTCCCACACACATCAGCACCATTTCCCCTGCCCCAGCCACCCTTAGACTGATCTGCAGCCATTCCACCACCACCACCCTATGCCACCAGAGAACCTTATTGAAAAGCAGTAATAGACAAATTGCTATAGCACTATAACCTTGTAACAATCTGTCAGGCACTCAACTTTTTTTTAAAAAAAAGTAGTCTAGCTGTTTTTGTTTCAGATATATATCTTTCTCCTAATACCTGCAATGAAAGGGAATTCAGACTTAACATCAAAACTGGGAATTCAGATACCATTATAGACAGTTTGTTATAATGTTATAATGCTATACCAATTTGTCAACTGTGAGTTAAAAAACAAAAACAAAAGTCACCCAGTGGTACCCTGAGGGTGGTGGTAATGGCTACCTCAGGTAACTTGGATAGGAAAAATGTGTAGAAATGTGGAAGCCCCGTTGTTATCCAGGGAAGGGAGTCTCCACTTAAGTTGGGGGAATTAGCTGGAGACAGAGAAAGAAGGAGTAACTAGGATCAATAACCTGTGTATACCAGGATTGTTCAAGGTGAAAACTCTCAAATAAACAGGCAGTGGTTATAACTGAAATGGGGTTTATTAATAAGGTCAAATAAAGTGATTGCAAATGATCAACATACACACATAAAGTTTACAAGAGCTGACTAGAGAAAAGGGAGGAGGTTGGATAGTGTTTAGGGAAGGGTGATAATTACCGGTCCTGAAGGAGACGTCCACGAAAGCAGTGCTGAAAAGGAAAATGGCCACGTTTCCGGAAGCAAAGAGAGGGCCCACATGCAAGTGGAGGTGGGTGCACAGATCCAAGGCACACACACATTATGGGGGCCAAAGGACCTGTTTTTATATCATAAAATGTGTCCTGAGACAGTATGAAGTATTCTTGCAGGAAAGCTGGAGAACAAAGAATTGATTGTTTTTCCGGTGGTTTTGGACAAAGGATAGGAGAGGTTTAATGGTTTGTTCATGTTCGGATGATGTGGTATGGTCCTAAGAAAATGCCGATGGATTAGAGGAATGGGTGCAAATGTGGTGAGTAATGGTCTGTTTGGAGCATTGATTAAATCACATTAAGATGACACAATGGGTATAGTTAGCCCCATTGTTAAACCAGGCACACCTTTAGACCAGGGGAAAAGGTCAGCTGCTAACCTCTTCCTGCCCAGGCTTGAAAACAACAAGATGGATCCCAAAACTGTGAGGGGCATACAGTTCAGGGGAACAGTGCGGTGCTCTAGTGTCAATCTTAGAGGCCCCTTTTAACAACAACAACAATAATAATGATAATAACTTTTATTTGTATCCCGCCTTCCCCCTAGCAAACAGGGCTCAGGGTGGCTAACATCATATAAAAACATCATAGGTACAATTTGATAAAACAAGTACCATCCAATATATAACTAATTTAAAATTTAAATCTCTTAACATTTCTCAAGCATAATTGAATGTATAACTATCTCAAAATGCTTTAGAAAGCTTTGGAAGTACAATACACACACAACCAGCGAGAGAGATCTCACCCACATCATTTTGACAGTCCTTTCACAGACAGCCTGATCAACTCTCTGTGTGACGCTTTTTATACATTAGGTGACAGCTACTAGCTTTAGATAAATTATAACTTTATCATGTGATGATTTTGTAGATAGGTGATTGGTTTTCCAAATGATTTTATAAGATCATACACAGGTATGCTGAGATATATCTGCTAATACTCATTAGCTCCCCAGAGATTTAAAAAGCTATATTTAGCGCTTCACTAGTAATTGTGTGTGTGTGTGTGTGTGTGTGTGTAAAGTGCTAACAAGGTACAGCTGACTTATAGCAACCCCTGGTGGGGTTTTCATGGCAAATGATTGAGCAGAGGTGGTTTGCCATTGCCGTCCTCTGCAGAGTCTTCTTTGGAGGTCTCCCTTCCAAGTACTGACCCTGTTTAGATTCCGAGATCTGACGAGGTCAGACTATAATATGCCACCTTCCCTCCTACCACTAGTAATTAAAAAGCAATAATTCTTCTTTTTTTCTTCATAGGTAGAAGACAGAAGAGATCCTGTAATTTCCCTAACCGGCTGGTAAACTTTCTACAAAGGTCATGAAAAGTACACCAGAACACAAATGTTGACCATGTATATCATGACACCCAGACTTTTGGGGACTTCACCAGCCATGTCAAAGCTGCCTTTCCACGCTTGACTCAGAACTTCAATTAGGTAGTCCCATTGTCAAGAACAGACTACTTTTTTGCTTCTTTACAGAAGTGAGAGGGACCAGTTGGGTAGGTCCATTCCCAGAAACTGATGGATCCAAATATTTGCCTGATATTTCCTGGAGAATGTCCTGTTGACATGGGTGATGTTTCTGTCGATGTCTAGGTCCTGGTTGGTGGAATACAGAGATTAATGGGCCATAGATATTGCTCTGAAGTGCCCTCACTCACTGAATAGAGCCCAGTTGGTTCACTGGTACACTGAGGAGCTAGAGGTCATAAGCACATGAGAACATATCTAGAACACACACAGAGGAAAACTCAGATTGGATCTTGTTGAAAACTTTCTAGAATTCATTTTAGAGCTTGTTCTGTTGCTTTTGAATAGGCATTTGGTAGGTAGGAACAATATTCGGTTTGATTCTCTGGATTTGTGTCCTTAGACATGAATGTTTTGTTTGTATCTGCTGAATTTATGAAATTGTGAACCACTCTGAGTCCTACAAAGAAGAAAGTGTGATATACCTTTTAAAATGAATAAATGAATTAAAAAAGCATTATGGAAACAAGGAAAGGACACGTTTCTGTACCTATTATGTCAGTGCAGTCTGGTTCTCTGGAACAGTTTTGAGTAATTCTGACCCACGTTACGTGCCCCCTGGGTGATCATATGGAATCCAGACTGCTGTAATTTGTTTGCAAAACATTCACTAATAAAATGGCTTGAATCCTATCTGATTGAGATGCCATTTCGGATGCAGTGTAAGTGCAAGATACTGTCTGGTCACATGTGCTTGGCTGGATCTCATGGATGAAGTACTTAGGTACAGATTGTCATATTTTGGCAAGGGAAGACTGGCCATTTATCTTACAGAGAAATTTCCTGGTGGACCACTGCTTGGGAGGGCCACTGGGGGGCAGGAGCAAGAGTAACTGAGCTCTAGCAACTCTGCCTGAGCCTCAGGGGCACTTAGCTCAGACCTTTCATCAGCAACAGTAATTAGTGTCCTGCTCTAATGCCAGTTTTCAGGAGGAAAATCTGTGAACTAATTGCCATTGTTTGCACCACTGAGCTGAGTGACCTCTGAAGCGCCAGCTTGCTCCAGAGCCATTTTCACTTCCCAGTCCACTCCTGCTCGTCAGCCCTCCCATTCTTGGTTGAAAATATCTAACCAGGCGGAAGTGATTGGTTGGGTTCCAGAGGTAGTAAATGTCTCACTGCAAGTAAGAGTGGTCCTTAATACTGTACAGGAAGTAGTTGTGAGGTCAGCCTTAAAGAAAATGCTCCTTGGACCAAGCAATTGGAATTACTATCATACAGCACTTTCTGGGCTTGCTGCTTCAGTACAGTGATGACTGGCCAGGATGGTGTTGTTTATCCCAGTCCTTTTCAATCTGAATTTGGCAGTGAAACAGCCTTCGCTGTTTTGGTGGATGATGACCTGTGCCAGGAGAAAGACAGGAGGGATGTCGTTCTACTGTGTTTAGCTGAACATTCTAGCAGTTTTGGTACCATTGACCATGGTATCTTTTTGGCTCCTGGGGTGGGAGTAGGAAGCACCATGCTCAGGTGGTTTTGGTCCTAGTCAATTCCAGAATGTGATAACAGATAAAGTAATGTGGCAATGTGGTTTACAGTTTGGCTCTCTGGTGTTCTGCAGGACTCATGCTATTTGACAGTTGCAGGAACAATGGGAAGAGGTAGTCCAGTATTTGACAGCAAAGTACCATCAATGTTATGAAGAATCCCAGATCTATTTCTTCTTTACATTAAATCAGGAGGAGCTGTGGAAGCACTGTGCAGGTGCTTGGGAGTTGTAATGAGCTGGTGTCATGGCCCAGCCGGGTCCAGGGGACACCGGCTACTCCTCTGATGAAGAGTCAGCCAGAAGCCCTGGCTTCTATACACAGCCAGCAGCTGAGGTGGTACAGGAAGAAGCAGCCCCTGCAGGGCCAGACCCAAACAACCAGCGCAGCAGCTCCTCAGCCCTCTCTGAGCCAGCTGTAGAAAGCCAGCTGCCTGTCTGCTCACCCCCTGCATCACCAGAGCCTCAGGAACGGCAGAGGAGGCGAACATGTAGGACTTTACAGGACCAGAGGCGAAGTGCTCGACTGGCAGCTTGGTACCAACCCAGAACTGACAGTGGGGATGAGTGTTTGCAGGAGCAGGTCTGAGGTGGCTGGCAATTGCACAGCATTACAGGCTGCCTAGGTGGCATGCTGTTTATAAGCAGCTGGAAAGGGCATAGCTGTGTGGAAGCAACGTGTCTCTCTACTCCTGACCTTGCTGTCTGGACCTTGGCTTGGACCCTTGGACTTGGTTTTTGGACTACCTTGGACTTGCCCCTGTGAGAGTTGAACCTGTTTGGTGTGTGTGCATGTGTTGGGGGACTATGACTGCTAGATGCAGGTTAATAAACTGGAGCTTGCTCTAGGTTAGCAGATTAGATTTTGCCAGGCCATCCTGGACAGAGATTATTTGAGCCCAGTTATACACACACTTGTAAGATCTAGGCTGCTTTTGAAAATTGTTCCAGAGGGCAACCATGTTGGTCTGCCGTAGAACAGCTAGATTCTTGTCCAGTAGCACCTTAGAGAACCACAAGATTTTCAGGGTATGAGCTTTGAGAGTCGGAGCTCCCTTCATCAGACACCTGACGAAGGGAGCTTTGACTCTTGAAAGATCACATTCCCAAAATGTGTTGGTCTCGAAAGTACGGCTGAACTTGAATCTAGCTATTGACAACTGGAAACCTCAGTGGGTTCAGAATATGGCAGCAGGAGTGTGCTGATTTGAGCCTGTTTTTCTAGATTCTTCAGATCTGCACTGACTGTCAGCTTCGCACAATTTAGAGAGCTAGTTTTGACCTTTAAAGCCCCAAATGGCTCATCAGTATGTCTGAAGAACTGTCTTTTCTCATATGAATCTGACCAGTGCTTGAGGTCTGTATTACAGGTCCTTTTCTGGGTTCCCCCTTCTTCAGAGATCAGGTGAGTGATAACTGGGCAAAGGTGTTTTCAGTAGTGGCATTCTGTTTGAGGAATGCCCTTCAAGAAACAGATGCCTAATATTTTTCATTTTGTTATTTCCTCCCCAAGGTTTTAATGGAGTGATCTATGTGTGTGCAGTAGCATCTGAGCTTTAATTGATTGCTGTCTTGTTTAATCTGATTTGATAATCGTTTTAGTTGATGTTACTGATTTTTTTTTTTTTTTTACAAATTCTTAAAATTTGGCTGAACTATAGTTTTATGAGAGGCTACTTTGGAGGCATCTTAAATTGGAAAAGCAGACTATGATTTTTTTTAAAAGAATGAAGTCTTTCTTGGCCACTTAACAGCAAAGTAAAACATGCTGTAGAACTCCCTCCCCAACACTTGGCTACCATGAATGTAGAAAAAGAAGAAAGGGAGGGGATGGAAGATGGGAATGCTTTGATATGCTTTGCCTGTTTTCCTGTTACGTCAAGGTCTTTGGGGAACTGAATTCTCTTTCACGTTTACATCTGTTCTGGCTGGTTATAAATAAATGAAGTATGCTGCATGTAACTGGTCTTTGTATGTAAGCTAATGATCCAGGTCATTTAGCAGCATGTCTAGGTTTGGGAGAAGAGAAGGAATATAGCATAAAGATAAGAGAGGCAAGAAGTATTAGAGAAGAGCTCTGGAGAAGAGGACAATAGGAAGGGAATTAGGATAAGAGTACAGAATGGAAAAGCAACATCTGGACTGTTCAAGTATTAGAAAACTTTGAGGAAGTTTTAAAGAATGAATAGGATATAGAAGTTGGGACTTTGGACAAATTAGGGCTGCAGTTTTGTGTACAATTACTTGGAAGTAAGTCCCATTGAAATAAGTGGAACTTCCTTCCAAAGAAACATGGACCACATTGAGCTATAAGGGTGCAATCTTTCACACACTTTCTTGGGAATAACTGTGCCAACCTGAGCGGAGTCATTTCCATCTAAAAGTAGAGTCAAAAGAAAGAAAGCTCCATCTTTGCTCATGGGTGGGGTCTCCAACTTTTAAACCAGTGCCTCTACTGGTCCCGTTATTATCAGTTTGATCATGCCATGAAAAGCCTCAACTGCCCAGTTCGGCAGATATTTAAAGGGACAGGACATCCTCCCCTCCTTGTCCAGCTGGCAACTTTACTAAGAAGCACAATGAAACCTCTCTGCTCTACAGACCCTCTGAAGCCTGTGCAGGGTGGAGATTCAGGTCCTCAGGAAGCTCGTTCTACAGCACAGGCAGCCCCAGAGAAAGCGCTCAGCCTGGGCAGCGGCAGTTCTTACTGGCCTAAGTGGGGGGGGGGACTACCCATAATCCCTGGCCTGATGACCAGAGCTGCCTTGTGGGCACATGTCATGAACTGATAGCCGTTGTCAAGTCCACACACAGATTTCATGCATGGTCCCAAATGGAGATGCTGAGAAAATGTGAACAGGCCGTCTCCGAGAGGACCTGCCAGCGTGGTGTAGTGGTTAAGAGCGGTGGTTTGGAGTGGTGGAGTCTGATCTGGAGAACCGGGTTTGATTCCCCACTCCTCCACATGAGCTGCGGAGGCTAATCTGGTGAAATGGATTTGTTTCCCCACTTCTACACACGAAGCCAGCTGGGTGACCTTGGACAAGTTACAGTTCTATTAAGAGCTCTCTCAGCCCCACCTACCTCACAGGGTGTCTGTTGTGGGGAGGGGAAGAGAAGGCAATTGTAAGCCGGTTTGAGCCTCCCTTAAGTGGTAGAGAAAGTCGGCATATAAAAACCAACTCTTCTTCTACTAATACTTAGTTTAAATATTTCTCGACACTAGAGGGCACCTGCTAATCAGATAACTTCATACTTGTGCTCAAAAATGTATCAACAAACTTCCAACAATCATCATCAGATTAAAAAAAAAACGATCAGCCTTAGGTGGCAGGATGGATGTAGGCTGGTTGCTCGGGCACAAAGTGGGATTTTTGGGGGGCCTTCTATCTAGTTAGAGGTTTGTTACCCATCACTCCAGATTTCCTAGAACCACAGGGTGTTGCTTTTTTTTGTCCACTCCATACTGTGCCTAAGGCCCTTTCAGTTATATATGGGCTGTGAAATTAAGTCTCATAACTATCTATTTGGTCACCACAACTTGTAATTTGCAAAACTCAGGGGCAGGGAAACTGATCAGAAGAGTAAATTGGGCTAAAGGCATATTTGGAAGGACATGGATGGGGTGAGGTTTGCTTAGTGTTACATAGACAAGAATTGAGACTGATTTACATGCTTCAAACACTGACCCCAAGAGGTCTTAATACTGATTTTGACTTATCATGTTTCTTGTAAGTATAGCACGCACTTATAATCATGTCTCTGTATTGTGTTATATTAGTATTTCTAATCCTGTCATGAGGTTAATTGATGGCCTGTTTTTTATGAAGTTTTTATGAATTTCTAAAGAGTAGAGTTAGAGATATAACATGCATGCCTCTTTAAGAACGGACGTGTCTTGCTATTGCCCTCAGGAACATTCCAGACCCTGCCTCTATCATGTTAATTCTCTTAAGAGGTTTTATGAGCGCTCTCCCAGCATGTTTTCTGTACAACTTGAAACAGAGGAACAGCCTTTTGATTTACTGTCTGCTTGCCAACAACCCAGGGGGTTGGAGGAACTTGAGCTTAGTTCAGCCCTGAGTGCTACCCAAGCTGAACAACTTTACCAGGTGCTGAAAAAATTTGACAAGACCTTTTCTAGTTTGCCTGGCAAGACTACGATGGCCAGTCATGTCATTAACACTGGTACAGCTGCTCCTGTAGCTGTACATCCCTATAGAGTGTCTCCTCAGCAAGGGAAAGCAATGGCTGAAGAGATTCAGGCAAAGTTAGAGATGGGAGTGATCAGACCCAGTAACTCCCCCTGGTGTTCCCCTGTGGTACTGGTAACAAAAAAAGATGGTTCAATTGGGTTTTGTGTTGACTATAGGAAATTGAATAAGTTGACTGTTGCTGATCATTTCCCTATGCCTCACATTGATGATTTGATTGAGAGGCTGGGCAGGGCCAAATACATCAGCTGTTTAGACTTGACTAAAGGTTATTGGCAGACACCAGTGGAGGCGGAGTCTATTCCAAAAACGGCATTTTCCACACCCATGGGACTCTACGAATTTGTTACTCTCCCATTTGGGTTGTGAAATGCCCCGGCGACCTTCCAGAGGCTGATTAACTCTTTGTTAAATGAATTTTCCTGTGCCTACCTTGACGACATCGCCATATTTAGTGACAATTGGTCTGACCACATGGTGCATTTGAAACAAGTTTTTGAGAGGCTGAGGTCTGCTGGCCTCACGGTAAAGGCGCCCAAGTGCCAATTTGGCTTGGGAACTGTCCAATACCTGGGACACCTGGTGGGCCAAGGCATAATCCAACCCCTAGAGACCAAAGTTCTGAGCATCCAAGAGTGGCCTGTGCCCAGAACCAAGAGACAATTGCAAGCCTATCTCGGGCTCATCGGATTCTACAGACGGTTTATCCCTCACTTCTCTATCCTGGCCACACCTCTTACTGAATTGTGTAGAAAAAGACAGCCCATATGGCTTGTTTGGACTGAGGTGTGCCAGAAAGCCTTTGATACCTTGAAACAGGCCTTGTTGCGATCCAAGGTGCTTATTGCCCCAAACCCTGAAAACCCTTTCATCGTTCAGACAGATGCTTCTGATACTGGCTTGGGCGCTGTTCTCCTCCAGCGTGACTCACAAGGAGAACTGCAGCCAGTGGCATTTTTGAGCAAAAAGCTGCTGCCCATAGAACGGAACCTGGCAGTGATTGAGAGAGAGTGTTTAGCCATTTTTTGGGCCTTAAACAAACTTAGACCATATCTTTGGGGTCAGAAGTTTGAGCTGCAGACTGATCATTCTCCCTTGTGTTGGTTGGACAGGATGAAAAATTCCAACCAGAAACTTTTACGTTGGAGCTTAGCTCTACAGGATTTTGATTTTGAGATTGTCCACATTAAGGGGAGAGACAATAAAGTCGCGGACCATCTCTCCAGAGCTTTTGTGGACTCAAATGTAAATATAGGCTAACTTTGTGTGTACTAACTTTTGATTCCTTTCTGTATTTGGTTTTTGAGACTATGTTATTACTGCTATATGACTTACCTACCTCAAATTTTGGTTTTAATGTATTACGGGTATTTCCATGTACTGTTTTATTGCTTGACACAGTAGATTAGTCGTTTTAGATAAAAACTCTAATTTTAAGCAGATTTTTATCTCAAAGAGGGGAAAGGATGTAAAGGAACATGGCTCCCATGATTCCTTTGTGTCCTGAAAACATTGGTTCAGGCTTATGGCCTGCTATGATTCGATATAAAATGTTGGGAGGCCAGGAAACCAGGCCTCGGCTAAGTCACGCTTTACAGCTTTTTACAACCATGGGAGAGGTTTCACTTTTGAGAGAGCTGTTTAGGGAAGGGAGATTACACCCAGCTGTGAAGGATCATCAACTCCCTTCCTGCCTCATCCTGGAGACATCTGAAGGACATTTGTCTCCCTAGCAACAAATCACTCTTATCTCGGCTGACATGTCACAGGCGCCTTTGATACTGCAGAGTCAAACTGCACTCTTGACATGGCCAGCTGAATGTGATTTGCAATCCAATCAACCAATGGTTTATGATTATGGTTTGATCTTCAATTGATTCTGGCCAGGCCTTTGAAGTTCTAGCATAAAAGTAGACCATGGTGCCTTGTAGAGGGTGTGTCTTTTGGGATATGGCTGGTCCATTCCCTGAGCTCACCAACACTTGGCTTAATTTTGTCCTCTGAGGGGAAACCTATGATGGAATGATTTTGGAACTTGAAACAACCAACTTATGCTGACTTGAAACCTCTTGTGGAACTGGTATCGTATACTTTTGAATGCCTTGTCAAACTTGTCTAAGCTGAAATGTGTAGTTAGAATAAGCTTTATTATTTTTTTTCTTGCTTGCTTCTCTGAACCTTTGCTGTGAAACTGCACTTTTCTTAATAAACTTGTTAGCCTTTAAATTGGCGTTTGTGACTTTTGCTTTTGGTGGTTCCAAGCTAAATCTAAGTGTCTGAAGCCTTTGGCTTGCTACCGCATTTTGTAATCTCTTTTGAAGGTAAAGCCTCCCCCTGCTGGGTCTCTATCTTGCAGGGCAAGCTTGCTGTTGTGGTTCTAAATAGCTGGCAGAAGCTTTGCCCTTAGGCTCTGCTAAGTGTAATCCTTTTGAAGTGCTGGTGGCAGATCTACCTGCTAAACTCAGAAGGGAAGCTCTCTGAGTGAAGCGTCTTGTATGAGCAGCAACTTTTGTCCATTTGCCTTCTTGGGCCCCTTTGCCTGGCAGAGGCTGGCAAGATGCCCTGCAAGTGGCAAGGCTGTCTGCATTCTGACCCAGATAGGAGCCTCCCACTCCTCGGTGCTAGGCATTGAGGGCTGGAACTCCTTGACACTGACAACCCTAGCTAGAGGTGCACTGAACGTGGTCAGTGTCTGGGAGGCATGCCTAACCAGTATCTTCTTTCACCAGGCATAGTAGTGGGTGACTGAAAAGCACAATATGGAATCCTGCCATTTAGGTCCCATTGGCCAGGCAGCTACATTCTAACAGATTCTGACATCATAAAAGACGTGGCCTCTAGCCTCTGTTCCCTACAGTGCTGTAAAGCATCAGCACTTTGTTTGAGCTATGCAGCAGTTCTGTCAATGAAGTTGTGTGGCCTTGTGAATTTAAAGTCATGCATTGTAGGGTCTAAGCACCCCTTGGTCATCCCTCTGAAGGAGCGCACCTCCCATTGCCTTCTCCGAGGCATCTACTTGAAGGGTGAACGGCTTTGAACAATCCGGGTGGGCCAGAACGGGATCGGAGGTAAAGCGCCTCTTCAGAGTCTCGAAGGCCGCCTGGCACCGGTCAGTCCAAGGTACTTGGTATTGGGCAAAAGTAGCCTCCTGCCCCTTTCCCTTGGTCTTAAGCAGGTCAGTGATTGGTAAGGCTATTTTGGCAAAGTCTTGGATAAACCCTCTATAGAAATTTGTGAACCCCAAGAACTACTGAACCTGCTTGCGAGTTCTGGGGGTTCCCACTCCCAGACCGCCTGAACCTTCTTGGGGTCCATAATCAAACCTTGGGGGGATACAACATATCCGAGAAAAGACAACTGGTTCTGGTTAAACGCACATTTTGACAGCTTGGCATACAAATGGTTGTCCCTTAAATGACGCAAAACCTCCCACACCAAATCTCGGTGTTCCTTGGGGTCCCTGGAGTAGATCAGAATATCGTCCAGATAAATGATCACCCCTTTAAACAGTAGATCATGTAGGGTCTCATTAATTAATTGCATGAAGCACAATGGTGCCCCAGATAGACCGAATGGCATGACCATAAATTCAAATTACCCATAACAAGAAAAGGCCGTCTTTGCTTCATCCCCCTCCTTAATTCGGACCCGGTAGTAAGCTTCCGCCAGGTCAAGTTTCGAGAACACACAGCCCTCCTGTAGGGCACTCAGGAGGTCCGGGATCAAAGGAATGGGATAGGCGTTAGTCTCAGTAATTGTGTTTAGCCCCCTATAGTCCACACACAGTCTGAGATCAGAGGTCCCCTTCTTCTTCACAAAGAAGCAGGGAGACGAGAACGCAGCCTTGGATGGCCGTATGAACCCCCGCTCCAAGTTCCTGTCAAGGAATTCCCGCAGCACCGTTTTCTTGTGGGGGCTCATGGGATAAACTCGGGCTTTGGATGGCTTGATGTCCTTAAGCAGTTCTATGGCACAGTCTGTCATGCGGTGCAGGGATAACAAGTCACAGTCCGTCCCCTCAAACACTTCCAAAAAGTCACTATACTCCGGGGGCAGCATGTGCACCTCAATTGTAGCGGCATTCCCCCCTTCGCCTCCGGGCATGTAGTCCCTGCCATGTTTCTCACACTGGGGAGCCCCAAACACAACCCGCCTCTATTCCCAGTCGATGCTCGGATTGTGTCCCACCAGCCAGTTGCTACCGAGAACCACCGGGTAGGAGATCTTGGGCACTACCGTGAAGTGGATCTGTTCCCAGTGGTCTCCCACCGCCAACAACACTTTGCGAGAGCGCAAATGGACTGGACCCCCCCCCCCCGCAGATCATTCTCATCCAATTGGTGGAAATGTAAGGGCTGGTCCAGTTCTCAAGTCCCGACCTTCAGGCATTCTATTACAGCCTGATCAATCAAGGTCCGGGAACACCCGGAGTCCAGGATAGCAACGACAGCCACAGGTTCCTCTCCATGGGGGTTCCGTAACACAACAGGCAGCAGCAGTGTTTCCCCCTGGTTACTCACCCTACTCGGAACCGGTTTGGTTTCTTCCGAGGGTGCCCTCCATGCCGGCTCTCTCACAGAAGGCCGTCCTTGTTTTTTTGCTGGCGAGGGATTTCTGGAGCGATCCTGAAGGCTAAGGCTGCTTGGACCAGAAGCCAGTTCTGCGTGTAGGGCCACCGTCCCGCGTTGGCTGGCCATCCCCTCTGCTCTTTTCCGATCTAGGGTCCGAGGTGGTGTAGTCTCCCATTCTCGGGTCGCTCGGTTTCCTGACCCCTACACCGATGCCCTGGTACAACTCGCCGCAAAATGGCCCATCCTCCCACACTGGAGACATGCTCCTTCCTTGAGACGGCGCGCCCTTTCTAGGTTGAAGCCCCCCCCCCGGTTCCTTCAATCTCGCCGCAGTTCAGCTGCATTGCCCCCTTTGGCAGGTGCCGCGGGGGGTACCTTAGACGGGCAATCCTTGGAAAACTGGAGGGTTAGCTTGCGATTCTCCACCACAGCCGCCAGTTTAATCAGTCCTCTACTGACTCTGGGTCTCCCAGGGTTAAACAGCCGTCCAGCACTTTCCAACGCAGTCCTTCGTGGAAGTGCTGGACTCCATTCCCTTATCTTGCAGGACAGGGATTGAAAATCCTGAGCGTACTCACAGAGCGGGCCCCCTGCCTCAAACGAAGCATGGCAATCTTTGCCTTCTCCCCTTATGAGGGTCCTCGAAATGGCGTCACAAAGCAGACATAAAGTCATTCAGGGACGTCAAGACCCTGGGCATAGTCTCTGCCACCGTCACTGCCCATTCCACCGCCTCCTTCTCTAGTAGGCTGATCACGTACCTGACCCTGGCTTTCTCTGAAAGGAAGGTGTCTCCTTGATCCTTCATGAAACCGGACACTTTGAGTAGGAAATGGGGTAGCTGTGTGCTGGATCCGTCGAATGATACCTTCAGATCCCTGGCAGTAGGGCGCCTGGGTGGGGATGCCTCCCTACCGACGGGTGGTTCTGCGACAGGTAGGGAGTTGGCTCGGGGTTGCTGCGAGGGCTGTCTGAGCTCTCTCACTACCCCCAAAACTGCAGTTAAATCCCTCTGCAGCACGCTCAGCTGCGCCTGCAGGTTCCGGTTCTGCAGGGTCAACGTCTGGTTCTGTTCATGTAGCAGGATAGTTTCTTCCATGGCGATGTCGGCTGGGGTGGTCGGAGTGTGGATGATCGAGGGCCCTTCCAACCATTCTCTAGACACGGCCTCTCAGTTTGGCTCTGCCCTGTCACCATACCAGGCGGTTAGCGGTCCCTGGTAGAAACCGCCACATGGGTCCGACGCTGCCTGCTCGTTGGCCCTGACCCACCGTCGTTGCTCCATTTGCATGGGCAAGGAGGTTCACGTTGGCATCCTAGGACAGTCGGTAAGCCCGGGCGGGCGCTGCTCCGGGATCGCTTCCTTCAGACCAAAATCAATAAGCTGGGTTGCCCCTCGTTTGTCGCTCTGGCGGAGGTCTTCCCCCGTAAGGAGCGAGTGTGTGGATTGCGTAGACATACTAATACTAACTATTTACTAAACCCAAAAATAAAAAAAGAAGGCTAAGGAATTCGGAGATTCTGACCTACTGTCAGACTTCAGTACCTAGTTGCATCTCAGCAATAGTAAACTTCACTCCAGATGTTGCAGAGAGTTTAAAGTTTTATTAAGAAAGCAAACGGGTTCAGTAGGTCTATACAAACTTAAGGTCAAATACAGATGGGGGAAGTACTGGTTGTCTTTATAGGGGACATACAATAGGATTGATTACAGTAATGTCAGAACACAAAAGGCTGAGGTGCAGCGGAGCTGTCTTGGAAGAAAAGGATACAAATTTACAATAAGGAAGTGTTTGCCGGCGATTACCCACTAGACACATACTTGTGAAATTGACTAGCAAACAACCGGGCGATCTCCCGGCTCTCAGGTATTGTTCCGTGGCCCCAGAGGCTTCACAGCGGAACTCTATTGAAACGCTGATGCAGAGCGGGTGAAACAAAGGGCACAGGGGGGGGGACGCAACACGGAGCCTGCTTATCCGGGGCTCGACTGGATGCCCTTGCTGACACAGGGGCAATTGTGAAGGCAATCCTTATTGTCTTGAAAGTGGGTTGAAATATGGGTTGATGTAAAGAAAGATGACTCTCAGTACACGGCAGTGACTTACCCAGACCTCTAAGCCACTGCAAATGCTTTTCAGAGTTGCTCAGTAGCAGATTGGTTTTATGGAAAAATTTCACTCTGAATCTTAAAGCTATCAAACAATGCATTCTCAGCCTACATTCCTTCAACAAATATTTGCCCCCACCTTTCAGAACCAGTTCATATCACCATTTGGTTCATGGTGACAGCTTACAATTTCCGCACATATTAAATCCCTTCCCACATAGAGAGAGGAAAAGGGGCAACTGATGCCATGTACAAGATTATGGTAAATTCTTTGTCTGTGTCTGCCTAAAAATCTAGTGCTTGTAGTGGCATGCAAAAAGTAATCTTGTAGATGGGGGAGGGCAGGGTAAAGAACTGATACATGCAGTAATTGAAAGTGCTCACTAATAACATAAACTGACCCTGAATTACATTTTTTCCTGGTTTCTGCAATCAATGACACATCAGGTAAAATGTCTTCAGAGGGATCCAAGACTGGACTTATAACTTTTACAGAAGCTGGAGTTGAGCTGTGCATTACATGCACCTAAAGACATATGATGCAAAAAAGCGAGAAGATATCCCATCTTCAGTAGTGCATAGTATTGGATACAGTGGGCAGTTGTCACAGTGACTAATAGCAACATATCCACTTTCAGCTGAGAATAAAGACATAGGGTTGGTACACAGACAACAGCTTTGATGCCGTTGGCATTGACAATGATAGGATAACTGTGAGTGTGTGACCTCACAAACTGTTATCCCAGCAGTGAAAGTTAACACCTTTTCACAATCCCATATGTGCAGATCTGCACTTGTGATTGGTGATGCGTCTATTTTACAATGTAAGAATGCCTGCGCAGGTAACTTTTGCAATCTGTTTTTGCATCACTGGAAGCCAAGATCACTGTTGTCTTCTGCACACACGTACTGAGGCAAATTGCACAGCCACTTTCACACTGTAGAGCCCACACGTCTGCATGTATGATGACTGAAAGGAAAAGTAGCACCAGACTCCACTTAATATGTACTTATAATTGTAAGCCTAGTGTAAATTGAGAATCTTCCCATGCCTCTTTAAATCTTGGCAAGTCATGTGAACTTCTGTGTGCACATTTGTGGGAATGAGTTACTGCAGTCTGTAGCCTCTGGAATGCATATTATAAACCATCCATCACTCTACGTACATCCATCACTCTGTATGTAGTCAGACATACAGTATAGGTTGGACTTTAACAGAGCAAATTTTAACGAACTTAAACTTATGCTAGGTAGAATCCCATGGTCAGAAATACTTAAGGAGAAGGGAGTTCAAGAAGGGTGGGAATTTCTTAAAAATGAAATACTGAAGGCGCAATCACAAACCATTCCTTTGAGAAGGAATAATGGGAGGAGCCTAAAGAGGCCAGGGTTGCTTCATAAACAGCTTTTTAAAGAGTTGAGGGGGAAAAAAGACTCATTTAGGAAGCGGAAGGAGGGCCTTATAACCAAAGGGGAATATAAACAAATAACTAGTGCTTGTAGGGAGAGTGTTAGGAAAGCTAAAGCTCAGTATGAGCTTAGACTAGCGAGGGATGCTAAACACAACATAAAACGGTTCTTTTCCTATGTACAGAGTAAGAGTAAGAACAAGGACAAGATAAGCCCATTGCGTGGACCGAAAAGTGAAATTGTAACAGGAGATGAAGAGAGGGCAGAACTCCTCAATTCCTACTTTTCCTCAGTCTTTTCTCATGAGGGAAGTGGTGCTCAACATGGCATAAACAGAACATGTGATGAGGGAAGGGATTTGCAGCCTAGAATTGGCATTGGGGTAGTGCACAAACACCTGGTTTCTTTAAATGAAACAAAATCCTCTGGGACAGATAAATTGCACCCAAGGGTACTCAAAGAACTTGCAGATGTAATTTTTGACCCTCTGCCCATTATTTTTGAAAAGTCTTGGCAAACAGGTGAGATGCCAGAAGATTGGAGGCGGGCAAATGTTGTCCCCATCTTCAAGAAGGGGGAAAAGGAGGATCCGGGTAATTACCGACCCATCAGCTTGACTTCTATACCAGGAAAAGTTTTCAAACAAATCACCAGTCAGCCTTGAGCATTTAGAAAGGATGGATCTGATCACTAAGAGCCAGCACTGGTTTCTCAAGAATAAGTCATGTCAGACTAATCTTATCTCCTTTTTTGAGAAAGTTACCACCTTGCTGGATCAGGGGAATGCTGTAGACATAGTTTATCTAGATTTCAGTAAGGTTTTTGATAAGGTTCCACATAGTATTCTAATTGACAAATTGGGAAAATGTGGTTTAGATCCTATTATTGTTAGGTGGATCTGCAACTGGTTGACAGATCGTACCCAAAGAGTGCTAGTTAATGGTTCCTCGTCCACTTGGAGAGAAGTGACTATTGGAGTTCCTCAGGGATCTGTGCTGGGCCCTGTGTTGTTCAACATCTTTATAAATGCTTTGGATGAAGGAATAGAGGGGATGCCTATTAAATTTGCAGATGATACTAAATTGGGAGGGGTAGCAAATACAGTAGAAGACAGAGCCAAGATGCAGGATGATCTTGACAGGCTGGAGAAGTGGGCTAGAACTAATACAATGCACTTCAACAAAGACAAATGTAAAGTTCTGCATTTAGGTAGGAAAAATCAAATGCATAATTATAGGATGGGGGAGACTTGTCTGAGCAGTAGTTTGTGTGAAAAGGATCTTGGGGTCTTAGTAGACCAAACACTGAACATGAGTCAGCAGTGTGATGCAGTAGCTAAAAAGGCAAATGTGGTCTTGGGCTGCATCAACAGAAGTATAGTGTCCAGATCACGCGAAGTGATGGTATCACTTTGCTTTACTCTGGTTAGACCTCACCTAGAGTACGGTGTTCAGTTTTGGGCACCACAATTTAAGAAAGATGTAGACCAGCTGGAACGTGTCCAGAGGAGGGCAACAAAGATGGTGAGGGGTCTGGAGACCAAGTCCTATGAGGAAAGGTTGATGGAGCTGGGTATGTTTAGCCTGAAGAGGAAAAGACTGAGAGGAAAAGACTGTTCAGTTTTGGGCACCACAATTTAAGAAAGATGTAGACAAGCTGGAACGTGTCCAGAGGAGGGCAACAAAGATGGTGAGGGGTCTGGAGACCAGGTCCTATGAGGAAAGGTTGATGGAGCTGGGTATGTTTAGCTTGAAGAGGAAAAGACTGAGAGGGGATATGTTAACCATGTTCAAGTATTTGAGGGTCTGTCATATAGAGGATGGTGCTGAGTTGTTTTCTGTTCCTCTGGAAGGCCGGACCAGAACCAACGGGTTGAAATTAAATCAAAAGAGTTTCTGTCTAGACATTAGGAAGAATTTTTTAACAGTTAGAGCGGTTCCTCAGTGGAACAGGCTTCCTCTGGAAGTGGTAAGCTCTCCTTCCCTGGAGGTTTTTAAGAAGAGGTTAGATGGCCATCTGTCAGCAATGCTGATTCTGTGACCTTAGGCGGATCATGAGAGGGAGGGCATCTTGGCCATCTTCTGGTCACTAGGGGTGTGTGGAGGGAGAGGTAGTTGTGAAATTCCTGCATTGTGCAGGGGGTTGGACTTGATGACCCTGGTGGTCCCTTCCAACTCTATGATTCTATGATTCTATTCCAGAGGCCAATCAGGGGCCAGCTTTTCATCCTGCCCTCAGCTGCTTAACAATTTTATGTGATCAGTTATTTATAGTCACATACTTACCTATTTCATGTATACCCCACCTTTGTCCTCAGTGGGGACTCATAGCATTTTGTTTGTTTACTTCATTTATACCTTGCATTTCTCCCTAATGAGGACCGAAAGCAGCTTATTATCATTCTCCACCCCTCTTCTTTAGAATGTCATCCCCCCTCCTCTGCATACTTTTGAGACCTCTTTGTTGGACACCAGATCTTCCTGTTTTCAAATGCTGATTAAAGACCCAGATATCAGGCTGAAAAATGTGCCTAGCCCTGCTGCATACAAATGGAAGCTTATTTGTTGCTGCAGAGTTCAAAAGATTCAAAAAACTCACAGGGCAAGGAGGACCCTGACCCATCTTGATAGCTAGATATTCCTTGTGTACCTGCAATTTTATTATTTATAGAAAACAAAAAGAAGTCCTCCTAGAGTCTACCTAGAGAAAGCTTCCCACTGAGAAACTTTCTGTGACTCCATTTTTCACACTCAGTTCTCCTATAGGGTTGCGAGTTCCAGGTTGGGAAATACCTGGAAATTTTGGGGGCGAGCCTGAGAAGGGTGGGGTTTGGGGAGGGAAGGGACTTCAATGCCATAGAGTCCAACTGCCAAAGTGGCCATTTTTTCCAGGTGAACTGATCCCTCTCGGCTGGAGACCACTTGTAAAAGTGGAAGATCTCCAGCTAGTACCTGGAGGTTAAACATATAAACACATGAAACTACCTTATACAGAATCAGACCCTTGGCCCGTCAAAGTCAGTATTGTCTACTCAGATGGGCAGCAGCTCTCTAGGGTCTCAGGTAGAGGTCTTTCACATCACCTGCTTGCCTAGTCCCTTTAACTGGAGATGCTGGGAATTGAACCTGGGCCCTTCTGCATGCCAAGCAGATGCTCTATGTGGCGATAATTCTTTTATATTGGTTTGGGTTAAGAAGAACCATTTTTATATTACAATCTATAGCTTAAGAAGCCTGTGACTGACCTCTGCCTTAAAGGGCACCGGTGATAGCATTTGGTAGGAGCTGATTAAAACAAAGCACACCAGTTGCTTGCAATTATGTTTTAGGGGGAAGAAAGCCATTTAGACCAGTAACAAGCTATCTGTTAGATTGGGGGAAATTGCTTAGGTACACAGGCTTCACAAACAAACAGTTGACAGAGACCCTTTTGAACTAAGTAACTTATTTGGGAACAGGAAAGAAAGAAAGAAAAAACAAGCAAGATAAAGCCATGATTTGTGAGAACTCATCTCCTGAAGTATTTTACAGGAGGTGGTCGTTTGAGACCCCTTTCTCACGACTCAACCTATAAAAGGCTGGTCCAGTGGTCCAGTCCTTTGTCCTTCCATGGAGAGACCACAGACCCATTGAATGGTTGCCATCTCTGTCTCTCTCTCTGGAAGTGACCCAGAGGCCTCTGTAACTGTTTGTCTGTACGTCAACTTGCATGTGTGGGTTTGTTAATTTATGTCTTATATATTTAATCAAGTATTATTTTTCTCTTTGCCTTATAACTCTTTGTAAGTTCAAATAAACCTATATGCTTTACTGTTATATGTGTGAGTAGTCTAAGAGTACAAGGTCTGTCTTTCCTATCACATCCTCTGGTCCTTGCTTCTGGTGAGTAAAGCACCCAGAGAATTTCCAATTATAAAAAGAACCGAGACAGGGGAGAAGCAGGAAAAATTCTCCTATCACTCTACCACTGAGCCACAGCCCCTCCCATAGGTTGGCAACCCTATGCTCCTACCAAAACAGACTTTTCTTCTCAACTTGTGAGGCTGCCACCCTATCTTTCCTGTAGGTGCATTGTTCTGTTCAGTGGCAGGCAGAAGCTCAACATGCTGGGAAAACCTGTGCCTGTTGCATGCAACTATTAAAAATATAGGGAAAAGGACAACCTAAGAAAGCAAGCTCAAGAAAATAATGTTTTCAAGAGCCCACAGTACCCTCTGCAAACTCCACTGTTCCTGAGAATTTTAGGGGACCTTCTCCTAACTGTTTAAATCTCCACACTGAGATTTAAATAAGTTGAATGTCTATCGAATATCTGCCAAGATAAAAATAGATGGTATGTTGACATAGTAGGAGTGCTGTGGTTTAGGAGCCCTTTTGCACAGACAACGCCCACAATGATTGCTTCCTGGATCAGGTTAAGCAATACAGCAGAAATATGCATCAATGTTTTCATCTGGTTTCAGTACACAACAATGACTTTCTTTGATCCAGGTCATAGAATATTCTCATCTTTCCTTCTTGTTGCTGTTTTTCTGTTTATTTTACCAGTGGCTGCGTGTGAGAGAAGATAATAGAAATGAGTTGCGTACAATCAGATACAAAACAAAAAGGCCCAGAAGGTCTCTGAACTGAGGATTCATGTTTTGTCCCAAGGAAAGGCCCTGAGCATTACAAAAACTGGTTTGAACTGGCCATACTTCCAGATAGGGTTGCCAGCTCTGGGCTGGGAAATATCCGGAGATTTTAGGGGTGGAACCTGAGGAGGGCACGGTTTGGGAAGGGAGGTATATTGCCATAGAGTCCACCTTCCAAAACAGCCATTTTCTCCAGATAAACTCATCTCTGTTCCCTGGAGATCGGTTGTAATAGCGGGAGATCTCCAGCTACCACCTGAATGTTAGCAGCCTTACTTTGGAAAAGGTCTTTTGAAATTGCTAATTGCTACAGTCTAGAAACCAGCTACAATTTCAGGATCGTTCCAGGCCCCACCCAAAGGTTAGCAAATCTTGTACATTCTGATCAGTGGTAACATTCAAATGGCTCATATGGTTGGCAGCCAACATCACATCTAGATTGTGCTTTCTCAGGATGTAGGGCTGCCAGCTCCAGGTTGGAAATTCTTGGAGATTTTTGGGGGTGAGCCTGGGGATGGTGAGGTTTCAGGAGGGGAGGGACCTCAGCAGGGTAAAATGCCATAGAGTTCACCCTCCAACGCAGCCATTTTCTCTAGGAGAACTAGGTATGCAAGCCTCCAGGTAAGATGTGGGGATCTCCCATAATTACAGTTCATCTCCAGACTACAGAGATCAGTTTCCCTGGAGAAAATTTATGCATTGGAGGGTGAACTCTATGGCATTAAAGCCTGCTGAGACCCCTCCCCTCCCCAGACCCCACCCTCCCCAGGCTCCATCCCCCAATATCCAGGAGTTTCCCAACCTGGTTCTAGCAACCTTATGCCCTCCATCCACTGCTGGTGGCCAGGGAGGACCTTGCAACTAGGGTTGCCAGGCCCCTCTTCACCACTGGCAGGAGGTTTTTGGGGCCCAGTCTGAGGAGGGTGGGGTTGGGGAGGGGAGGGACTTCAATGCCATAGAGTCCAACTGCCAAAGTGGCCATTTTCTCCAGGTGAACTGATCTCTGTCAACTGGAGATCAGTTGTAATAGCAGGAGATCTCCAGCTAGAACCTGGAGGTTGGCATCTCTACTTGCAACCCTAAGGGGAACTGATCTATGTAGTCCAGAGATCATTTGTAATTCCTGGTGATCTCCAGACCCCACCTGCAGGTTGGCAACCCTAAATGAATTTGGTGGAGGAAATACATCTGTCCAGTGTTTCTTTTATTTTTTCTTTGCTCCCTCCTTCAGTGGCAAACACCAGCAGGTATGGTTAGGAGTGCCAGTGGGACCCCCAAGAACTAGTTAGTTTAGCCCAGTTGGGTGGAGTCAGTTTATGGAGTCTAGCAGCAGAGGAAGAGACTGGTTGCTGGGGAGCTTGATATGATTTTCTGGGCCCATCACCATGTTTATAGCGCTATATCTTTCCAGCTGCAGATTGTAGTCTCATTACTGCCCTGTCCAGTTTGTTGGAACTGAATCATTTTGAAAGAGAAATGGATGAGAAGACTCCTGCACTTTGGTGGACTTGAGAAGTGGGACTAAACTCACCACAAAATTTTGTAAGCAAGAACAAGTTGTTTAATTGAACTCAAGGAGATTATCTGTTGCAGTTTCCTGTTCACTGTGACATTTATGTGTTAGTTACATCAGTTATATCGCATGGTTCTGTATGGTGGTAAGACTGAGTTAAGGAAAAAAATATTTAATTTGTCTTACAAGTTTGGTGCCTAAATTAGCCCCATAGAAACCCACACAGAAAGAAATCATAGCATAAGACTTAACAGTAAAGGAACAAGTATACCGCCATAAGCTATCTGTTAAAAATGTTTGGTCTGTGTTGTCTGAATGTTGTCAAGTGAAACTGTCAATTGGTCAGAAGAAAACTGGTCTGGCCAGGTTTCTTTGCTTTTAGGTCAATTGCTGGAAAAGACAAGAACAGGGGCTCTACCAGGTGATTCTGGTTATTTCTAGCATTTGTTTTCTGCTTTTTAAAAAGCAGCAAAAACCTCAAAAGAATGCTTGTGTACTACTGCTGGACCTAATATGCCTAGGGTTGACTCAGCCAGCCATCCATTAACAGACAGAGAGAGGCTATATGCCTGAATCTGGGACATATGTTCTATGATTGCTTCATCATCGCAAGATTGCCATAACTGAAAAAGTTTGAATGAAATGGGAATTTATACCGGAAACCCATCTTTTGTTATTGGCATCTATGGACGTTTGTAACACTCTGACCACCTCCTTTTGAGTGGGAGAGTTTGTGCTTTCTTACAAATGTATTGAAACTGTTACTTAACAACTGTGAACATATTCAGATTCAGAATCAGAGAAATACAGGGAATTGTATTTAAGATGCATATTGTTGTAATTTTGGGCCATAAGTGCTGTTGTTTTTGATTTAACCTCCAGGTACTGGCTGGGGATCTCCTGCTATTACAACTGATCCCCAGCTGATAGAGATCAGTTCACCTGGAGAAAATGGCCGCAATTGGACTCTATGGCATTGAAGTCCCTCCCCAAACCCCATCCTCCTCAGGCTCCACCCCAAAAACCTCCTGCCGGTGGTGAAGATGGACCTAGCGACCTTAAAAATGCCTAACTTGATGCTGGGAGCCATATTGGGCCTATGCTGGGCCTTACCCACTGGCTCGACTCCGGAGCCAAAGACAGCCTTACTGTCAGGGGTAGGGTTGACAGGCCCAGGTTTAGAAACTCCTGGAGATTTGGGGATGGAGGCTCAGTGGGGTAAAATGCCATGGGGTCCCACCCTGCAAAGCATCCATTTTCTCCAGGGGCACTGGACTCTGTAGCCTGAAGATGAGCTGTAATTCCAGGTTTCATCTGGAGGCTGGCATCCCTAGTCAGGGTGTGTGTGTGTGTGGAGGCTTGCATGGGAACCCTCCCTGCCATTGGAGACTGGCTGTATTTGTTTAAGAGTTTAGGAACAGTTTTCTGTTCACACTTAGAGGATGGCTCCCCCCCCTTTATTACACAATATGACTTCCCTTGTATTTTAAAATGGGTATGGTGAAAGATGGGAGAAGGTGTTACCAAATGGGCATAAGGGGAGAGCTTTCAAACAGTGCCTGCATCAAGGATTTTCTTTCTAGATCACCCCCCTTCTTATCATCAGGAAACCTTTCCAGCACCTACATAGCTTGAAGATAAACCACTCAAGTGTTGCTGAAGTTGTCCCTTTACTAGAGGCTTAATGGGATGTTATTTGCCTCCATACCATGAAAAGCTTCCCTTGACCATCTATGCATGTTACACTTCTATTTAAGGGTCAGCATATTTTTCTCTAGGCCTCTTGAAAACTCCAAGGTGGGTGGGTGGGAATTGGCCTGAGAGGAAGCTGGTCATCTGAGACAAATCCTCCTTCTCCCAGTAATTCTTGGATCTGCACTGGCAGTCCCCACCCCCCACCTCCCAGCAGCTTAAACGGTTTTTAAAGGTGGGGGGCTCAGTATGTCTGAGCTGAATGCTTCCCTTCAGCTTAACATCCCAGACCCAGATGGCTGCTGCCATTACTTGGCAATGAGTAAGTACAAGCTTGGGGTGTGTGGGACTGTGACAGGAGGTCCTTTTAACACCCAAATATTTCCCTACAGACTTAGAGTGTCTCTATCAGCAGCAGACGTTTCTCCTACCCTGCTGTTTTTCTCCTTCCCATTTGGACTCCCAGCCAATCCCCAAGTTTTATTATGGCATTTAAAAAATTTCACTATGGCAGAAATCTGCAAACATCAGAGGAAATCCCATGTGGTTCTCCCAGTGTCTCTACATCTATCTTTTACCATCCTTGTCTTGGTGCACATTGTCTAGCTGATAATACAGCTGTTTCCTGCTTCTGTGTAAAAGCTGTTTATACAGGGATGTTAGAAAAGGTAATGTTTTGTTCACAATAACAGTGACATCATTTCTGGGATCTGATGCACATGAGCGCCGTGCGCATTCCATTGCAGTCTTGATTATCTTGTCATTGCTTTTCCTACTTCTGTCAGCTTAGGAGACAGGCAAAGGAAAACCCTTTCTGACATTTTAACCATAGCTAAATACATAAGGTTCCTTCTACAAATAGCCATTTTTACATATCAGGCAATAATTCAACAGCTTGGCCTTGGAAGATTTTCATTGTTTAGGCGTGCCTGATGTTCTTTACACATTCAACTGCAAGGCACTTGTAAAATGAGTGCTAGGAGATAGAGCTCTGTTTCTGGAGAAAGGAAAGGTCGGAAGGAGTGTCATGCCTGGCAGAAATTGGGCTGTCTGCCTCGCCGACATATTGGAAGCTGCATTTGGGAATCATGGATCTTTTCTCCTGTGAGTGGAAACCACCCAGCCTGGACAGTTTTGAGTGAAGGGGGGAAAACAGCCTCAAAAATAAGTATCTCTCTCACCTAGAGATGTGAAGGCCCAGGAAAAAAAGCAGATAAAGTGGGGAAGGGAATGGTTCTCTCTCTCCCCACCCCTCTGGAAGCTATTTTCTATTTTCACAAAGGTCTGCTGTGTATGAGATCATTGTACAGCATACCATAAATCTAAAACCCACAATGCACTAGGAAGAGTGGTTCATGGCTTTTGAGGGTATATTTGGCAAGTGACGTTATATGTGTACTTTGTATCATCTAGGATTTGTTTCTCCTTGCTGTAATTTCTGTCTTTTCGACACTATTTTTGCACTGTTATTCTTGGCACAAGCCCTGACCTGGATGGCCCAGGCTAGCCTGATCTCGTCAGATCTCAGAAGCTAAGCAGGGTCAGTCCTGGTTAGTATTGGGATGGGAGACCACCAAGGAATACCAGGGTTGCGTGCAGAGGAAGGCACTGGCAAACCACCTCTGTTAGTCTCTTGCCATGAAAACCCCAAAAAAGGGGTCGCCATAAGTCGGCTGCGACTTGAAGGCACTTTACACACACACACATTCTTGGCACAAAGATTACACATCTGAGGGAAGAAGAAACCAAATTATGAAGGCTTGCGCCAAAAAGGGAACTAAGAACTCTACACTCCATGTCCTCATCTAGGCTTTTCTAATGAACAGTTCTGTGGACTTTCCCACTCACCAAATGACATCCAAGTGATGCAGATGTATTGTCATGGGTTATTGTGCATAGACAGGAATTCCTTGCAACTTTTTTAGGTGAAGTGGTTTAAAATAGACTTCTTTAGTAGGTGAAGGAAGCTGATTACCGATTGTCTAACTGAGCAACCCTGAAGGGCGGTGGAGCTTCACAGGAGCTAGCATGACCCCAGTGATGGCGTGCTACTTGTGATGTTCAAAGGGGCTCTGCATGGCAGCGCAAGGCTTGGCCACTGGCACTGTTTCCCCGGCAGCATTTTTTTGGTGCAAGTTCTCACACTGGCATCCAGCGGGGCATTCCCAAAGCCCTTTTGGCCCAGGAATGCCTCTTTATGCAGGCATTGAGTTACGCCTGCAAACAGGTGGCATCACCCTGTGAAACTCTATGAGCAAGTTTCATGGGACTTGGGGGGGGGGAAATTGCTCCCTCCCCCTCTATACTGCTGCAAGCAGTTCATACTGTGCCATCCTCAGCTGCCTCATAAGTATCCCCCCTTCAGGATTGGGTTGTCCATCTTAAGTTAATATGTTCTTCACTGAATTTGTTGACCAAAAAAGATTTTTTTAAAAAAATAAGGAATATAATAAAATCATAGACATTCTTTAGAGTGTGCTTTTTAAGTTTTTTACAAAACTCTCAAATGAGAACTAGGGTTTCAGGATCCATGGTATTATGTATGCGTAGGTTACACACGAGGCCAGAGACAGAGTTCCAACAGCAACCGCTTTTTGTCCGCGGATGCATAATAATGAGAGCTGACATCAGAGCTGGGATAATCAAAAGAGCCAACTTTATTTTTATTGTTCAAGAGGGATCTGCAGTGCACACAACCAAAACGTCCCCAATAACTGACTGCAGTGTGGGCCATTTCAGGGATGCTGAAGAGTCAGGCCTCCTCTTGTTTTTTGCATCCCTGTTCTTAGGGCGAGACCCACCCTGGCTCTGAGCCGTCACGTGTGGTACGGCTCCTGCTTTTCCTTGCCACGCCTTTTTAGTGCTTGAGGGAGGTGTGCCACGTCCAATCCACCCTAGCCACAAGGTCTATAGGTAAAGGATAGCGGCACCCCTCAAGGAGTTCCTGTCCCAGGTCCCTGCCAGGCACCGAGGCCCCTGGTCTGAGGGTTACTCCTTCATCTTCCAAACTGATGCCTCAGGGTGCTCACTGGAGTTGTACCATAATCATGAAACCACCTTTTCCCGCACTGCTCCCGCCACAGGGGGTGGATCAGCTTGATGCTTGGTCCGCCCCACTTGCCCTTAAAGGCTGTCATGATCCTCCAAGAAGATGTCATAGCTGACATCTGAAAGGTGGACACCATCAGGTTTGTACAGGTGTGGAAAGCAATATGCAAACCACCCATGGAAACTACCCACGCCATATTTCGCCATTCACTTTGGCCCGTGCCCTTTCCAAACACCCTGGGTTCAAAGCACCCTTCCAGACCCGCTGCTGGAGCATGTCCGACCAAACCAACTATACGCCTGGCACCAGTGTCCTCAGGTGTTCAAAATTTGTCAGGGCTTGCCAAACAATGGACTTCCCAGCCCGTTTTCCCATGTCACGATTACATGAGGTGGGGGAGATGCCGTCAGGTGGTCGTGGAGGGTTGGCAACAACTGTTCCCATCGCATGCCCCTTCTGCCCAGCCATGTAATCAGCATCGTCTCGCTTACAACCAACTGCGAGTCGAGGCCTCCAGTGGCTGCCCTGCGGCTACTCTAAAGACAATGCTGTGGCCACAGATGAGAACCTGCCTCCTCCGGTGAAGCCCACTTGAAAAAACAAAATGTCAGTGTGTTGCTGCAGAGGATCCCTGCCCCATCCCCATTCCTTGCAGCTGTGCCACCGATACCATGGGCCTGACATAAGACCTAAAGGCTGAGGAACACCACCTGCCAACCGACTTTACCATCTCGTCACCCTGTCCTAAGGTGGCTGCTGTGGAGGCTGCCCCAATACGAAATGAGTGTGTGCCAAAAAGGTGAGGGGGGTGGCCCTCCCAGACTAGCTAACACTTCCTTTTTTTTCCCATAAATTTTTTATTATTTTTAAAATATTTTACTGTCTGGTACTTTTCAACAACACATTCATTTCATAAATCATACAATAAAAAACTTTAACAGCGTCATCGAAAAGCATATTCATCTATTAATGAAAAGATATTCAAATAAGAGACTTCCCCCTCACCTTCCTCCATCTTGCTATAAATTTATCTATTCTTTTGCAAAGAAGTTCTAATCCAGAAAAATACATCCAGCTTGATTACTAAGTTAATTCTAAATTATTTATTTACAATTAGTACGTGTTTATTATTGATTTCATATATAGTAACAGATTTTATTTCAAAACCGTTCTTAAGGTAAAAGAATTAGATCAGTAAATACAAAATTCCCTAGTCATCATTTAAATCCCTGTTTAGCCCTCTGTTTCTCTCTATCACCCATAAACTGCATGTTTCCTTTTAGTTTTGTTCTTGCTGTGAATTTTTGTTTTTCCAACACTTCTGTTATTTTTGATGTCCTGTCTTTTTTGTCCAGATATCGAGGCCAACTCCTTTTTCTCCTCTTCTTGTTGATGTTGTGGCTCCTGGTTAAGGCCAGCTAGATCTTTTTCATAATTCTTCAAAAAGTTTTTTACCTCCTCCTGTGAAGAGATAGTAAATCTGACCTCTTTGTAGGTAAAAGTGAGTCCCTGTGGGAAGATCCAGGAGAATCTTATTCCATTCTTCTTCAATGTCCCAGTAAATTCTTTGTACATATTTCTCTTCATCATCAAGTGTCGTGGGATATCCTTAAGAATGATAAGAGGATTTCCATTCACTGACAAAGGATTATCATAGAGGGTTTGCATAATATAATCTTTCATCCTTATATCATAAAAGGAAATCATAATATCTCTTGCCTTTGTCTTCTCCAAACTGGTGGGTAAAGGAATTCTATATACTTTGTTTATTGCATAATCCAGATCTTGTTCACTTATATCAGGGGTCCTCAAACTAAGGCCCGAGGGCCGGATCCGGCCCCCGGAGGGCTTTTGTCCGGCCCGGGGACCAAGGAAGCCAGTCCCCCCTTGCCCCCCTCCCCAGAGCTTTTCTGGGCTTCCTGGCTGTGTACGCACAACTGGAAGCCTCCCTCCCGCCCCAGTCGCCCCCTTCCCTGCTCCCTCTCCAGCCCAAAACCCCTTTCCTGGGCACACAAGGCATCTCGCTGCTTCGCGTGCCGCCCAGTCGCCCCCTTCCCCCTCTCCCTCCCAGGCCCAAAACCTCCTTTCCTGAGTGCGTGAGGCGTCTTGCTGCCTCGCACGCCGCCCAGTCGCCCCCTTCCTGTCCTGGCGTTCCTGTTTTGGCCACAGTTGGCAGCGTTCTCACGGCTCGGGGCTCTCTCTCCTCCTGGGGGTATCCTTGTGGCCTGGAGGTAATTGTAGGGGCCCCTTGGGGGGGGGCTGGGCATATCTCCAGGGAGAAGAAAAAGACTTGTGGCCATTTATGCACAGGAGGTTTTGCCTTGGATTTGCCGCTCTCCAGATGCACATTTTCCCCATCCGAATTCTCAGAACTCAAAAGTAAATTCCCACCCCCACCCCAGGGGAGAGTTTGGAGAATTCGGATGGGGAAAATGTGCATCTGGAGAGCGGCAAATCCAAGGCAAACCCTTCCATGAATAAATGGCCTTGGTTTTTACATGCCAACTTTCTCTACCACTAAAGGGAGACTCAAATTGCCTTACAATCCCCTTCCCAATACCCTCCCACAACAGACTCCCTGTGAGGCAGGTGAGGCTGAGAGAGCGCTAACAGAGCTGTAACTTGCCCAAGGTCAGCCAGCTGGCTTCGTGAGTAGGGGTGGGGAAACCAACCAGGTTCACCAGATTAGCCTCCGCTTCTCACATGGAAGAGTGGGGAATCAAACCCGGTTCTCTAGAGTCCCCGCTCCCAACCACCACTCTTAACCACTACAGGGGGAATGACCGGGCTTGTAAGGAGGATGATTTTCCGGAGAGCCCCCTCGCGCCGCCTCCTCCTCCCCCGAAACAGTCCGGCCCCCAACAGTGTTTGAGGGACAGTGAACTGGCCCCCTGTTTAAAAAGTTTGAGGACCCCTGACTTATATGAATCAGGTCAGCCAATGATTTTATGATAGTTATTCTGGTACATCCCATTGCTTCTGGAAAATTGCGAAGACGTACGTTCGATTGTCTTAATTTTAACTCCATAATAGCCAGTAGGTCCATAACATTTTGTTGTTGGAAATGTATAGCTTGAATTTGATTACCTTGAAGTATCTGTTTATTTTTAATATCTTTCTATTCTTCAATTGCCTTTTTAATTGAAGTATCCATTTTTCCCATATCAGTTTTCATTGTAGATATTTGAGATTTCATATTTGTAATTTCGCTTGCCAAAATGTCCAATTTCTGACTAGTCTGGTTGGTAGTTTGAGTTAGACTAGTCAATATGTTGGTTAACTGAGCCAGACGTTGAGATTGTTGCTCATATTGTTTAGTAAAGGCATCCATGTGTTTTGTTAACATTTCCTGTATCTTCTCGTCGGCCTTTCCCATGTTTATTTCTGAAAATAGTTCTGACAATTCACCAATACCAAGAAATGCTGTTTTAAATATGTTGGCAGGGTCCAAAACCTTGTAGTGGTTCTATTCATCAATTATACAGGTCCTGGGATTAAATGGCTGCAAATTCTTCTCTCCGCTGTAAAACAATTAGTGCTGTTGTAAAGGGCCATCAAGTTTTATTGACACTCTGCTCGATTGTAAAAGAAGGGGGTGGGCTGGGCATTATTTAAATCGCGGACCTTCGGCCGTCTTGTTTTCCAGTAGTAGGAATATGTTGCATGTTGCACAATAAAGGCACACTTCAAGCCCTGCGATTTAGTTTCCTGTATGATCTTTCCCTTTCAATCTCGATGGTTTTCTATGATGAATTGGAAAGACGTCATCTCCAGAGGAATTTAGCCCATTCGCTCACACCCCTTTTAACACCTCGGCTTCTAATTGGTAGCTAGAGTGTCTGTCAACCATCCCGTCTGTTATGCCAAAGTGGAGATCGAGTAGATAAGGCTCCTGCCATTCAACTATACTCTTTTTAAACAAACAAAGTCACTTATATTCTGGACAGAGAGATGCAGATTGCATTGATGATTATTACGATCTTCCAGAGCTTCAATTTCAAGGTAAAGACAAAAGAATTCTTGCAACTTACTCAGATGTTGGATGATAAGGTTACGGTGATAATTTTCTTAGATGGTGATTGAAGGGGGAGGACTGAACCTTGATTACCCATGAAATGTTCCGGCGATGACTTTCCCTCTTGCCCTCGGGACCGGCATCAAAACTTCCGAGGGGCTTGAAAGCCTCCCTCAGAGAGTTCTGGAGGTCAAACCGCATAAGTGGCTGCAGGGAATTCCTGCTTCCCAAGTCCACTGTTTAGGACCGGGTTGAGGTGCTGTTTAGCACCCCAATTTGAACATTTCTGGGATTTTTCCTGGAGAGTCCAGGAAACATGGCGCTCAGCCCAGCTGCCCCAGCAGGAAGTCCCAGACTAGCTAACACTTTCTTCACCACCACCCAGAACTGGTACCTGGTAAGCGGCCTGCCATTGGCGTGTTGGAATAAAGGCCAAACCCCCTGGCCCCGCAACGCAACATTGCCCTGCAGGGCCTGCATGGGGCAAATGGCAACTGCTGCACATGGGTACAGCTGAAATACCTCTCCTCTCCCCCTCTGATCTGTCTTAGATGACCGCAACCTGACTGCCAATCCCATGGCCATGATGGTAACATCTCGCATTTGCAATGCCCGATTGGTCCCATTTTGACCGCACCAGCAATTCGCCGATCTGCAAGGCCCCAAAGAAGGCCAACAGGGCAGCTGCGTGATACAGCCTGACCTCAAATGCTGAGGTACAGTGCGACTCTAATGCCAGAGACAAACCTGAGAGCAATTCAGGGGAGACCTGGGCCCTGACGTCTAGCTTCTGCGGCTCCGCTCTGGCCCACCCCTCCAGCATCCTCCTCACCCTGAAGTCACCTGTCATGTCAGCCCCCTCGGTGGCTTTTGCATAGATTGCCAAGGCAGACAAGTGGCCGGCGATAGTGGCAACTGTGTACCCCGCGTTGTGCAGCAGGTCACAGTACTGCATGAGGTGGTCTACTGGTATAGGCCAGGCTGGCTGCAGCTGCTCCTTCACCCTAAATTCCTCAAATGCCCAGAAACTCCTGGCATAGCCCTTCCGGGTACTCGGGGCCAGAGAGTTGTCTATGGCTCACCAGGCCTCACCCCTCCAAGACTCCACAGCACCTTGGGCATCTCCTCTGGTGCTTCCTGAGCTAGTGGGGCCAGGATCCTGAAGCTCTCTATCTGAAAACGAGATAGTGCATCGGCACAATTATTTGTTATTCCAGGAACATGGCGTGCTGAAAAAAGGATGTTATAGTTGAGGCACCAGAGTACAAAAGCCTGCACCAGTGACATGACCCTAGGAGATTTAGAGGACAGTGTGTTAACGATGTGGACCATGGCCCTATTGTCATACCAGAAACACACTGAATGATTGGCTAGAGCCTCGGGCCAGATGTAGACTGCCACTACCATTGGGAAGAATTCCAGGAAAAGTGAGGTCCCTTATAATGTCACTATGCTTCCATTCTGCGGGCCATCGCTTGGCATACCACCTGCCCCGAAAGTACACGCCGAATCCGTGGTCCCCAGCTGCATCAGAGTGTACCTGCCGCTCTGCCTTGAGCAAAAGGTCTTCCCTCCAGAAGGACACCCCATTGTAACCTTCCACAAAGCTGGCCCACATGCGAAGGTCCTGCCTCATGGTGCTAGTGACCCTTATCCCGTGGTGGGAGGCCCGCACGCCTGCCATGGCCCGGCAGAGGTGACGCACAAAGGCGCACCCAGGCACAACTACCCTGCTTGCAAAATTCAGATGGCACACCAATGACTGGAGCTCCCGCAGCGTGACTTTCCTTGCCTTCATAGTACCTAGCACGCGGACTCTCAGTGCAGCAAGCTTCTGGGCCGGCAGCCTAGAAAGCTGCCCCACTGTATCTAATTCAATACCCAGATAGGTTAGCTTGGTAGATGGGCCCTCGATCTTTTCATGGGCCAGGGGCACTCCCAACTCCCCACATAATGCATGAAACAGCTGCATGAGCTCTGAACACTGAGGTGACCCAGCGGGGCCTGCAAAAAGGAAATCATCTAGATAATGTGTCACACTGTGTTGGCCAGAACACACCTTAACTGCCCACTTCATCATGGAACTGAATTTCTCAAATGCTGAGCAGGATATGGAACACCCCATGGCCAATGCCTTGTCAAAATAGAATTGGCCTTCAAATGAGAAACCCACGAGAGAGAAGTCAAGTGGGTGGATGGGGAGTAGGGGAAACGCCGACTTAATGTCGCAATTTCCCAACAGCACGCCCTCACCGCATGTGCGGATCATTCGCACTACATTGTCAAATTTGACTGAACAGAGCTCCTGGGGAATGGCGTCATTTACCGATCCACCCTTTGGGTATGAAAAATGATGAATCAGGCGAAACTCCCCTGGAACCTTCTTTGGGACTATCCCCAGTGGTGAGATGCACAGGTTTTTTAGGGGCAGGATAGTGAAAGGGCCGGCTACTTGGCCCTCCTTGACTTCCTTATCAATCTTTTTTCGAACTATGCCCTCCATCCCACTCACTGACTTCAAATTCCTGGCCATGCTATGCACCCTAGGACCCAAAGTTGGGATCCGAAAACCAAACGTGAAGCCCTCAATCAAATACCGTGCGTCCGGGCTGCCTGCAGCAGCAATTAGAGCACTGGTTCCCAACCAGGGGTCCATGGACCCCCAGGGGTCCGCGAGAACTAAATTAAGGTCCGCAAAGTTATAAACCCATAATAAATTAATATTTTCAATTAAAAGTTCTCTATTATAAAAAATATATATTCAAATATTATTCTAAGTTTAATGTTTAACTAACAGTTATGATTAAAGTTTATTTTCAAATTCTCAGAATTTTTATTTTGAACCTTGGGGTCAATGCACTGAACAAAAAAGTCCTAGTGGTCCCTGGTCAAAAAAAGGTTGGGAACCACTGAATTAGAGGCAAAAAGAAAGAAAAGTAAAATGTGTCAGGCAGTAGGACCCTGAAGACACCGGGGTGCCTATTCACAGTTCGCCCAAGGAAACAAAACAAAAGCAGCCAGATGGCCCGTTGCAGCTCAGAGCAGTCTTCCCCCACAGAGGCAGAATACTCCAGGGAAAAGGGTTACTGTGAGTACAAAAGCACCCCCAGCCAACCCCCCCTGTACTTAGCCAAGTGGCCTGATCCGGATTCCCTGCTCCGTAGCTTCTGTCTCCCTTGTTCAACTTCCAAAGAGGGAGGGTCTTGCCGACCCAGTCCATAATATCCCTTCCCTTGGCTCCACCCCTCATTGTACGTCAGGCCTGACAATGCCCAGCTATTGGCTCTCATTCTCGCGACTGCAGCCAAAATTCGCCCCACCCCTTACTTTTTCGAAGGTGGGCTGGGGCGGTCATTCAGTTAACAGGGAAAAGAGAACTAACTTAACAGCAAAACACTCCAACTTATAAACAGTCCCCAACTACCCAGAGCCACCACCACCCCAGTCCATGGTTGGACGGCCAAAGTCCACTGTCCAATAGGAGAAACAGACAATGGAGCCTGGAGCAGAGCCTCAAGCTCAACACAGTTAGCACAGCTGAGTTCAACAATTCCAATAGTTCTGCATAGTCCTTGCATCAACTAAATATATAACACATGGTTCCATATTCTAGTTCCTGTATTTGGCTATGATACATACGTTGTTCCTGAAGTTTGGTGACACACCCTGAAGACTCATATGAATCATTATCTTGAAAACACTACATTGTGAAACATGTACACATTGGGTTTTCAAAATAAAAGATTCTTTCGAGTTTCAGCCAAAAGTCATACTTTTTTCTCCTGGCAAAGCTGTGTTGGGTTTTCAATAATCATTATACCCTTCATTGATCATTGTTCAAACAAATTTAAACATGGTGGTCACATCATGTAAACACACTGTGAATGTAATACACTGAAATGTAAAACATACTTGAGACATTGTTATCCCACCCTTCCCAAAATAGCAGCTAACAAAAGATTAAAAACAAATACCAATTAACACACACTGACTACTATAAGCTCATTCCAGTTATATAACAAATGCAAATAGTTGACAAAAAGGCAACACATTCAAATACTAAAATCAGAAAAGCCAACCTTGATTGTCTTCAAGGGCAACCCCATGGAGAGCGTGTTACAGTAATCTAGTTGCAAAGTTAGGGTTGCATGACCAGATTGGCTGGATCTAGAAGGGAGGGAAATGATTTAACTAGGTGTATCTGGGGGGAAAAGGTACTTTTTGCCACAGCATGTGCTTATCTCTCTCTCAAAAAACAAACAACAAAAAAAAAAACCTCCACCCCAAACAACAGGAGCCAGAAAGGAGTTAAAAAGTACCCCCCCAACTGTTAACTTGCTTTGAGTCCTGCAGCTTGGGAAGTACAAATATTTTAGAATAAATAAATAAACACACTTGCTCCGAGAACGAATATTTTCAGGCTTTCTAAAATAAGATCAATCCTCTATGACATTGGCACCACCATGTCTAGGGTCAGGTTTGTCTACACATGCAGCATAATGAGGTGGTAGAACTCAGACGTGGCACAGTGGGCTGTATCACTTCAGACTGTGGGGAAGGAGAGTTGCATGTTTAATATGTCCCTCCTGTAAAAAAGTCCTTGCAAGAGTTCATTTAGGCAGGTTGGGAAAGGTCTGGAAACATAAGGATATTTTTATATTGGTGTGGGGAGGGGAGATGTAACCATAGGTCACCCAATCTTATATATAGGACAGCATTTTATACAAAAGAACTTCCTGATAGAAACTGGTAGAAAGTGGCAAAAGATAAAATAAAGGTGAGGAAAAGGAGGAGAGGTTGCTGTGAGCACGGCTGAATTTATGCACAAACTTAAGTAAGCTATAGTTTGGGGTTCACATTGTAAGTGAATACAAAAATCATTCTTAAATTTAAATGTTAGCATTATACACATTTTGGGCAATAATGCTATGGGGCCCATTAAACTTGACACATTTTAGGGCCTCAGCCTGTCACTCACTCTTGAAAGTGGCAGGTGAACACAGGCAGCTGCCTTATACTGAGTCACACAATTGGTCCATCAAGGACAGTATCGTCTACTCTGACTGGTAGTGGCTCTCCAGATGTATTTCTCATCACCTACGTACTTCCTGATCCTTTTGAGGTGCCAGGGGCTGATCCTGGACCTTCTGTATACCAAGGGGATGCTCTATCACTAGGGATGTGCCACCTTTGTAGAATAACCTCTCCCCTCCCTCCCCCCGAAGCGTGCATCAGTTGGCCATGCAAATCCGCACAGCGTTCGCGTGGGACAGGCCAGATGGTCCAAACCCCAGAGAAATCCAGTCCTGCGCGTGCAGCTCCCGCGACGTCCATGACGCAAGGATAATATCAGCGAACAGCGGAAGACGCCGAAAGGGAAAGGAATGCAAAAGTGGGGTTTGCCCGCGCGGCGTCTGTGCGGTTCCTTCCTGCAATGCCTGCGGGGTTTCTTCTCTCCGTACTGCCTCGGCAGACATGGGCAGAGGAAACGGGGGCCGCTGTCCACGTGCGAGAAGGCGCCGGCCCACTGCAGCCCGGCCGGCCGCTTCACTCCCGAGACGACTCCTCCTCCCTTCCCCTGGCCCCGTTTTCCCACCGGCGAGCGTCTCCGCCCGGACCCCGCCGCCCGCCCAGCCGGCCTAATCCCCGCCCCGCTCCGCTCCTGCCGCAGCTCCGCGTTGGCCCGTCCCTTGAAACGCTCCCATCGGGCCGCCCCCCCTTGCCCCCTCCCCCTCGCCAGGCCCGGCGCGTGAGGCGAGCTCGCGCTCCAGCGCAGGCGGGGCGACCTCCGGGCGGCTGTGGCTTCTGCCGGCGGAGGAGACGAGGAAGGAGCCGCCGCCGCTGTTGCTGCAGCGGAGCTGGGAGGCAGCAGCAAGAGCAGGAGGAGGAGGACGGGGCGGAGTGGCTGGGCTGCCTGGCTGGCACTCTTCCTCCTCTTCGCCGGCCGGACTCTCGACTTTTGCGCCCGGGGAGCCTCTGCGGCCGCGGATGTTGCCTTGGCCGAAGCCTGCGACGAGAGGCGCCTGCTCCCCTCCCCCGCCGCTGCCCGCGCCACACAGCCAAGGGCACGCGGGCCTTGCAGTCGCCCAGCCTCCCAGTGCCTTGGAGTGAACGGGGGAGAGAGAGAGAGAGAGAGGAGCCGCCCGCCTCGCCCTGCATCCAGTCGAGGGGTTGCCGGGTAAGTGGTGAGGGTGCGAGCTAGGGGAGCCCGGCTAGTTGGCGGTGGCCGCGGCTGAGAGGGCTGCGGGCGGGTCCGGTTTCTCTCTCTCTCTCCCCCCCCCCCGTTAGCTCTTTGTTAGCCGAGAGGGAGGTGAGTGCGGGGCGAGTCCCCCCGGCGGGGGCCTGTCCGCGGGGCTCGGCTCTTCCCTTTCCAAACACGCACACCTGCTCCGCGGTGCCTGGGGCGCGTGAGGCTCCGGGGGGAAGAGCTGGAAGAGGGGAGCGGCTTGGGGGAGAAGGGCGAAACGGTGGAGCGGTGTGTGTGTGTCGGGGGACGGAGCTCCTCCTCGGTGGGCGTCCAAGAAGACGGAGGAAATCCCCGTCGCTTGGGAAATGTGCAAAACTTGTCTGGGCAAAGCGGCCGCCGCTGCCGGAGCCGAGCACTTCCTGGGGGCAGGGCTGCGGAGATCGCAGGGTCTCGAATGCGGGCTTGGGTGGGACGGGGCTGCAGCTGCGACCCCGGGACTGGGTGGCCGGACGCAACGCGGCCCTTGTTTGCACCACGCAAAAGCCTCCCTGGTGGGGCTTGAGTGGCTGATGGGAAGACTTCGTGAAGGTCTGGTGGCGGGCCATTTTCTTTGTGTCTCAGTCTGGAGTCTGCTTGGGGAAGGTTTTTAAAATGCTGCATTTCCTCGAGGCTGCAGTGGCTTTCTTTTTCTCGGGTTAATCGGTAGCTAATCTATTGTAACAAAACAGAATAGGAACCTAGTGGCACTTTAAAGACTAACCAGATTTATTCCAGCATGCTTTTTTACTTAAAAAAAAAAAAAAAGGAGCAAGAGTCCAGTAGCACCTTAAAGACTAAAAAAATATCTGCGGAAGTGAGCTGTGGTTCACAAAAGCTCATACCCTGCCAGACATTTTATTAGTCTTTGGGGTGCTACTGGACACTCTCTTCTTTCTACTGCTATTGACAGACTAACACGGCTACCCATTGTAAAAAAAAAAGGTTTGTTGAAAACCTGTAGCCTCTAAAAACATAATGTTCTGTGGGTTTCAAAGATGAAGTACTAAATTTAGTTTGTATGCATGTTTTGGTTTTAAACTGGCCTGTAAAGAGAAGGAGAGAGGGGATTATATGACTGAAAAGAGTAAAAATTTATCTGGTTCAGAAACAGGGAGCGCATCAGTTTCATCTGAAGTTGTCCTTTACTGAAAAAAACTTTACATAAGAATTGTGTTGTGCTCCTCCTGTTTGTGTTGTGCTGCTCCTGTTTGATCAACTTAATTTGTAAAGCTGCCACAGCCTTCGATTGATCGAAGCTCTTACCTTTGGCATTGACAATTTAACTTTGGGAATATACATGCAAGAAACAATAGAGAATTGTTGATACAATCTTTTTGAACACCTTGTTGTCAGCTGTGGTGTTGATTTTGTAAACAGTAGCATACCTTTCCCGTATGTTATCTTGCATTTTAGTAACATGATGCTGTATTCTAATACAAGGTATGAGAAGAATCTTTCCTGTTCAACTTCTTGGATGACTAAAACTTGATTGATGTGGGTTCATTATTGCAGATGGTTGCTATATGCTAATAGCTTCATTGTTCATAATCTCAGTTTCTTGGTACTGGTGTGTGGGTGTCCATGTTAGCCATCTCCCTTTTCATTAAGCGTGTGTGTATAAAATAATAATCTGCCATTATTCAAATATGCAGTATCACTTCAGTTACAGCTATTTGGCTTTGTTAAATAAAATCAGTTGGTGTGATCATAAATAGATCTGTAGATTTTTGGCTTTGAGCAATGATGCACTGGTCTATATAAGGCCTGTAAGCAGGAACCAACCACTAGCATGTTGCAGCCTCAGTCTTCAAAGTGCTTAGAATGTACATGCATCTCTGAGAAAGAGGTACTAGAAATTAAGTAAACAAACAAGGTGAAAAGTTAAATGTAATTATGTAAAGAACTATAAAAATTATGCAAGCAAGGTTCAACCTTAGTGCGTATGTACCTATAATATACAAAATAGTGACATGAGCTGAATACTTTTTAAAATGGCTTAATCTAGAAATATGAATTTATTTGCAGGAATGATGCACGGCTAGTAACTAGGATAGGGCTAAGACAAATCTGCTTAGTCTATTCCATCTTCTATAGTTGCTGTGGTTTGCTGCTTTCCTCATTTCTGTACCAAGGTAAAAACTTTCACTTCATCTCTCTGTAAAATTCAAGAGATGCTAGCAATTAAAATGGTTGAAATCCTTCTTTCCTTCATGAGGGAGGATTTTGTAAACTGATGCCATGGGCTGGCAACATTCAGGCCTAGAGGCATTTTTGTGCAGTGTGGTAGCTTCTGTTACTCTTTTTACAATCTTAGCTTTCACATACACATTTCTACTTCTACTGATTGCTCACTAGTTACAAACAAGGGCACTATGTATTTTGAAAGGCCCAGGGGCCAGAAAAGGTGTGTGTGTGGGAACAACCCATTGATATGTGCATGAACGTATGCACACATTAAAATCACATGAGTAGCATTTTTGTTTAGAATACTTTTATGCTGCCTTTCCATAGAAAACATGGGGCTCCTGTGGGCAGAATACTGAGGACAAAATCTTTTGAGTTAGAATTGCTTGAAAGGCCTTATTACTGCTCTTTTTGAAGTTTGGCCTGACATACCAGTGTGCCACCACTAAGTTGACATCTGTTTTCCGTAAAATATTGGTGTTTTACATTTGGACAAATAACAAATAACAAAATATCTGCAAAGGTTTGAATTTGTTTGAAAGTAACACTGAAACTACGCTTGATTTTTATCCCTAATCAGGTGTTTTGGTTCAAGCATCTGTTTCTATTGGGACTTTACGTTAACACGGGGTGCTAAATCAAATTGCGTTCTGAAATACATCAGAACATTTTCTGGAACACTTCTGGAAATCTCACATCCATGGTGGCTCTGAGAATATTATGAATGTAAGGTATGTGCCTCTGATGGAAGCATAAGGAGTGCTGTCATTCATGGGTATTGTCTGGTCGTCTGATACATTGCACAACTAGCAGTGAAGATGTAAACTGATTACTGTTTCAGTAGAAAGGCAGATAATATCAAAACAATTTGTGTCTGTAGGTTCTCTGCTGCTACTGTATCTCTCGCCTGTGACCAGGTTCAGGTGCTCTAAGAAGTTTATCTTGGAGTATGGGTATGACTACAAGTGATTTGAAAGTGGAAGGGTAGGTGATTGTTCGACTTTAGACATGGTCATCAACATATGTCTAGACTGATTCAGATCTTGTCATTATTAGAACAAAATAATTGTGTATAAATAACATTTGCTTTTATGTACCTGAAAAAGATGCTGGCTTAAATTTTTTTTTAAATGAAGCACAGCAGTGAAAGGTTGGTGGCATGGAATATTAGCATAATTTGAATATCACCTCTTTGAAGTTATAATAAATTTTGAGAGCAAAGAATTTGAGAGGAAAGTGAAACCTGAGGCTCTGAATTGTTGTTGTTTTTTGCCAAAAAGGGTTCAAGTTTCAGTATTTGCATAACTCTTATTTTAATCTCATCTGACACCTGACTAGTTCCTGTTTATTTGCCTGTTAATAATAATGAAGAAGAGCATGGCATTTCTATTGATTGATTGGTAGGCTATATGCTGCAGCCCTTCCCCTCAAGCCATCAGCATCCGGCAATCATTAAATTTCAGGAAATGACCTGTCTTGGCATAGTCATTGTTCCTGATTACAGGAAACAAGATCATGCTAGGTATGGGGATGAATTATCTCTTCAATTGCCAACTGATATATGCAGGTTGCTGGTCCTAGTGAATTAATGTCCTAGAATCCAGGTGTTCAAATGGAAGCTCCTTAGTGTTTCCTTATAATTTGGAGATTGTTTTTATTCTGATTGGCGTTTCTGTATCTAATTATGAAGTGTGCTAAAACAGGCAACAGGTAGCTTGAGAGATGCAGAAGAAGCCTTTTCTTGGAAAAAAAATGTTAAGGAGGAAGGAAAATGCTACACGTATCATTGTGTGATTTATAGCTTGGGTAAATTGTGTGCCTGTGCTTATTTACCAACAGAACATAATTTAAAGGAGTATTATTGGCAGGCTTCGTACAAGACAATCCATACAAACTGGTATGTGTTATCTGCGTGATGTTGAAATAAATATTTAAATGATTCATTATTGGCTGGAGTCTGCTTAAAACAGATAGTGAAGACTGCTTCCGTTACGTGTAAAATCTTTAAGGTTGCTGGGCAGCAGGATGCCATTCTAATAGAATGCTGAAGCTGTTGAGAATATGAGCCTGTTATTTTCCCAATCAAAAGATCAAGTTGAGTAGGGCTGGGCCTGTCTTAGTTGTGGGATACAAGTCCCACCAATCTGGGCTGAGGTATGTTTCTGGAAAAAACCATAATTTCTAGTGCTCAGAGAGCTGGACAGAAATTGAATCTGCAGTCTTCATCTTTGAAGCATTGCCACTGTTATGGAATAATGAAGTATTTTAAATTTACAAGAGGTGCCATCAACTTTTCAGGTACCTGGGATTAATTTCCCCCCAGATTTACCTTTTCTGTTCTCTTCCAAATCTTTTCAGAAGATAAGGCATGGTAGAGAAGAGAGCTGATCTGATTTCCTGGATCTAGGCTGGATAAGAGGGCTCTAGGAGTATACTGTTCAGCTTGCTTTCCTGTCTTCATGCTGGGGCACTGGAAGGAATTTAGACTTCTGAAGTGAGCAGAAAGCAGCAGGGGGCCTGGTGGGAACTGTTATCTGCCAGTGTTGGCAGTGAGGTGATTTCCTCAAGAGCATGGAGCATGTTTCTATTGAGATAGTTAGAGCTAAGCTCCAATAAATTACCCACAGGAAACAGATAAGTCATACATTCCTGCTTCCTCTTGTGCAGCACTGGCCATTGAACTCATGAGCTACAAGACGAAAGCCTCTCATTGGCTGATGGGGGCCAGGCATTCTTTTTCTGACTTCTGTCTAGCTTGTGCATGCAGGCTGCAAAGTTCTTGCTGGATGTAGAAGAAAAAGCAGCAGCCAGGGAGTTCAGCAAAAAGGCTGCATGTAATTCAAATTAAATATGAGCCTTCAGAGGGAACCAGAGCTTTGGACTTATAGGAATATAAAAACGCAGTTGCATTTCAAACAGCAAAATAAGCTGCAGTCCATATTTAGTTAGAATCCTGACAATCCAGACTTATTCATTTTTTAAGGGCATACTGTAAAGAAAATTCAGCAACACACAGGCATGGGTACTAGACTTTGAAAACTAAGTCTAGGTGATGTTTCAGTGATTGAAGTCCCAGGACCATTTTGCTTTTGCAACTGTTATGGATCTCATAAATTTCCCTTTATGCTTAGGCCCAAACTAGGTGAGACATTGGAGATCCATTATCAGATCTCTTAAGAGAAATAGCTAAGGGAATACAATTATGTTGGGGGAAGGGGAGGGGTTGTCTTTTCCCTGCCAGATGCTTTTAAAACCAACTTAACGAGACAGATGTGATCACAGACCTCCAGTGCTTTGTCTTGTCTAGTCTTATTCTCTTCAAGGTTGTCTTGTCTGCCTTTCTACCCTAGTGCCAAATAGATCTCATAATCTGCTACAACTTCCACATGTGTAGGAACTGTGTGTGTGTACTACACTTTCCCCCAGTTTGTACAACCCTTGTGTCTTCTACCTTGGATTTGAATTTTCTGAGTTGAATATTTGTTTGCAGATTTCTAGAATTTCTTTAATTTCAGTTTTTTCATCTTCTTGTGTGCAGTTTTGAGGCTATTAGGTTATAATTAAGGACGCTTGTACTTGCTGATCTAAACGCTGCCGAGGTATATTTGAGCTACCTGGCTTACAGTGTTTCTGTCTCCTGTCATGGTAAAAAGTATATCTGAAGCAGCAGGGTTGTATTGGCCTCTGGTTTGATGCAACTCTGCATTTGTCTCCATTTTGCTGGAACCTTGACCTCTGACCAACTATTGGCATCCTAATAAGGTTGTTTTGCACAGGGAAATGTTTACTCTGATTTTTACTCAGTGCAGCCTCTTGTCCTAGTGGTTCGACTCCCCCCCCCATTTCTGAGTAACTTAACTGATCTGAAGTTGGGGACAATGGATCAAACAATATACCTCGTACCACAGTTTCTTTCAGTTTCTTTCTTAGCTATTGGGGAGGGGGTTCTTCTTGTCAGTTCAATGCTGCAGTTCAAGCTTGCCATTTTAGTTCAGAAACCATCTGGGCCAGAGCGAATCTACGTATGGACAGATATACTGCCTGCCACTTGGTTGGGATAAATAAGTTGCGCATTCTAGGTAGCCCCTGAGGAGCAAGCTGAGACAAGGCCCCAGAGAACAAGCTAGGACTGGGCATCTACATCTCTGTCTAGCTTCTGCCCTAAGAGTGAGTTGTGCTTTAAAACAGAAGGAACTCTCGAGTCAGGTGCACCGTCTGACACCATTCAATGGTTACTGGTGGAGGAGGAAGCTTCTATTGCCTTTTCCCAGCTGGGCAGTGCTTGTTGAGCAGCTAGCCAGCTACACTTTCTCCCTTTCTCTTCTGCTACATAACAGGAAGTATTCAGAGTCTAGCAGCTGGGCCCATCTCCTGTAGCTATCTGTGTGCTTTCTGATGCACGACAAAAACTTGGCAGATCTGTTGCTGTGCTGAAATTTTGTGGTGTAGGGTGGAGTCAGTGGCCATGCCTGGTTCTATCTGTGCCCTCTGTCTGAGAGAGGGCAGTAGCTCAGACATTAGGCAACAGAAACGAAGACTGTATTACAGCAAGAGACAGATGACTGCTGTGTATCCTGGATTCAGCTGTGTTTAAGAGGCACTAAGAGCTGGGGGGAAAACTTCTTGAAATGTAATCACAAACCTAGCTCTCAAATTATTAATTTTGACACACTGTTAAATGATAGACCATCTGCTGCAGTTGTCACTCCGATATAGAGTGTCTGGATTAGGGCTGTAGATTCGGTTCGTCCCAAACCGAAAAACAGCCGCATTTCCCCTGATTCGGCGGTTTTTAGTTCGGATGGAACCAAACTCAAAAAAGGTGGGAAAACGGGGAGCCGAATTCAGCGAGTTCGGGGTGTTCGGTGAATAAATTCGGCAAATTCAGGGTTCGGTGCAGCAGCATAACCGTCAGTTAGTAAGCAGTATTCTCCCCCGGGCAATCAGTCATGATTGAGTGCATGAGCCCAGCTGCTACGTGGCCCGGCCGGGGAGAGAAAGAGAAAGTATCTGTTTGTGTGTGAGAGAAATCCCCGTGGGGGGGTGCTTGTGCACATTCGCTCCTTTCCGTGGCTGCAGGGGACGCATTTTGGGAGTATAGCCCCCAAACTTTCAGTGTAGCTTCAGAGGAGCCTTCTTGCAAGGATCCCCAAGTTTTGTAAAGATTGGATTGGGGGGGCCTGAGATGTAGGCCCCGAAAGGGGTCCCCCCTTAATGTGCATTTTTATTCCATTTACATCACACATTCGCTCCTTTCCGTGGCTGCAGGGGGTGCATTTTTGGGGGTACAGCCCCCAAACTTTCAGCGTAGCTTCAGAGGAGCCGTCTTGAAAGAATCCCCAAGAATCCCCCAAGCTGAGAGGCCCCCTTTTCCATATTGGGATGAATGGGATCAGCCGATCCTATGTGCATCTCGACAGTGGCAAATCCAAGGCAAAACCTCCCGTGCTTAAATGGAACCATATTGGATTACCCAGTCCTCCAAGTCCCTCCTGGTGGAACAGAAGACATCCACAGTAAGACCCCTTTTGGGACTTTAATCTATAATTTTTCTCCTGTGTGTGTGTGTGTGTGGGGGGGAAGCAGAGTCTGTGTGTGTGTGTGTGGGGAGGGAGCAGTTTCTGTGGGTGGGGGGGAAGCCAAAGGGGGCTTTCGCCCGTTCTGTCTGGGTGTGTGTGCCCCCTCAGTCTCTCTCTCCCTGGTTTGAGGGGGGCTGGCTTCAGTTGTGTGTCCTCAGGTTTTCCCTCATTCATAAGATAGGTTAGGTCTATTTTGATGCTTGCTCAAAAATTGTTTTCAAATTGTGACTTAATGCATTTGCCTGGTCCTGAATCCGATGCAAAAGGGGAAATTCCACCCCCTCCTGCTCCTGATGCTTAGCTAGCATGCCTCTGTCCCTTTCCATGGTTTGCAAACTCCCAGGCGTCAGGTGTTGCTTTGCATGGTTGTGTTGCTTTGCATGGTTTGCAAACTTCTTCGCACCTGCCCGCCCTTGCTCCCCGCAGCTCAGCTGTTTGTCGGGGCTGGGAGCTTTGAGTGGGCGGCAAGCTCTGCTAATTGCAAATGCACATTAAGGAAGGGGGACCCCTTTCGGGGCCCATACCTCAGCCCCCGCTGATCCAGCCTTTACAAAACTTGGGGGTTATTGCAAGAAGGGTCCTTTGAAGCTATGCTGAAAGTTTGGGATTTCTTCCCCCAAAAATCCCCCCTCGGAGCCACGGAAAGGTGCGGTTGTGATTTTAACGGCTTTATTCGGCCGAATTTTCCCCCGAACTCTGGACCTCCTGCCGAATTGTATGGACCCGAAGTGGGGGAGTTTGGACTTCGGCATTTACCAAATAAAAACGGGCCGAATTTTGCCAAATCCGAATTTTACCGAATTTTTTTTTCAACAGCCCTAGTCTGGATCCCTTACATTCTTCTATGAGTTTGCTCTGTGGCAAAGAAAATAATTTGTGTTTGAGCTTCTCTTTCCAACCTTCATGGCCCTGAATATTTATAATGGTGGCTTGTTTGTTGTAAATGAGAAAATATTATTTTGATGAATTAGGAAATTATGCATGAAACAACCGGAATCTATTAAAATGGTCTCTTCTGACTTGTAGGATGTTGCCTTTCATTTGCTGCATCCATTGAATATTTCTGTATAGTAGACATATATATATTACCTTGCTACTAATAGTGGATTGCAACCCTGTGTGTGAAGTGCAGTCAAGTCACAGCTGACTTACAGCAACCCCATAGGGTTTTCAAGGCAAGAGACTAACAGAAGTGGTTTACCATTGCCTTCCTTGGCACAACAACCCTGGTTTTCCTTGGTTGTCTCCCATCCAGTTACTAGCCAAGGCTGACCCTGCTTAGCTTCTGAGATCTGATGAGATCAGGCTTGCCTGGGCCATCCAGGTCAGGATACTTACAACCATAGCTAAAACAAATAAAACTGTAGAATAAAAACCAAAGACAGCATATTATGTGTACAGTAATCAAGGATACAAGGCTACTCAGGCAAATTATAAATGGCATGTAAAAGATAACAAAGTGACTGATGGTGTGTAAAAGATAACAAACTTCCATAGTTCAGGTACCATCAGATAAAATGTCCTATTCACAGAAATCATTCATATCACTTCTGAATGTGGGGACATCAAGAACAAACCTCATGTGCATCTTGTTTGGCTGGACAATTCAATCCTCCAGATAATAAATACTTTATGAAGTTAACCTACATACATGATTTCTAACTGGGCACAGATAATTCCAACACAGGTGTTGCTCACTCACTTTAAGATATGCAGAAATTTGCTCATGATCCTCCAGTATTTGATTACAGGGCAGAGGTCACTTGACACTGTGTTGGCCTTGACAAGCAGTGATCAGAGATATCCCCCCCCCCAATATAGATGGCCTTTGGGAACAGAGTGTAGTTCTTAATTGCCAGTTTCATTGTCAGCTCATATAACAAGGTAAGAAATGAGCACATTGCTGTGTTATGTTCTAGATCACAATTCCTGAGTGTTGGTCTGGAGTATCAAACTGGCCTTCTCAAAAGGACCACTTTTTTCCATGGTGGTGGGTGGTTCATGTGCACCAATTGAGATTCTGGCCATTGGACAGAAATGACTGTAAGAAATGAAGGACTCTTTGTCTTCCAGAACATAAAGCTTAGTGTTAGTGGCAATTTTAAAGATCCATGCAGATGCCTGGTAGAGTTGACAACATTACTACATTGCTCTCTGGCCCTGAGCACTCATTTATTCCTGCTGTGAGTAATGGTAGACTGAGAATGACATTGTCTTGCCTTGTGATTCTTCCTTCTATATTTTTGAATGCAGTGTTCAAGATATTTAATTGGATAATCATGGATGGTTATTACCAGATACATCAGACCTAGAAATAGACTTCTTTTTTGCATAAGGTTGGAGATTGATGGTCTAATTAAAATTTTATATGACCAGAAATCATATTAAATCACTGGGTTTCCTGACTTTCAGTCTGGTTTCAGCTGCCCTTTCATGTTGTATGTGCAAATAACAGCACAGAGTTTATTCAAGAATTTTGAGAGAATCTCAAAAAAGTCAAATACTCAGATATCATGTTAACATATGAATTAATACTTGATATCTCTAAAAGTGAGAATACTCAAATTGCAGGTAGAAATGTGGGAGACAAAGAAAAATGCCACACTGATTAATTTAAAAGAAATACAATCAATCCTAAGGATGTGTTCCTTAGGAGTAATCCCCATTGAGTAGATTTAGGATTGATTTCATAGTTTTTAGCAATTTTCTGCTAGGTCTTTGGAGGATGGGAAACGGTTGCCAGGAAGAAATCATGTTGGTCGGTTAGAAACAAAGGTTGTGGTCAAGGCTGCAGTTGTTACAGTCTAGATTTCTCGAAACTACTAAAGAAAGTGTAGATCTGCAAATGTAGATTTAAGAGTTGTAGTTAAATTATGCTCTTACGTGCTGTCAAGTTGTGACTAATTTATGGTGACTCCAGCAAGGGGCGTTCAAAACAAGTGAGAAGCAGAGGTGGCTTGCCATTGCCTCCTTCTGCACAGTCATCTTTGGTGGTCCCCCAGCCAAGATTGGATGAGACTGAGTTATACTATGCTGCTTTCCCTCCACAGCTAGAAATACTCTTTGCTAAATATTGGATGCAAAAGACAACATTGTCAATGGAGACAATAGCTCAGAAAATGTTGGTTTGACATATTGATGGATAAAATCCCAATGTATAAATAATTAAGGAGCAAGAGACACTTATGCAAACTGTGTTTGTTCAAAGTTGGAAGCCTTTTCTTGTCTATTGGAATAAAGTGAAATGAGGAAAATGTACAATTAGCGGGTATTTTGTGTGTTGGGTTGACATTTGGAAATACAAGATGTTCTTTTAGATATATCTAATATAGTATCAGTATTCAATTTTGATATTTCTGTTGAATGTATTTATACAGCTAATTGTTTGTGCTATTTCTTTGTATGGACTCTAATATTTTTCTTTGTATAAAAGAAAAAAGTGTAGTTTTTGGAACTTGGTGACTTTTTTTGCATCAAGTATAGTCAAGCCATTAGTTCCATAAATACCTGTGGTTGTGTAAAAATGGTTTTCCAGATGGCACTGAGGACCTTGAATGTGGTTGGCACTTTTGAGTTGGAAGTTATCCTTGGAGATATTCAATTAAAATTTGTTACTTATATAGGAAAACTAATATCCCATGGCAATAACATTGCACTTTTGGTCTGCTGTTGAGAAAATCTAAAACAATGTTTTATGAACTTTTATGGCTGAATACCCCCCTGAAGATGGAATTCCTGCATTTATTCACCCAACTCTCAAACTCATCACATGAATACACAGTGGGTGCTCCTACCTTTCCAGCGATACCTTCTCCTTAGCTGCTGCTGACTTAGCATAGCTATGAAACACTCCTACTTTTATGGACTGTTGCTCTTGCTCTAAAACTGCAACTGATGTTCTGATGTTCTTCTAACAAACTGGGTATCCAAGTTCATATTCAGTAAAATCATTGTTAGCTTTATCAGTAATTTTATTGAATCTTCTAGACTTGTGTCTTTAAAATTAACCATATCTTTATTGCCCTTTTCTGACAAAATCCTGTGGGTACAGTGAGTACAGTGGTAGTGTTAAAAGGGTACCATGCATCTTGACACAGGAATGCAATGTTGGTATGTTTCTTTCCTTAAACCAAGCAAAGTCAGACTGCTATATACTTGTGCGGTAGGCAAGCCATACTAACATGGACTAGTTATTCAGATGTGGACTAATCCCTGAGAGACCATCTGATAGGTAAATTGTAAAATACACAAAAGTTCTATAGAAGGCAACTACTAGTTCCACTTCGGATCAGTTCACAATCCTTTTGGATGCCAACAGCTTCTAGAAATTTGTGCTTTTAAGTCTTGTTTGCTTGTGCAGGTAAGAGCTGTAATTGGATAGACATCAAAACCAGTTTTACTATGGAGAGAGATGGTGGGCTTTTCCTACCCCGGCCTTGCAGAATAAAGGATTTGTGTTTCATGGGCATATTCTGGTTTTCAAGCTGCATAATAGGCTGAAAGAAAGAACTCTTAATGAACTCTGCATTTACAAAATAAGTCTAGTTAATGTTAAGAAATGAGATGCTGCCTCCAAAAGTGTCAGTGGCTTTGGGGAGAGGGGGAAGTATAATTGCATGCGGAGGCTGTGTCTGTGCTTCAAGATGACGTAGTCATATTTCATGCAGTTTTTCACCTTCAGAAGTGGTGACGGCTGGGCTCGTCTGTCCAGAGGGAGGTGGGCAGGCAGTTAAGTGACAGCAACTGTTTGCTCATTTGCATATGTGGGTTGGTGACTAAGCAGAAGTGGTTAGAGCAGCTGCTACTTTCTCATATGCCCCTTTCTCTTAGGCCCTGGAAGTGAATTGGGTCCCTGTGAAGGGTTTAGACCCTCTTCCTTGCCTTGGCGAGTGTGCTGCTTCAGCAGGTGGGGACAGGTATTTTCCCTGCCCTCTCCCCAAATTCTACAGCAGGCAACAGTAACTGAGTCAGTTTCAGGTGGTGTTGGTCTGCAGTAGGAGCTTATATCCTGGAAATTCTTTTGGTCTTCAGGGTGCTATTGGACTTGAATCTTGCTGAACAACCAAGTCAGTCTTGTTCACTCAGCTCACTCACTGGAATGTGCAGCTGGAACCAGAGGGGTGAAGCAGGTGAGGGGCTGCTGCTGTTAGCCACACCCACTTAACTGAGTGGTGGAGGATAGTGCTGCAGCCTCCTGGTTATACAGAGGAGAGAGGGAATTGCTAACGGGTGGGCAACGAGGTCAACCATATGATTTATTGCTGAGGTTTCCCCCTCCCCCCAATTTGACACTGGTCCAGGTGGGCTCGTTTTGTTTGCATGCGAAGCTGCGAACTATTTGAAAAACAGGATTATCAGTCTGTCATCTTGTGTGAACAGAGTTGTCAAGAGGACAAGGAAGCGAAAGCTGAATTGACACCATTGCCTTAATAACAGGTAGTGAATACAACTAACAAGTTGGTGACCCTCAATCTCATGGAGGAGGAAAAATCAAATCACATCCCCCTGCTGGTTCCCACTTTCTCTCATCTTGCCACTATCTCTTCCTCTTACTCTCCTGTTGCTGCTGCTGCCACCATCTCAACCGTTCTACTGTCATTTCCCCTACTGATTTTTTAAAATTCTGGGTTCTTTGGGGTTGCTAAGAAACCTGATAATGCCAACCTTGATCTTGCAGGATCTGGGTTGGCATTTTTTAAATTGCAGTGTTCTATTTGTGTGTGTGTGTGTTAAACCCCCTTAATTTATTTTTGGGGATTTGTCTGGAAGCTTGTGGTCCTTCCCCCACCCCCCCATTTGTAGAAGCACATTTCCTTTCTGTGTCTGACCACACTACATGGATTTTTGTTTTACACTCTATGGCCAAGTTCAGAATTAGATATATGATGATGACTTTGCTAATCTCCCACATACTTGTCATAAATTGGAGCAGTATAGGTTGACATTTATTTTGTGTTTGCCAATTGTATGCCAATCAAAAGGAGATTAATATGTGCCAAAAGGGTGTTGTAGACTTCAGGAGTACTTTTAAATTTCTCAGTTCCTCTGAAAAGGTGGTTCAGGATGAGCTTGACCAAGAGAGTGACCAATTTTTTGGAGCCAGTCTCATCTGTCCGAGTGTGTAGTACACGTTGGCTACAATCATTGACTCTTTGTCTGCCAGCTTTGTATGTATTACTGCGTTGAGCTTCTTATGGTGGTGATCATTTCCTGTCCATTTTAATGAAAACACGTTTGATAAAGAATAGTATGCATTAGGCCTTTGCGTTGCAATATGGCAATATTGCAATATGGTTTAGAACATTGTGTGTTAGCTGGCCACAGAGTGCCATGTAACATAATAGGAGCCCGTAGATTCCCATGTTACCTGTTGTTCACTTTACCTGTTATTCATGCATTTCAGAGTACTTTACATGTATTGCCTTTTGTAAAACTAATGCAGCACCTATTACCAGTAGTTCTAAGTAGTCAAGACGTTAGATGAACTGTATGTGTGTTCTTACTTCAATTTAAAGCCACCTTCAGCAGTATATTTTTTCCTATGTTGAAACCAAAGTCCATGCTTACAAATTAAACTTGTAACAGTGGGTTGATATTTGCCCCTTGATACTGAGTTAATTATAGCTTGACAATATTCCAGTCTGATTTGTTTTTCTGCAATATACTTCCATTCTGTTTATAGACAGTGGCCTGGATTGAGTGAGGTGATGGGCAGGAAGCCTGCCTTTGGACAAAGGTTTAGTGTAGATTGGCTTTTTTTGGTATCTTGTTTGTGTTCTTGTTCAACTTTGAAACTAATTTCACACAACACATGCAACAAATGTGGATTTGTCACCAAAGGTGTGCACACAACGTAGGTATATATCCCATTCATGTGTTTTCAAGCACTTGTTGTATTCATAGGGTATGTGCTTAGATGTAACTCCTAAAGCAAAAAAAGTACGGTATGTGTATTTCTAAAGCCTGAATACATCAAGTAGCCATTGGCGCTTCTGAGTATAAAACTCAAGTTGCTTGTGTTAAATTTCTTTACGAGCTATTTAACGCCTCATATCTAATTTTTTTAAAAAAGCGAAATTCACCCAAGAGTAGTTCTGTTGATAAATCCTACATCAGGCTTAAGGTGACTAGCTGCACTGCTGCCCCCTCCCCTCCACTAAGCGTTTGTCACATAGGAATGTTTGTTTGGAAAGAAAGGTTTTTAAAGGATCTTTTCTAGTTCTTGTAGGTTATCCGGGCTGTGTGACCGTGGTCTTGGTATTTTCTTTCCTGACGTTTCGCCAGCAGCTGTGGCAGGCACCTTCAGAGGAGTAACACAGTGTTACCAAGGAGTAACACAAATACCAAGACCACGGTCACACAGCCCGGATAACCTACAAGAACCAATGAACTCTGACCGTGAAAGCCTTCGACGATCTTTTCTAGTATTCCAAAAAGATTTTCCTTTTGATGTTATATATATATATATATAATATATAAGTACTCATACTAATTTTATTTAAAGTATTTTCTTTCTAGAAATGGATTTCTGTCCTGTCACTGTTGAAACCAGTGGGTGAAAAAGCCATGTTTACAATTTAAGAACATCTTTTTGGGTAGAATAAAAGGCATATTGCACCATGAAAATGCCTCCCCAGAGAGCTGCAGGTACAAAAATAATATATTTCAATCAGGGTTCCTAGATAACAGAGTAAATATTAGATCACTTGGGATGGGCTGGTGTGTTTGTAATTAGAAAGACATGTACTATTGGAAGCAACAATAAAATAGAAGAACGTAAGAGCATGGTGAAATGCAGACTCTTGACAGATGTTAAAGGAAACACATTTGTGGTTTTTCCGCATTTCTAAAACTTTCTAAAAAGAAGTTGCTAAAATGTTAATTTTTATCTTCCTTGCTGCTTTCTGCTGCTGTCTGCTTTTAAAGTCCTGTTATTATTTAAATTCCTTTTTATGCATATTGTCCACTGTTCATGCGTTGGGGTAGGTTACTGAGTGTGGGATCCACAGAGGGAAAGATGTTCAGGTCATCAGTTGTTCTAGTTTTGGAAGGCTGGGCGTGGATGTGAGCAAGTTTCCTGAGGGACTTCCTCTGATACAGCCACTGATCCATCTTGTTGGCAAGGTGTATCAGAAAGAAGGAATTATCTTTATATCTAAATAGTGGCTACACATATTTTGGCAGCTTTGAATCTTACAGAGATGCTAGTTGTTTTTGTATGAGGAAGGGTGTAGGGAGAATTCAAATATTTGACCCACACACACCGCTTGCAGTCTTCAGACTATGTGGAGTTTTGAGTATAAAGCAGCTTTGACTTTGGCCATTTATGCAGGGTCGATTTTGATGCTTGCTCAAAGCTGCTTTTTAAAATCCGCCCTTTAAAATGACTATTCACAGTCACAGAGGAGAAAGTCAAACAAATTCCACACACACCCTCGCCTGCTCTTTCATGCCTTCGTTTGCAAAGCCATTAGCAATATGCATAGCTAAGCGGCAGCTGGGATTTTTCATGGTTCCTTTAGTAAATGCTTTGATGTGGGGGCAGAGCAAATACAAAAGGTCGGTTAAAGGGGCTCTTAAGAAATGCGAACAGGTATGCACCGGCTTGGTTCAGCTGAAATGACAGTTCAGCGTGAATAAATTTTAAAAAATATGCAGGGCACTTTCTCTCTGCTGGATTAAACTTTTTCTTTCGAGTTAAGCCTGTGTTGCATTCTGGATGTGTATGTCTCATTTGGCTAAGACCCTAGGGTAGTGGTTGGCAAACCGCGGCTCACGAGCCGCATGCGGCTCTTTGGCCCCTTGCGTGCGGCTCTGCCAATCCGGCGCCTGCTTGGCTCTGCTTCTGCCGCTCCCCCCAAACTTGCTCGGGGGGCTGGAAATTCCCTCTGTTCCAGGCTCCTGAGCGGGCGCAAGCGGGAGGGGGCGGGGGAAGAGCGGGCCGGCCGTCTTTCTTAACTACAGTCAGCCGCTCAGGTAATTGGGAGCTCCTTACCAGGAGAACTTCACTCGATAAGGAAAATCTCCTTCAGACGGGAGATTAGAGTCCAGTCAGGAGGCGGAGAAGCCCCCCCCCCCCAATTTCATGGGCATCCTTTCCAATAACGACCCGATTCAAAGATTCTTCTAATGAATAGGTGGCGGAATAAACCTCTCTCCCCCACCCCTTGTGGGGGAAGGGGCGATGCATGAATTCAAGAAAGCACAGCGAACAGAACCCAAGCCCCAGAATTCCAGGGGAGGCCACCTTCCAACCAGGAACCCTTCAAATCGGTGTGCCTATTTTCGCCCCCCCGACCCCGGTTCCTCCAAAGTGCGCCGATCCTGAACCACACCGTGCTGGGAAAGGGTCGATATGCTGCTCAAGATCAATTGATCAAGGAGCTTCTAAGGGATAAAAGGAAAGGAAAGGGAAAGGGTCGAAATGCTCACACCAAACCCAGAAAGGGACAGCCGTGTATAAAGACAGCGTATAAAGCAGTGTACAAAGACAACCATTTCCAAAACCTATTCAATGTTCGAGGGAGGATCTGGGTTTCAGGGAGTGTCATCAGATCAAAGCGTCATTCTTAATCCACGGGTGAGGGCTGCGGCTGTTAAGAGCCCTGGCTCACGAGAACCGCTCTGATCTGAAGTCTTTGCGGGCTCTGGCTTGGTGGATCGGGATCTCGTAGAAAAAGCTCTGCGGGGCACCAAACGAAGCGGCTTCGCGGCAGCATCAGAACTCTTGTTTATGCATGGGAGGTTTTTGCCTTGGATTTGCCGCTGTCTAGATGCACGTTTTCCCCATCCAAATGCTCAAAACTCGAGGAGGGGGAGGATGGTGGTGGTGGTTTTTATATGCCAACTTTCTCTTCCACTTAAGGGATGCTCAAACCGGCTTACAATCACCTTTCCTTCCTCTCCCCACAACAGACACCCTGTGAGGTAGGTGAGGCTGAGAGAGCTCTAAGAGAAATGTCAATAGCCCAAGGTCACCCAGCTGGCTTCATGTGGCGGAGCAGGGAAACGAATCCAGTTCACCAGATTAGCCTCCGCCGCTCATGTGGAGGGGTGGGGAATCAAAGCCTGTTCTCCAGATCAGACTCCACCGCTCTTAACCACTACACCGCTACACCACCCCCTGCAGAGTTTTAAGAATTTGGATGGGGGAAATGTGGGTCTAGATGCCGGTTCTCGGGCGTTGGGCCGGGTGGGAAGTGTTGAGTAGCAGGGTGGGGGGAGAAGGAGATGCATCTGTCTTTGGGGAGGAGCCCTTTTTGGGGAGGGGGAGAGAAAGACCCACACACACACACATTATTAAGTATGATATCAAGTTTTATTCAGTGTACCTATAGTTTAATTAAGACTTAAAACTTTAATTAAAGTTTATTAAGTTAATAAACAGTGTACCTACCTATATAGTTTAAGAAATTTGGCTCTCAAAATAAATCTCAATCGTTGTGCTGTTGATATTTGGCTCTGTTGACTAATGAGTTTGCCGACCACTGGTATATACCAAGACAATGAGACAAAGTGAAAAATACTCAAACAATTTATTTCTATTGTCTCTGTGTCTCTCTCACACACATATATACAAAAGCAGTGCAGAGAAGTGCAGAAGCTAGAGTCACCGGAAATGCAAGAAGCAACTTGGAAATGTAGTAGTCTATTAAGAAATCTAGTTGGTTTTGATATCAGCAGGAAGCACACAAAGGAGAGGGAATTCTGTCTGGGGTGGTGACTGAGAAACCAGGATCCAGTTACCAACTTTAGAAAGAGAGCCTTCCCTTCGAACATTCTAAACAGCTCCTGTTTTGAGACTGCCATGAATTTTTTATTATAAAATCACACCAATAACTTGTCACAGTGCAACAAATACTGCCTTCCAGGATGGATTTGATTTAAATCAAATCAATTTAAATCACTAGTCAGTAAGACTAGATTTAAATCATGGTTTTCTAGAAAAAGACTTATTCTTGGTGGTATAATCATAATATTTACAACCAGATGATGGTTTCATTTTTAGAATAACTTTTCAAATTAGTTTTAAAGTTATATCAAAAAGTTCCTGATTTGATTATATTATTAGAAATATGTAGATAACTTCACCTCACAATAATTTCATAATTATCTCCAGTTTAATAGGTTAATTGCTAATATTTGGACAACTTTTCTGCTGTACTTTATTGGAAGGAGAAAAATAATTATGTTAATAACAATTTACATAGTTTTATTTAACTAAAACAATTTAAAGGTTTTTATTTAACTGAAACAATAACATTATAGCATATGTATTGTATTTGCTTAAACATCTGTGTTTGCTAACTGCTTGCCCCTCCTCACACTTAGCTCCTTTTGTAGATTTATTCCACTTCAAATAATCTTCCATTCATTGAACATTTTGAAACTTCACACTTAAGAGGTAAGGGGTTGATTCTGTGTACATAGATTTTCAAAGGAACCAATGGATTAAGGTCTTTTTTCTCAGCTCTGTGTGTTTATTTTATAACATTTTTGCTGTTATCTCTCCAGAAACAAAGTCACAGTTTTGAGAACTGCAAAACCAAGCATTTGTGATAATATCTTCTAGACAGAACAAATGGCCAAAATAATGTTATAGAAACCTCTGGAAGAGCACGATATTGCGAATGGATTAATATAATTCATTTACCAAATAAATATATATATATATATCTCAGCAGACAGAACATGTGGGAACAAAAGATTAGGCCATGAGAAAAAAAAGATGCACCATGAGATAAACATCTGCTGGTTTCACTAGAAATACCATATGGCCTACATCAGAAAGATCAGCTTGATTAATATTTAGAACAAAGACGACTACATAATTTCCTCAGAACGAGTTCCTTTTTCCTCCGAAGGGACTAAGTGATAATTTCATGGCATCTGGAAGAAAGCACAATAACTACTGAATTCTGCTCAGAACCAAGACTAAAAGTGCAAACCTAAGCAAAGTTATATACTGAAGTCAGTGGGCTTATAAGGGTATAACTCTGTTTAGGATTAAACTGCATGACTCCTTTAAAAATTCTTCCTATATAAACAAATATTTTCTCTCTCTTTCCTGCTTTGTAGACAAATGTGGGATTTATTGCCCAGAGCCAACCAAGGAGCAATTCTGCTTTCATGTTGTTCATTACTTTAGTAAACGTAATAGCAAACCAGGGCACGTACAGAAAACATTATCTAACTTGGGCAACATTTTAACTTTTTGTCGAAGGCTTTCACGGTCAGAGTTCATTGGTTCTTGTAGGTTATCCGGGCTGTGTGACCGTGGTCTTGGTATTTTCTTTGCTACTCCTCTGAAGATGCCTGCCACAGCTGCTGGCGAAACGTCAGGAAAGAAAATACCAAGACCACGGTCACACAGCCCGGATAACCTACAAGAACCATTTTAACTTTTTTCTCTCCTTTTTGTCAAAAACAAGATCACACACAGCACACAACACTCCCTCTGTCAGATGAGTGCTATCAGTTAACTCTGTCTTAAGAGGATAAAAATAATCTCTTAAAACACTGTTTACAAAATGTAAGAAAAGCCTTTAAGGTACAAGTAGTCCGGTGTCGCCATCCACCATTAAAGACCAATATTGGGCATATGTGCATGTATCATTCAAGGTTTACTAGGAGGCAAAATGATCAGCCTACTCTACCCCCTGCTTCTCTCCACCTACGGCAGGCAACTGTGGGGTTTACTGGTATTGTATTGAGTGCACTTGGCCTCTTTACATGTTCGAAGCCTGTTTGACTGATCAACAGTTAGAGTTTCCAGGTCCCCCTCAGCTCTGGCGGGAGATTTTTGGAGTGGAGCTGAGGCAAGGATTGTGTGCGCGTTGCTGCGCCGACGTGATTGCATCACTCCCGGTTCACAACGGGCCTTTTACCACTCAAACTGGGAGTTTGAGTGGTAAAAGGCCTATTGCGATGCGGCGCTTCTGGGTGTAAACTGGAAGTGATGTGACTGTGTTGGAGTGGCCACACACACGCATGCACAGCTTGCTTTCAAGCTGGGCACTGGATTGGCAGGCAATTGCCCGCCTGTCTAAGCGACCTGGCAACCCTATCGACAGTGCTAAGGGCAGGTTTGCAGTTCATCATAGCCACTCCTTTGGGGTCCTTAAACTATGCCAGGGACAAGTACATTTGTAAGACTGGCTGGATGGGTTTTTACTAACTGCAAAATAGCTTTTTAAACAAAACAATACTTCTCAGTGCTGCTATACTGAAAAGCTACTGGCTGCATCAGCAGCGCAACCACACAATAGATGTCATGTAGATATTCAAAACAAGCTGGAGAGAACAAATGCTCACAAAGCAATTTTCCCCTTTCAAGTCAAACTCTGGTCCCTACAGAAATCCAGGAAGGTGCAGGGCCCAGTTTAATTATTTGAGTTCAAGAACAAGACTGCAGCATTTTGCAACTAAGATGCTGGAGCATCCCTGAAGTTAGAACTTCAAACAGCTTTAAATTTTCTTTACTTAGCTGCAGGAGTTACCAAACAGTACACGATCTCATGTAGCCCTGCAGTAAACATGCAGTTTTAAAATTTATTAAGGCCCAGTGCAAGTTCTTCCCAATTTTGTCAATGCTCTGCAAAGCTATACTAAATTATAACCTGCTGCTATTTACATAAGTCTCTGCGTGTGGCTGCCCTTACTCCCTCACCCTAGGGCAGTGGTCGGCAAACTCATTAGTCAACAGAGCCAAATATCAACAGTACAACGATTGAGATTTCTTTTGAGAGCCAAATTTCTTAAACTATATAGGTAGGTACACTGTTTATTAACTTAATAAACTTTAATTAAAGTTTTTAAGTCTTAATTAAACTATAGGTACACTGAATAAAACTTGATATCATACTTAATAATGTGTGTGTGTGTGGGGTCTTTCTCTCCCCCTCCCCAAAAAGGGCTCCTCCCCAAAGACAGATGCATCTCCTTCTCCCCCCACCCTGCTACTCACCACTTCCCACCCGGCCCAATGCCCGAGGACCGGCGTCTAGACCCACATTTTCCCCCATCCGAATTCTTAAAACTCTGCAGGGGGTGGTGTAGTGGTGAGCGGCGGAGGCCCGGGTCGCCTCCCCTCCAGCCCCGGCTGCTGCTCCCTCTCCCCCCTCACGACCCCTCCGGCGCTGCCCGCCCCCTCGTCCCCGTCCCACTCACATAGAAGCGCAGCCGAAGAAGCGCTTCACGGCGCACACCCTACCCTGCTGCAACGTGCAAGGCCGAGCCAGCCTCCCCGCAGCAGCCAGTGGCGGGCTGCGGCACGGCACACTCGCCTCTCCGATTGGCCGCGGGCCAAAGCGAGCGCTCTTTCCCCCCCACTCGCGCCCGCTCGGGAGCCTGGAACGGAGGGAATTTCCAGCCCCCCGAGCAAGTTTGGGGGGAGCGGCAGAAGCAGAGCCAAGCTGGCGCCGGATTGGCAGAGCCGCACGCAAGGGGCCAAAGAGCCGCCTGCAGCTTGCGAGCCGCGGTTTGCCGACCACTGTGATAGATGGTTTTAAATGGTTTGCAAAAGAGCCAGAAAGGTTGGTCAGATTTCCACATCTAATGAATGATGCTTTTTTCCAGAGGTAGGCTTGTAGCTTCCTAGCAGTAATAACTCAAGTATAGGAACCAGGGGATAAAATGGTATGTGTCAGAAGGTTGAATAGATGCTGAAAATAATTTGGTACATACAGCAACTGTGAGGGGGAGGTGAAAAAGTTGCTTTTTGCAGATGGAAATCCCTTCTCTCTGTAGAAATCCTTGTGGGGTTCAAGTGTATATATATCTAGTTTGATTCAGAAGTGCGCTCATTTATGCTGTAAATATAAGCTGTTCATAAGTCATGTCAGACTAATCTTATCTCCTTTTTGAGAAAGTTACTACCTTGCTGGATCAGGGGAATGCTGTAGACATAGTTTATCTAGATTTCAGTAAGGCTTTTGATAAGGTTCCACATAGTATTCTAGTTGACAAATTGGGAAAATGTGGGTTAGATCCTATTATTGTTAGGTGGATCTGCAACTGGTTGAGAGATCGTACCCAAAGAGTGCTGGTTAATGGTTCCTCGTCCACTTGGAGAGAAGTGACTAGTGAAGTTCCTCAGGGATCTGTGTTGGGCTCTGTGTTGTTCAACATCTTTATAAATGCTTTGGATGAAGGAATAGATGGGATGCTTATTAAATTTGCAGATGATACTAAATTGGGAGGGGTAGCAAATACGGTAGAAGACAGAGCCAAGATGCAGGATGATCTTGACAGGCTGGAGAAATGGGCTAGAACTAATAAAATGCACTTCCACAAAGACAAATATAAAGTTCTGCATTTAGGTAGGAAAAATCAAATGCATAATTATAGGATGGGGGAGACTTGTTTGAGCAGTAGTGTGTGTGAAAAGGATCTTGGGGTCTTAGTAGACCAAACACTGAACATGAGTCAGCAGTGTGATGCTGTAACTAAAAAGGCAAATGCAGTCTTGGGCTGTATCAACAGAAGTATAGTGTCCAGATCACGCGAAGTGATGGTATCGCTTTACTCTGCTCTGGTTAGACCTCAACTAGAGTACTGTGTTTAGTTTTGGGCACCACAATTTAAGAAAGATGTGGACAAGCTGGAATGTGTCCAGAGAAGGGCAACAAAGATGGTGAGGGGTCTGGAGACCAAGTCCTATGAGGAAAGGTTGAAGGAGCTGGGTATGTTTAGCCTGAAGAGGAGAAGACTGAGAGGGGATATGATAACCATGTTCAAGTACTTGAAGAGCTGTCATATAGAGGAGGGTGCCGAGTTGTTTTCTGTTGCTCAAGAAGGTCGGACCAGAACCAACGGGTTGAAATTAAATCAAAAGAGTTTCTGTCTAGACATTAGGAAGAATTTTCTAACTGTCAGAGTGGTTCCTCAGTGGAACAGGCTTCCTTGGGAGGTGGTAATCTCTCCTTCCCTGGAGGTTTTTAAGAAGAGGTTAGATGGCCATCTGTCAGCAATGCTGATTCTGTGACCTTAGGCAGATGATGAGAGGGAGGGCATCTTGGCCATCATCTGGTCACTAGGGGTGTGGTGGGAGGAGGTAGTTGTGAATTTCCTGCATTGTGCAGGGGATTGGACTTGATGGCCCTGGTGGTCCCTTCCAATTCTATGATCAATCCACTGGGAAGTCCAAACTGCCTGTTCCTTGCTGGAAATAATTTTAGGAATGTGCTGCCAATGGGAAATTCCAGGGTTGCCAACTGATTGCTGCATGATGAAATTTATGCTGAAGAGCAATCTAAGTTATGTGTTGTATTTTGGATTTGCTTTTACTTTCTTTTGCTTGGATATTGATCTTTTGAGTCGTGTTGTTGATCCGCCCTACCTAGAACTATAAATTGTGACTTTTAGTGGCTCTCCAGAGTATGAGGCAGAGGTCTCTCTAGCCCTACTGCCAGAAAGCATTCACATAGTGACTGAACTAAATGCTTGTAACATGTAAAACTTGTGCCTCCCCCCCTACAACAATCAGGGTGTTTTTTCTGGGCTAATTGCAGACTTGAGAATTTTCCTGTACTGCTCCGGCCTTAGATTGCACCTCCACACTTGCTACTGAATAGATTCAGAAAGAACTCTGCATTGGACAGATGAGGGATGCGGCCCTTAGAAAACGCCTCCCACATGGCTCAGTTGTATTTTAATAGTTGTTTGCAGCTTCTCCTAGAAAGGCAGGGACTTTCTTTGTGGCCCTGTGTGTAGTTGTTTTAGAACACCTCTGGATCCTTGATTTTAAATTTTACATAATGGAGAGTGAAAGCCGTATTTAATTCTTACTGGTAATGTGACCTTAAAAATGAGAGACGTCAAATTAAACAGCTATAGTTAATAAAGTGTTTTTTTAATCTACCTACTGCATTCCTTTATATAATTAAAGCTGTTACATGAAACACTCTCCACTTTACTACTTCCATGAAAGCCCTCAAAAACCAACTGGTAATATGATCAATATGACAATTGTTTGAAGCAGAAAGTGATGAAGACCTTGCTGATCTTGCTTTGAAAATGTTTAATGATGAAGAAATGGGGCAAAAAATGAAGGCAATAGAGAGGTCTTTCACATTGCTTATTCTCCTCTGTCTCATCATAGGATTTTCAAGGGTTGGTCAGAAATGGTTTACCATTGCCTTCTTCTGTGCAGTACTAACCAGGGTTAGCTGTAGTGGCATTGCCGTTGTCTACGAATGATAGGACATTTTGGAGGACATTGATTCATAGGGCTGCCATGAGTCAGAAGCGACTTGACGGCACTTGCTCCTCTGAGAAGCTCAGTGGAGATCTCGGGTTTTCCCTGGATGTCTATTTTGGTCTTCAGTTGCAGGGAATTGATCTCAATGTGAAAGGGAGCTTCTGCTTGGTCTAGGATAGGAAATGTTCCTCTTGTAGAGTTTGCACTTATATTCTAAATCTCTGCTCATATTATACTAATCTGAGGCTCAAACATCCTATACACTTTTCAGATGTGCCTTATCTCTTAAATGTTCTACACTAGCTCCTTTTGTTGGGGGTTCGTGGTATCCAGTCTTCTGAACAAGGCTTCCTTCAACTGGAATATCAAAGAGGTAAAATAAAAGGAAAGTGTGCAGGATTTTCCAAGTTCTATTTAAGAACCTTTCCTCCCCTATTTTGTTCCACGTAAATATGATCAAGGAGATATCTGCTGGTACGGTATCCCAGGGGGAAAAGCTACTAGAAGTGAGCAAGGGTACGTTCTACCACTTCATGAATTATGAATAACGTGCCCATGAACTTTGCAGTCTCTTAAAACTAGTACGTTAGATTGATAGTATGCTAAAACCTGCACAAACTAATTGGCTTATAAGGGAAGGCTGTGTGGCAGTGGAGGCATCTGAGTCTGCCAGGTCTGGGCATCCCCAGTTCTGCCAGTTCCCACTTGAAACTGGTTGTGAAACTTTGGTGGAAAGGAATTCTGTCAACTCTGTGCAGAACTGCCTTGCCTCAAGTAGTATAACTCTCGTTTACTTTTTATTAAAAAGTCACTGCTCTTTGTGATGTGTTAAAATTTTATTTTGCTGGTTAAACATTTTCTTAACTAAATGACATGAAACGTTTAGGATTGTTAGCCTACAGAACAACACGAAGTGTATAAAGCTGTTAAAAATCAAGGCTAGTGTTCTTGTCTTATTACAAATTATCCGAAACTTCAGATTTCATCTGGGAGTCTGCCCCTTCCCTCAGGAATAGCCAGGGGAGACTAAATTAAGAGCCAGCATGGTATAGTGGTTAAGAGCGGTGACTCTAATCTGGTGAACTAGGTTGGTTTCCCCACTCCTCCACATGAAGCCTACTGGGTGACTTTGGCCTAATCACAGTTCTCTCAGAACTCTCTTACAAGGTATCTGTTGTGGGGAGAGGAAGGGAAGGTGATTGTAAGCTGCTTTGAGACTCCTTGTGGCAGGGTATTAAAACCAGCTCTTCTCCTAAATTTATCACTACAAGTAAATATTAGAACCACGCTTGGATGTTTGCAGCTTTGTTATTGTGTTCTCAGTTCTTAAATCCTCAGAATAGTTGAGAGCATTTAACTAGGGGTTCACAACTTATAAGATGAGGGAGAGGGTCAATTGCCTGTGGCAAAGGATGATTGCTGTGATGACCCAATTTGACCCATTATATGACTTCGACCTGTTTAGGGCTGGCACACTTAAACTACAGCATTGTTCTTCTTGGTCCTCCTCCCACCCTATAACAATACAGCAGTACTGGATGTTCCACAGTCTGTCAAGACACACAGAAGGAATCCATTTTTTTGCCCCTCCCCTAATTTGCATTTGGAAAAGAAGGGCTACTCATTTGCCCCCATTTGTTTCTGCTTTCCAGTTATGTGGAAGGACAGAGTTGCAAAGTTTCTCCCCTCCCCCAGTTCTTTGTGTGGTTTTATTGCCTGTTCAGAAGAAATGTAGCTAAACTCTCTTGTTTGAGCAACCTTGCTTGGCCTAGCCCTTTTGGATATCTTTGCTTGTTCCTTAGATGGAAATAACTTTGTCAGCTAGAATCTCATCCCCTTTTCCTCTCTCTTTTTATTAGCATTCTTGTTAACTTCGTATTTTAAGAAATTGTAAAACTTGTCTGAGCATCCTTCAGTATGGAGCAGTTTCAGCAGCTGTGTTTGAAAGGATGTTGGAGCATTGCTGTTCTACCATATTTATATTTTACAAGTTTCAGACGTCACTGGCTTCTCTTGTTTTCCTCAAGATATTTTTTTCTGCTTCACATAAGCAAAACTTGTGGAATGCTGCCAGTATTCACAAAGTTAAGTGACTTGCTGCAGTGTTCTGCCGGTGTGAAAAAAAAAATCCTGATTTTTAAGGGCTTCAGTTTCTTGAAGTTCTTGACATTTCTTAAATGTAAGGGAATAGTCCTGGGGCTTGAAAAATCCTGGGACTGTTTGTAATCTTATGGGTTTTCTCACATGGTGGTATTGTACTTCCTTTGTTTGCATTTAAGCATTTTGTTTTGGACTCCTCTGTACAAGCAGTTAGTTCCTTGAGATCTCTACTTAATTTTCACCTTTATTTGGCTTCCAATATCACTTCATGCTGTGAAATGCTGCAGCCAACACACTGAAAGAAAATATCAGAAGGATGAGTCAAGTTGATTGTAGGAGGCTGCAAATCAGAAGGAGAACCTAGCCAGGAGTGTGTAAAGAAGAAATTTTAGTAGCAAAGCTGCTTGCTTTAAGCTCTGCATCTTTATTTCCTGCGAGCATTTGGTTGTCTACTGTTGGAAGCAAAATACTGGTCTCATACTGTTGCCTTGCTCTGCCAGGGCTGCTCTTATGTTCATAGGAGCTCAGGTGAGTGGAGCAGGGTGTTGGAAGCGCATGCAACGTTATCTTCAAAGAAAACACATCGGAGTTCAGGAAAAGAAAGCACATTGTGAAATGGGAGAAGAATGAAGTTCTGCTTCAGGAACCAACTTTATAACTAGTATCCAGTTTAAAGGAGTAACTCTTGTTTGTAATGGGTAGTGAGTTTTTAATCCTGCCAGGATGCCAAAGTGGGACAATTACTTTTGTAGTTCACATAGTTACAGATGTTTTCAACCATAGCTTCGAAAATTGCCCTTTTAATTTGAGCCCTGCAGGTAAAACAGGAGAAGTTACTACTCTGCCTGTCTCCTAAAAATGGAGGGGGGAGGGGGAAACCCAACTTTGTCCTGAGTTTATAGAAACTTTCCTGCTTGATCACCTGGAAGGAATTCTTGCCACAGGTGGCCAGGCAGTTGGTGGTTAACATGTTTGAATTTCTTGCATTTCATAAATGCACAAACATGATTGAGGTATGCTTATTTAACTTTTTAGATTGTTTCTTTAAAAGCTCGTTTCATTTTGTCTATAGAAATTCTATCAGTTTCCTCCCTGCAAGAGGGCAGTGGCAATATGGGAAGGACACATACACTGCTTTGCAGCAAACTGGAATTATGCATTCAGAAAGAAGAACTTGCCAGCCACTTCATTTAGCTTGCCTATTTTTGGTGAGAATGGGAATGGCTAGGAACATCTGTTAAGTCATTCAAATGAGCCACTGATATTCTTTTAGAGAATGTGTTCTCACTGTTTTGTAGCCGTATTGCCTTTTCTGTAATGGGACAGCAAATGTAGATGAAGCTTGTATGGATATAACTTTGGTTGGGAAAGCATGGGGTAAAAATCAAATAAACCAGCATGGTGTAGTGGTTAAGAGTGGTGGTTGGAGGACTCTAATATGGAGAACCGCGTTTGATTCCCCATTCCTCCACATGAGTGGCAGAGGCTAATCTGGTGAACTGGATTTGTTTCCCCATTCCTACACGTGAAGCCAGCTGGGTGACCTTGGGTTAGTCACACTCTCAGCCCCACCTACTTCACAGGGTGTCTATTGTGGGGAGGGGAAGGGAAGGTGACTGTAAGCAAGTTTGATTCTGCCTTAAGTGGTAGAGAAAGTTGGCATATAAAAAACCAACTCTTCTCCTAAACTAATACAAGACCCACTGGCTTCCTAACTCCAGGCAGTACAGTTCTGCTGAGTGGTGTCAAAGTGGGGAGCAGACTTGCAGGGAGCAATCAAATGTCAAATGTTCAGCCAGAGCTGAATAATTTAAGTAGCAGCAGCTTAAAGGCAAATTCTACCTGGGCTGATTTCAAAGACTAGGGTGGAGCCGCTGTTTCATCTTAAGTCACAAGATGGGCTCTGTTTAATTGCCTTAGGCCTACAGGGCTGACACTCCTGTTTTCCCTTGTTCATTCCTGCATCATCCCAGACTCTTTAAACTTTTGAGAATTCATTGAAAGGTATTTAATTGCAACTGCTTGCCCCATAATTATCATTCTTTCACTACTGCAATTTTTTATCAGTTCCATCAATATAACACATTTTAAATTGAACAGAGTTGTTTTCACATGTACACAAGATTTCATACATGTCAGTAACAAGAGCAAAAAACCCCTTAAGATCTTACCCGGAAGACTCCTCCTTTAGTAAGGCTTCAAATTAGTTTCATGTGATGTGGCCAAGTGTGTGCGTGAGGGTGTTTGTCATTTTTTTGTAGTAATAAGGGGCATAAGCCATCAAAGGGGGGGGGGTAGAAGAGAGCAGCAGGAGACCAAAAGGTAAAAATCCATCTCTAATGAGGCCTTCGATGTGCATCTGAATGGAGCACTCAGCAGTTTTATGCTGGGTTCCCCGCCCCTCACCTGCTTAAAAATATCACATTATGCAGATTTTATAAAGGAAAAGTCCCTGTACAGACAGTGTTCTCTGGGAAATGTAATTGTGTTGCTGGCAGGTGGAAGATTTCAGAATGACTAACAGTGATACTGTACGCCAAGCAACAGCAAACAAGCTTGAAACAAAGCGAGAATGAGTTTAGTTAAGTGGAGTGGGAGGGAATGCACCCCAACTCTCACTTGCAACAAGGGGTTTACCGCATTATGCATTCCCAGGGATGTATAAAGAGTTTGAAAATGTTATAAAAAACATCGCTTTAAAAGGGTTTTTGGATACCATGGCTAAAAAATGGTTGGAAGACATCTTCACAGCTAAAGGAGCCAAACAAAGTGCGAACAGTATTTTTTATAACATTTTCAAACTCTTAATACATCACTGGGAATACATAGAAAGTGTGAACAGTATTTTTTATAATGTTTTCAAACTCTTAATACATTGCTGGGAATACATAATGCGGTAACCCCCAAGGAGAGGTAACCCCCTTTCCCTCCCTCCCCTCCCTCCCTCCCTCCCTCCCTCCCTCCCAGGAATGAACATCTATGAGCCTAACTACATGTTATGTGCACCTGGAATTCCATGCTGGGCACACAGCTCCCAGGTGCAGATGGGCTCAATTCAGCTTTGAACCTGGTGCACAAAGAGAAGGCACTTAAGCCCCATCCCCCACCCCAGACATGCCCCCAGGGAGCCTCAGTTTGCCCACTAGAGAAACTTACATGTACTGCTGGTAATATGTAAGTTTCCTCAACAGCACAAATAGCTGCTCTTATGGGTCATTTCAGGCTGGGAAAAGGAGTGAAAGCTGAAACCTCATATGCTGTGGTCACACTTCAAATTGTATCTGGGCCCAGAAATTATTCCCAGCTAGGAACTCCCAGAAGATGCTTATAGAAAGGCCATGTGGGAGTCATGTGGACTTTCCAGCGTGTGAATTGGCCTTAAAAGGCAAGCTTGTCATCTGTGTACATTACATATTTTAAAAAGATAATAATGTAAGTGGCTTATCTTAGTATTTTTAAGATATAATAGAGTTGAAAGGGGACGTATAGGCCATCTAGTCCAGCCCCTACTGAATGCAGGATCAGCCTGAATCAGGGGTCCCCAACTTTTTTGAGCCTACAGCCAGGCACATTTGGAATTCTGACAAAGCATGGTGGGCTCAGTGAGGAAATTGAAATTGTTCAAGACTTTCTATACCTTGGCTTCACCATCAACCAAAAGGGAGACTGCAGCCAAGAAATCAGAAGGAGATTGAGACTGGGAAGGGCAGCCATGAAGGAGCTAGAAAAGATTTTGAAGTGTAAGGATGTGTCACTGGCCACCAAGACTAGATTCATTCATTCCATCGTATTTCCTATTACTATGTATGGGTGTGAAAGCTGGACAGTGAAGAAAGCTGATAGGAAGAAAATAGATTCCTTTGAAATGTGCTGTTGGAGGAGAGTGTGACGGATTCCGTGGACTGCCAAAAAAACAAATCAGTGGGTTATAGATCAAATCAAGCCTGAACTGACTCTAGAAGCTAAAATGACTGAACTGAGGCTATCGTATTTTAGTCACATCATGAGACAAGAGTCACTGGAAAAGACAGTCATGCTAGGAAAAGTTGAGGGCAGCAGGAAAAGAGGAAGACCCAACAAGAGATGGATGGACTCAGTAAAGGAAGCCACAGCCTTCAGTTTGCAAGATCTGAGTAAGGCTGTCAAAGATAGGACATTTTGGAGGACTTTCATTCATAGGGTCACCATGAGTCGGAAGCGACTTGACGGCACTTAACACACACATGGTGGGCTCAGCAACAAAATGGCTGCCACAGGAGACAGAGCCAGCCCCAAAAAGATTGCCACTTATTAACTTCAGTAACACAATATCGATCCTTGTGCCGTGGTGGGAGCTGCTGTCAAAGCAACATTTTAAAAAATCTGCACAGCCAATCAAATCTCCAATACTCAGTGGGAAGCCTTTTTGGGCAAAAGCCCTACCTGGCCCCGCCTGCTTCGTAAAAATATTTAGTAGGTGCAAGGAAAGGTGTTGGCGGGTGCCATGGGAACACCCATAGGCACCATGTTGGGGACCCTTGGCCTAAAGCATCCCTGACAAGTGTTTGTCCAGCCGCTGCTTGAAGACTGCCAGTGAAGGGGAGCTCACCACCTCCCTAGGCCGCCTATTCCACTGCTGAACTAGTCTTATTGTAAAATTTTTGCCCCTAATATCCAGCTGGTACCTTTCCGCATGTAATTTAAACTCATTATTGTGAGTCCTATCGTCTGCTACCAACATGTACAGCTTTTTGCCCTCTTCTAAGTGACAACCTTTCAGATACTTGAAGAGAGCAATCATGTCCCCCCTCAGCTTCCTCTTTTCCAGACTGAACACTCCCTTTCCTCCTAGGGCTTAGTCTCCGGGCCCCTGATCATCCTTGTCGCTCTCCTCTGCACCTGCTCCATTTTGTCCACATCCTTGTTGAAGTGAGGCCTCCAGAACTGCACACAGTACTCCAGGTGCGGCCTGACCAATGCTGTGTATAGTGGAACTATAACATCTTTTGATTTGGATGTTATGCCTCTGTTGATAGAGACCCCAAGTCCACATTAGCCTCTTTTGCCTCTGTATCACACAGTCTGCCCATATTTAGCTTACAGTCCACACATACCACATCTTGTTTACACACACTGCTACCCAGAAGTCTATCCCCCATCCAGAATGGGTGCTTCCCATTTTTGTTACCCAGATGTAGAACTCTGCACTCATCCTTGCTGAATTGCATCTTGTTGCATATCCAAAATGGATTGTTGATGCTGTTCCTAAATTAAGGTTAGCAAACCCATAAAATCACCCTTGTTAGTTTAGTACACTAATGATGACGCTGTTACTAACAGAGTGATTAGATTGGCTTACCCTGTTGTGCAAGAATTTTTTATGCAATTGATTTTCATCCCATCCTTCATCCAAGGAACTCATGGTGGTTTACATTCCCTTTTATTCTCACAAGCCCCCTCTTATCTTCACATAACCTGTGAGGAAAGTTAGACCGAAACGGAGCAGCTGGTCCAAAGTACCTCACTGAACCTCTTGACTGACTGAGAGATCTGAACCCATGTCTGCAATCCTCTGACCACTAGACCACACCGACTCCATGGGTGCATTCAGGTAACTCAGTTTCGTTGGGGCTGATCTGCAAGACATTTAAAAATGCACGTGTAGACTGTGAATGTGTTGGTTGCGTGGTATTGATTCTCATCTCCTAAAGAGACAAAGCAGACTTAATGCCACCTACAATTTCTGTTGGAAATAAGAGTTAGGCATTTGTTTAATTCTCCTTGGTGCCATTGATTTAAATTGACTAGCTAAGCATCTGCTGTACTCCTTTTCTAATAGAAATCAGTGGTTCTGAAATTCTCACTTATTTTTCCTATTGGGTCCTTAGTAGGAGTTTTCCCTTATTCAAGGATTGGCTTCTACTTAATTATGAATTCTTCATAGCAACATGCATACATGTCTGGCAAGCAAAATGTAATCAGAGTCACTTCTGGCAGGGTAGTGCAATAGCCACGAACATGGCTGTACTTTGCTAAGAAAAAAGCAACTTCACACAATTAAAAATTAAACAGATGGGCATCTGCTAGTTCCTGCAGACAGTGAAAGTTGCTGCTGGAATGTTTTCATTTTGTAGTTGTGCATCTACTCAGGCTATTTGGCCCTTGCCAAGAAACTAAAATCATTGAGTAATGGAGAAGACTTTGATTAAGTAGCTACTGCTGCTAGATGCATATGTATACAGAATATTTGAGAATAGTAATCAATATTTCCAAATGAAAAGGAAGGCTGTAGCAGTTCTGCAAGAAATTGATCCATTGCTACTTTGAACAGACGTAGAGGGGTCTATAGATTAATTTGCTGTAAAGTGCTGCCCAAATGTTCTAGCTGAGCTATGAAGGAATTCTGGTCAACTACTAGGAAAAGGCTTGGTGCCCAGGCAACTTACTGTAAGCACTTAAAAACATGATGCGGATGTTCTGAAATCCCCTCTCCCCCTCCCCGCAGGCATGCCCTGTTGGTGGGGTGCACAGGAGGTTTGGTGATAGGGCTGGCTGTTGCCGCTGCTTGCACATCAAATTAGTGATGAGGAGTGCTCAGTTGTGAGAGTGTGAGGGAGGGGCAGTGTATTCAAAAGGCTGAGGGCCAAACTCGATATTGCACTCACAATGCACGATGAAATGTTTTCCCCATAATGACAACTTTGAGTACATAGTCATCCCCACCCCAGGATCTAATTTAACTTGCATTGTATCACAGTTAGGGTGGCAAACTCTTGGAAAGACATAAATCTGGCAAGGGGAGGCCACTCACCCAGGAACAGGGTCAGTGGGGTTAAGGGGTGAAGACTATGGGCTGGAGCTAGCCAGCTTTTTTCTCAGCGACCTTTCTTCCTACAAGTTGAGTCCCACGGGGCTTTTGCCAAGGCAGATACCATAATCTCCAGAATAGCCTTTTGGGTGCTCAAAGAACCCTCTCCCCTCTTCTTCACCAGTGGGAAACCTAATTGGAGCCAACCCTGTATGTGTAGGGGCAGATCTGTGGAGTGAAAGGTCTGAGCCAACAAACATATCTATTCCTTTAAGGTGCACAGCTGCCCTGACTTGGTAGCCTGATCTCATCAGATCTTGGAAGCTAAGCAGGGTTTGCCCTGGTTAGTATTTGGATGGAAAACCTGCAGAAAAGTCCAGGGTTGCCACGCTGAGGCAGGTGATGGCAAGCCACCTCTGAAAATCTATTGTCCTGAAAACTCTACAGCAGGGGTGGGGAACCTTTTTCCCGCCAAGGGCCATTTGCTCATTTATAACATCATTTGGGGGCCATAACCAGGTGTAGATCTCCCGGTGCGGGGGGGGAGAGGCTAAGGTTGCCAGGTCTCCAGCCAGCACCTGGAGGTTGGCAACCACAGGGGAGGCCACGCAGAGAAGGCCTGGAGGGCACCTCCACTTCCCCCTCCCAGGCAAGAGGGCAGCCAGCGGTGGGCCCTGAGCAAACGAGGCACTGGGGGGCGCAGACCGCAGCCGATCCTCAGGGAAGGGAGGAAGGAAGGAAGGAAAACAGAGAAATGGAGGGGGGGGGAAGGACGGAAGGAGACAGACAAAGAAAAAGAAAGGAGAAAGAGTGACGCAACCGGGCCCCACGCAACCGGGCCCCAGCCTCCTCCCACCCCCCAGTCCATAAAAGGCCAAGCCCGATCAGCTCCCGCGCGCATGTTCCGCCGCTGGGAGCCACCAGCCTCTCCCTGCCCCCCCTCGCCGCTTGACAGGCGGCGAGAGGGGCTTACAGTGTGCCACGGCATTTCTGCATGCTGCGACTGTAGGGGGCAGCCTTGGAGGAAGTGTCCCTCCCCCCCTCCTCTCGCCGACCAACAGCCGACGAGAAGAGATCCAAAGGGCGCCGTGGCCCCAAGAACACCCTCGGGGAGGGCCGTGCTGTGCTGTGCCTCCGCAGCTGGGCCCTGGAGCTCCCGAGGACCATTGAAAATGTCCGCATACGGCCCCCGGGCCAGACGTTCTCCATCCCTGCTCTACAGGGTTTCCATAAGTCAGCTGTGACTTGACGGCCAAGAAAAAACAAAAAAGGGTGTCCAGCTTTTCTATCACACCAAGCAAATACATCCATATATGGTATAACAGGCCATTACAAGTAAATCTATCACAATCAAGATTTCTTTCTACCATTAGTACAAAGCAAGAAGTAAAAGGGCACATGGGGAGCACTCTAGTGTATGTGTCTACTAATAGGTAATGCATGTGTATGAAGCATGTTATTAGGAAATTAAGTATTTGGAACACATTCTGGAAATCAGTTCATCCATTCTAAGATCAGAAATACTGAGGCTGGAAACCTCTAGTCCAAAAGACTCATGAACTCAAAGTGCACATAGCCAGATTGTGATGTAATGCATGTAAGATCTGTAAATAATGCCCTAAAATGCTGTGAATTGTGTGTGTAGTTTGTGACGGGTAGAGATTTGGGAGGCAGTCCATTTATTGGAAGTTCCTGCTAGAACTGATACTTGCACTATTAGCCAAATAATCTTAAAATTGGGATGTTCCATGAAGCATGTGAAATCCAGCTGCTTTAATTTTTCATGAGTTCTAAAACTGTGTTTCTGAGATATAAATTCAGTTGATCAGAACTGCTGAATAAACCACAAAAATGCTATATTTTACTGTGGGTTTACAAAGGAATTTTTTAAAGGCTTCATTCTCTTGGCAAATACAAAAACAGCTTTCATTTTTTTTATTTGAATGACTTATGATTGTTAGGCATAACCCATTTTTTAATTAAAGTAATTTGACCTGGTTGGCACAAGCCCAAAGCTCAGTAGAACCTTTGTGGTCAGGGACTTCTGCTTGAGGAGGAATTGCCCTCATCAGTTTAATAATCTTGGAAGCTTTAGAGTGCTAGAAGCTTTCTCTAAGCAAGCAAATGTGATAGAGCTCAGAAATTTGCATTCAGGAGGCACTTTAATATCTAATTATTTGCTATGGAATCCTTATGTGAAGTCTCTTAGCATGTGCTGGGATGTACAGCTGTTTGATTTGTTGTAATGACCAGGCCTATTGAGCCACTCAAGTTACCCTGCATGAACAGAGAAGGTACCCTAGAACACATCTAAAACTTTCCTTTGGCTGTGTGCAGTAGGCAAAGATGACCACAGGTTAGGCAAGCTGACTTTCATGGAATTGTCCACTTTCACTGAACTTCTTGAGGAACTCTGATAAGCTTCCGGGAAATAAAAGGATTCTGTATAACAATTTGGCTGCTGCAGCCTTGATCTTAGAGCTCCACATGTGTCCTTTCCCGCTCTGAAGGAAGGGCATCTTGAATCTTGAGTGTTTTTCGCTCCATTGCTAGGGGGAGGCAGGACTAACTAAACAACTTCCTGTCTCCTGGTGAGGAACGCCTTCACTTCCAGTTCTTCTACCTTCGCTGGGGGAGCACGTCCAGCCATAGCTGGAACTAGGACAGAAAGTGAAAGTAGTCTAAGGATTTGTTTTTTCCCTTTTCTTCATTCTGAAATCGTTTTCCCTTCCTCCCCTCCTTCTGTTTGTTTGAGTGAGTGTGGAATAGAATTGCCCAGGCTCCTTCCCGACTAACAGCTGAGCTGCGGGAAGATTAGAGGAGCCGCGGGATAGGCGCGAGACACAACATGTCTGCCGCAAAGATTGCATTGGAGGAGATCGAGCTCCTTTCCGATGCAGACCAGGATTTGGCACTAAAATTGGCCTCTGCTGCTAGCCGCTCTGGCGGGCTATCGGAAAGGGAGCCCGGCAAGGCTTTTCTGCCTTCTAAGCCGAATAAAAAAGCCACCAAAAAGACGAAGACAAGTGGCTGGAAAAAAGCAGGCAGTAACAAGCGCCATCTTATCCAGAGTTCCGCTTTGACCTACATGGTCCCCGCCAGATACTCTGTCGCGCCAATGGATGTGGATGCACAGAAGATAATGGAGGGTAATGTACCATCCCCTTCGGATGAAGGTTCCCCCCCCCAAACACCCTACCTTTGAGCAAGTGCATTCAATGCTTGATAGCTTCTTAGAGAGGCACTTTCAGAGGCTTCAGGCTCTCATTCTCCCTTTTCAACAGGCTTGTCCAACACAAGGATTTTGCCAGCCTAATATACAGGGGTATCTGGCAGCTTCCCCAGTTTATTCAGCTGTATCAGACCCTCCCCGGGAGGAACCTGAGGGTAATATGGCAGGCACATCCAGACAATGGCCAACTAAAGTGGCTATGAAATCTGTGCAAGACTTCCAAGAGCAGCCCAATAGGGATGACTGCTCTTCTGTAGACATGGCCTCAGGAGCTGATGATAAGGAGGAGGGAGAGTCTGTATCTAATGAAGAGCTCCCAGTTATGCAGGAATAGCAGCCCCGGCTGTTCTGTCCTGATTTTCAAGCCCTTTTGGCCAAGGCCTTATTTGCCTTAGATTTATCAGAGGAGGCTGAGGTCTCTGAGGAGTCCAAACCCAAATCCAGGCATAAGGTATCTAAGGAATATTTTCCACAATGTGATGCCCAGTCAGTTAAGGTCCCACTGCCAGAATCCTTTGAGAAAGTAATTAGGTCAGAACGGGACAAGCCTCTACATAACAAACAGTTTTCTGGCAGCGCCAAAAGCTATATGAAATGGCTCCTTACGCTATGGAGATGCTGGAGCTGCTTGTTGTGGATGCTCTAGTTACTGCTCTTCAGTCCTCCGACTTTTTTGCAGGAGACAGAGTAGGATTTGTTAAGGACCAACTGGATAGGAAGATGGAGTTCCTTTCAAGAAAAGTCCACGAGGTGGCTGCTCTATCTATTCAAGCTAACACTTCAATAGTCCTTATGGCTAGAGCATCTAATGCTTGGGTTAAGAAACTCACACAGCTTCTACCCACGGCAGATAAAAAAAAATAGCTGAGGGCCTTTCCCGAGTGTTAAAGGCTTCCTCCTTTATGGCAGACGCATCCTTGGATGCTGTGATTTTTGCATCCAGGGCAGTAGCTTCTAATACGGCTGTCCGCAGGGCTCTTTGGATCAGGCCAAGGTCAACTGACTACAGAGCCAAGACCACACTTATGGCACACCCTTACAAGGAGGGGGGGAATTATTTGGAGAGCGTTTGGACAAGATGCTCTCCGAAATTAAGGACAAGAACCAAACCTTCCTTAAGTCTCAAAGGATTCTCGTTATGGCCAACATTCTCCGTCCTATCGATCCTACCATACCTTATCGAGATTCAGACAGGAGCAGAGACGTCCTCAGTGGTCCTCTCAAAGAGGTTCCTTCCAACGCTTCAATAGATTCAGTCGACCCTTTCAGTCACAGTCCTTCGGGGGGGGGGGGCAAACATGACAAGTTCCCCAAAGGAAATAAGCAGTGACGCCAGGACAGCTGTAGTGGGGGGAAGGTTACAGTTTTTCCTTCCACAGTGGCGCCAATCCCAGGCGGATGCCTGGGTACTGCAACTGATTCAACAAGGTTACTTAATAGAATTTCAGCGCAAACCTCCAGATTGCCTGATCCTGTCACCACGCTACCGCAGCGCTGTAAAGCATCAAAGATCTATGAAGGCCATCTCTCATCTGCTCCAAATAGGAGCAATAGAGGAAGTGCCCTCTCTAGAACACCTCCAAGGAGTTTATTCCGTGTTCTTCACGGTCCCAAAAAAGAACGGGGACTGGATTAAAGTTCTAGATCTAAAGTTCCTGAATCGTTCCATACAAACCAAACACTTTGGCCACTGTGGAAGGAATAACTGGAGACCCTCAGAACCATCGTGGAAGCACTGCAACCAGCCACATTCATGACCTCCATAGATCTTACAGAGGCTTACATGCACATACCCATTCATCCGTCCCACCGGTGTTTTCTGTGGTTCTGTTACATGGATCTACACCTGCAATTCAGGGCATTGCCCTTTGGCCTGACATCTGCCCCCTGAGTTTTTTCCAAAGTAATGGTAGCCATTGTGGCGATGCTACGGAGGGAAGGGATTCAAATTCATCCCTATTTGGACAACCTCCTCATATGTGCGCCCTCTTTCGATCTAGCTATCCAACACACAAATCGGGTTGTCAACGCCTTGGAAACGCACTGCTTCCTCATAAACAAAGCCAAAAGTCTGCTTATACCAACACAGAAAATTTTACATCTGGGAGTGTTCATAGACTCCACGACCAACTCAGTAAACCTTCCGTCAGACAAGGCACGCAAGATTGCGGCAGTGGCCAAATCCACCGCAAGAGCACCACGTCATCGCCTTATGGCACTGTTGAGCCTTCTGGGACTTACGACCTCCTGCTTGGGCCTGAATCCTTGGACCCGATTCCATTCCCGGCCTCTTCAGACGGCCTTGCGTTCCTGTCAATTATTCATCACTCACAAAATAGACAGTCATTATCCTGAACCAGGCAACCAGGAAAAGCCTATCCTGGTGGACCGACACCTCCAACCTGACAGCCGGACAACCTTATATCCATGATCAACTGCTTCAGGTATTCACAGACACCAGCCTCAAGGGATGGGGGGCCATGGTAGCAGGCTACTACGCCCAGGGCGTATGGAGTCAGTCAGAGGCTTTGCTCCACATCAACCTCCTTGAACTTAAGGCGGTTCATTTAGCACTACTCAAATTTCACAAGCTTCTACTGAACAAACACTCATCCGCATGGACAATGTGGCCACCAAGGCCCACATAAACAAACGGGGGATCCCGCTCCTCGCGCCTACACCAGGAGGCGGCCATCATGGAGTGGGCGGAGAAACATCTTTTATCTCTGAGAGCGGAACATGTCTGGGGCATTCTGAACACCCAAGCCGATTGGCTCAGTCACCAATTCATCCAGGAAGGGGAATGGATGTTGAATCCACAAATATTCCAAGCCATTTCCAAACGATCCGGAGTACCCGCTGTAGACCTTTTTGCTTCATCTCAGAACCAACAAGTAGAGATGTTCTTCTCCCGATTCTACGATCCGAAAGCTGAACAGGTGGATGCTCTCCTGAGCAGGTGGCCTCCGGGCCTCAGTGGTGCCTTCCCTCCGCTTCCCATACTTCAGAAGGTCATCAGGAAGATAAGGTCGGAGAGGGCAGAAGTAATTCTGATCGCACCCAATTGGCCACGCCGGCCATGGTTCCCGGCCCTGATGGAGTTATACATTCAAATGCCACGGCATCTACCAGTAACCTGGATTTCCTTCAACAAGGCCCGCTGAATCATCTGGACCCAGGCTGGTTTCAATTGACTGCGTGCAGGTTGAAAGGTCTAGGCTTATAGATCTTGGTCTGTCAGAGGACGTGGTTAAGACTATTCTGAAAGCCAGATGCCCTTCCATGACTAGGATTTACCAATACACCTGGAAAACTTTCTCACAGTGGTGCCTTCGTAAGACAGTCAACCCTACCCCGCCTGACCTCCCACAGCTGCTGGAATTCCTCCAGGATGGAGTGCGGCAGGGCCTTAGAGCGGCAACCTTGTGGAAACAAGTTTCGGCTATCGCTTCGGTGTGTCCAGACTGGACGGCCTCCCTCTGTCGTCTCATCCACAGATTAAAGCCTTTATCAAAGGAGTGGTCTGATCTACCCCTCCGGTGGTACATCGTTTTCCTACCTGGAGACTGAACACTGTACTTTCCGCACTCACCAAAGGCCCCTTCGAACCGTTGAAGGAGGCCCCCTTGTGATTCCTGAGGATGAATACACTATTTCTAGTCGCTATTACATCGGCAAGGAGGGTTTCAGAGCTGGGGGTGCTTTCCATCCATAAAGACTTGTGTGTTTTCTATAAGGAGAAAGTGGTACTGCGCTTAGATCCCTCTTTCACTCCCAAGGTGGGTTCCTCCTTTCATCAGGCCCAGGAACTACACCTGCCATCCTTTTGCCCTAATCCATCCACTCAAAAGGAAGGGAGCTGGCATTCCCTGGACTTACGTAGAGCTCTCTGCAATTATATTTCAAGGACGGCAAATATTAGAAAAACGGAATTCATGTTCATCTCCATTTCTGCTCCTATTAAAGGCTCACTTATGTCCCGTCCAGCCATAAGCTCCACCATTAGGTCATGCATCAGGGACGCATACCTAGCTAGTGGTCTTCAAGTTCTGTCAGGCATCACAGCACGTTCCCTGTGGAGCGCAGCCACTTCAGCCGCTCTTTTTAAACAAGCCTCGACGGAAGAGGTTTGCAGGGCAGCCACCTGGTCCAACGTGTCTACCTTCATCAGACATTATCGGATCAACACTATGGCATCAGCTGAGGCAGCCTTCGGAAGATGCATCCTGCAACATGTGGTGGAAGATGATGATGACTGAACTTCTCACCCATTGCGTAATTGCTCTTGGACATCCCAAGATTCAAGATGCCCTTCCTTCAGAGCGGGAAAGGTACATTGTTTACTCACTGAGAAGGTCCTTTCCGCTCTGAAGTAGAAGGGCATCTTGCCTATCCGGAGAAGGTACATCATCTTCCGAGGGTGGAATTACTCACACCAGCATGACCCGTATGAGCCGGATGGTCTCAGTCACCTGTCAGAATCTATAGTTTAATAGTTATAAAGTTATAGCTAATGTTTTCTGGTACTCATTGTTGTGAGTCTGTTCTCTGTCTCTCATGCTTGCTGTAGAATAACTGGAAGTGAAGGCATTCCTCGCCCAGGAGACAGGAAGTTGTTTAGTTAGTCCTGCCTCCCCCTAGCAATGGAGCGAGAAACACACAAGATTCAAGATGCCCTTCTACTTCAGAGCGGAAAGGACCTTCTCGGTGAGTAAACAATGTACCTTTCTCCGCATACTGAAAATCACAGGTTAAAGTCCATAGCACTATAATGCAGAGCTTTTGCTTGCACGGATTTCTTGATTTTTTTTGGCTATGGTAAGAAGGAATCTTTTGTACACATGAGTAACCCACAGGTATGCTTTAATGTAAACACTGCAATAGTAGGACCTTAGCCTGCCTGTGTTGAGTGACAGTAGGTCTATTTTTATTCAGGATGCTTTGCTTTTTAAAATAGTTTCTGCTACATGACACTATAGATGGCACATTAAGTTATAAATACCAATCTAAAGCATTCTGATAAGTTAAAATAAAGTCCATTCATTTGATATTGAAAAGTAGATAAACAGCCTTTGCAGACTTCTTTTAAAAGCTGGCAACAAATGAGAGAAGACACAGACTTGGTTGTCTGGATTGTCTGCATTGCCATGAGTCCTGTCTGCTTCATGCTGTGTCTCTCTCTTGTCCTTGGATTGCTTGGTGAGGAGCTCTTTGGCTTGTAATCTGGGAATTTTGCCCATGTGAGCTGCAGAGATCAGCAAATGATTAGTCAGTGTGAGCAGGAACCTTTTTTCCTTTGGCGTATGAAAGATGTTTACATTGTGGGGTAACTTTTCTCAGGAAGGCCCATGCAGTTGTTCTTGGATAAGCTTCTGGCACTAATGGATGAAAAACACCAATGAAAACAGTTGAGTTTCCATTTGAGAGCAGGAATTGATGAAGTACTGCCAGTTGATGCAACAGGTCTCTTAGTTCCACTTAACTACTAATAAAGTATGTGTTGGACAGAATGCTGTTGCTGTCTGCTGGTCAACACAGTAGACATCACCGTTGTTCTGTCAAGTATTTGTTGAATTCTGAAAGTGGGTCTTTTTTGAAAGGTTGGAGTTGTACTTAGAACAGAGTTGCAAGTTAGATTGCTATGACTAAGAGTACAAGGCAATATCCCTGGAAGAGGTTTCCTGTATAAGGCAGTTGCATGGTGGGCTTTGAGAAGACCTGAGAATAGGAAGAGATCGAGGAATGGCAGCACATGGAAGAGAATAAATGGAAAATGTCTTTATTGATCTGTTACAGATTAAATAATTTTAGCTTAATATTTTCATTTGAAATATTTGTCCTGTCTTGACCAAGTATAATAAATCAATGGAAATTAAAGGGGGCAGTTTGAGTATTTACCTGTTGAGGTTTAGGGCTGTTTGAGTGTTGCAGGTAGCTGTTCTCTGTATGAGAGTCAGCAGCATTGCACTGTGATGATGCAGAGTGGAGACTGGAGTTGTTTCCTAATCTATCCTGCCACTTCCACCGCCTCTCTGACTTCTAACAGGAGGAGCCCATCTTTCATTCTCAGGTATCAATTTCCAGGATTTCTTTAAGTGAACATAAGCTGGGAGAGAGGAAGGTCTCTATTTCTAGTTCTGCACCTCCAGCAAATTGGTGATTGTGTGTTAATATGTAGAACATGAGATATCGCCAGTACTGAACTTTTAAGGACTTCTTTAAAAACTGATGCAAGGCGCCGTAGTCAGTCACATTATTCCACATCCAAGTCAGTTTCCTTTGAAGCGTTTGATCAAGGTGAATCAGCCAAATTATCCATGATGATTTCTCATTAAGACCTACTTTAAAGTTCTTTAAATGTCCTCTAATGGTTGATAATTATACTCCTTCCATTTATATTTTCTGAAATGCAGATCAACATAGCTGACTCCAGGAAATTTGTGCACTGATTAGAAGCTGGTGGTTGAGAGAGATTAAGAAACTCTTATAACTCTGGGCTGTGTTGATTTGTGTGTGGCTGTAACTGATGCATTGTCATCTTGAAGCCCTTTGCCAGAGGGCAGGTTTTGCCTTTGACTTAGGCCCATTTTTCACAGACGATTTTGATGCTCTCTTGCTGCGGAGCAAAAAAAGCAATTTAAATTTATTTTTCATGGGTGCGATTTAAATTTATTTTTTCATATCCCCGTCAATCCAGAAGTAGTTTTGATTTTTCATGGGAACAAAGCACGCAGTATTCTACAACGGTTTGGTCTGTCCCCTTCTGAAAAGCTCATGGTTTATGCCCGCCCCCAACTTCGCCCCAACTCCGTCCAGCGGATTACCTTGTGCAGTTCACCTCTGTGGACACGGCCCCAGCGCAAAAAAAGCACCAGTCCCTCTGGTTTCTTTATATAACTTTTCTATTTACCATGCTCCCTGTTCCCCCCACACTTGGCCACGCCCCCCTTTCCCAGACTCTGACAGACGGTCATCATTGTGCCCCCCCCCTTAGAGCTCTGGCCATCCATTGCCAGGAACTTCCATCCAGATAGAAGAGGGAGACACAGAGCAGACTGCTGTCCCTCTTCAGAAGGGTGACGGGAGTTTTGCCTTGGATTTGCTGCTCTCAGGATACCCCCCCCCCAACATACACACACAGGATCGCACCGGCAGGGAAAGCATGTGTAGGATGGAAAACAATGGAGGGGTACCACAAACAGGGAGGGGAAGCTGGGCACTCCCTGCTCCAACCTTGGCGCCGGGCAGCGGGACCTCCTGGCAGCTGGGCCGTGGCTGTTTTTCCCCGGCAGACCCAAAGCAGACCCGCCGCCCCTCTTCAGAAGGGTGATGGGAGGGAGCTTTGCTTTGGATTTTCCGCTCTCAGGATGCACATTTTCCCCATCCAAATTTTCAAAACTCAACAATAAGCCCCCAAAGCAGAGTTTTGAGAATTTGGATGGGGAAATATGCATCTAAAGAGTGGCAAACCCAAGGCAAAACCTTCCATGCATAAATGGCCAAACGCTCTCCCTTCCCTTCACAGCATGCCGATCTGTCCTGCCTTGGAGGGAGGCTGTCCCCCGGGCTTGAAACTCTCCCAGACAATTGCCATTCACAGGAGAGGAGAAATTAGCTGACATGGGCGGGGACAATTGGTCCGAACCCAGGAACGTTTTTCAAAACCTGCGTAGCAACTACAAAGAACGGACCAACACAGATTTGAGAAGACGTGGAGTTGACGCGATTTTTCTGCTAAAATTCGAAGGGTTCATGAAAATCAAAAATTTGCAGCAGGGCAAAACAAAACCTCTGTGAAAAAATGACCTTAGATTCTGAACATACACTGCAAACTGCTACTCGAAACCAGTAGTCCACAGGAAAGGAGTGAAGTCACATACCTGAATTTAAATAGCTATACTCTTTTGTAATTCACAGGGACTCTTGTTTTTTCTGCCTTGTTTCCTGTCATAGTAAGCGGTCCCTATTAGGCAGTGTATGTCTATAGACTTCTTTCTATTGTGGGTTTGTGGTCTCGTTTCTCTCCACGTGGCTTATGAAGGATTTTGATCCATTTGTCTTAGCTGCCTAGTCTATCCTGACTGTCACTCCTGTGCAAGTTTAAAAAATCAAAACCCAAAACCCCAGAAGCATCTGTCTAGCAAAACTGGTTTACCTGAAGTCTCTTGGATGAAATCTCCAGATGAGGCAATCTGCCAGGGTTTTTCTTTTAAAACAAATACAGCACAAATGATGTGTTATGCTTTATATGCAGTATGCCTGAAAATTAGTACAAGCATGAACAAAATTCTCGCATCCTCTCTTATGAGCTTCCCGCCTCTTTCACAAATTGCTCCCATCTTGTTCAATCCCACCCCTCCCATACCCTTTAGGAGGCAAGAGCTTATTCATTTGAGAATCTTTCAAATATCCCAATCCCCTCCCCCCTCCCAGTTTTCAACTATACCTAACCTTTTCCTCCCTCTTGTTGTAGGTGACGAATTCCAATCGACCAAAACATTACAGGGTGGAAAAGATTAAATTTTGGCGACTAAAAGATGTGCCATGGAATGGTAGCCACAAAGAGCACGACGACGTCACTGCTTGCCTTGTTCAGTCATGGGTTATTTTTTCCACTGGTCGTCTTCAGTACTCCTGGGGCGGAAGGACTGGTCTCATGTAAGTAAACCTCTTTCTGCCTAGTTAATCAAGGGGCAAGCAAGAATAACTGTTTGCACAGATAATTTTTTTAAAAATCATTTGATATCTTTGAAGGCTCTTGCTGTTGTCATAAGCAAAGGGGCAAAAGAATTTAAGGTTTCCAGCTTTCTGATTCATGCTTGTGAATGAAATGATGAGTCTGAGTTCTCCTGAGCAGTAATAACTGTGTTTGGGTTATGTAATTCATATAAAGTGTATAATTTTGTGAGTGTGATGACACTCATGTAGAAAATGGAGGACACTGGGCATGTTCAGTTTTAGCAACTATCACAGTAGCTCTCATCAGATATGACAGCTTAGATACCTTGGATATGTAAGTATTGGTTCCTTGCTCTGTCGGTTTGGAGATGCTTGCTAGTGTGACTGAGAAACAGAACCCAGAATATGGTCATATTAATCCTGGATGGCTTCCATTAAGCTTTGTGAGTAGATGGAGGCAGGAGATGAGTTTAGCCACTCTTAATATGTCCCACTTTTTTTTACTCCAGCAGTACTTCCTTCCACGTGCTGCCATTTGTTTGGAAGAGATACAAAGCACTGTTTCTAGAGCCATCAGTGTAGTGGTTCTGTGGAAAGGCACAGCGTAACCCTGCAGCATTCTGGCTTTCCAATCTCCAGTTACTTGTAGAGGATCACAAAGACTTCAGGGTCATCCATCACCAGGGGTTGTGGGAGGTACTGCAATCTGTGTGTGGTGTATTTCTTTTACTACATTCTTTGTGTGGGATTGGTCAGATGAATGAATTCCTTTATTCAGTAAAAAATACTATAATAGCTGAAGAATGGGGAAGGGAGCTACTCTGAATGCTAGACCAGCCTTGTTTTGCAGCCTTGCATTCCAGTGTAGCTCTTCTTCCTTGGCCACAAGGCCTCATGCATTGAGCAGGGGGTTGGACTAGCTGGCCTGTATGGCCCCTCCTAACTCTATGATTCTATGATCCCTGTTGATAAATGACTGAAACACCCCGTCCCAGAAATCTTCACATAGTTAATGCAGCATCTGCAATTGAGATTGTTCTTTTCAATAGCCTGTAATAGATTGTTCATCCACCAAACTGTTACAGTTTTCATGGAAGTCTTAAGTATGCTCCGTGGAGCAGCATTCGCTTTGATTGGTGCTACTGAAGAATCATAGTTTTTCTGTGTTTTGGAGACAGAGGGCTACTTGCCTCCTGTAATTTCTTCCTTCGTGTTGTTCCATTCTTTGTCTTAGGATCTGACAGGGTTTGTCTTAGGACTTGGTTTGGATATCTGTTTTTATTTGGATAACTGGTTTTATTGGATATATAATTTATTTGGATATCTGATTTTATTTGGATAACTGCTTACTTGTTGCTGTATGCCAAAATGTTAAGAGTCTTTCTAGGGAAGAAAGTGATTATATCTTGGATCCCATGGAGGACTTCTGCAGGGTTCCTCTCTCCTGTTGCAGCCCTAAATATCCCCTGAGATGCTCCTCCTGGTGAAAGGGGGATTCTAAGAACAGCATGGGGCAGTTTGGCAAAAATGACCCTCCTTTCAGTCTACAGAAGTCCTCTGTGGAATCCAAGACATATATCTCTGCTTGAGGGTATTGTGTTTGAATGAATTTAGTTGATGGCTGCTGTGGCATACTAAAGGTTCTAGGTGTCTGACAACCAGGTACACCTGTGGTAGTGTCTTGTCTTTTATATAATTTAAGAATTATGCTAAGGATTTGAGGGCCAGGTAAATACCTAGTTCAGACAGCTTGCTTTGGAAAACTTGTTGTTCCTTCTGAAACATTTTTTTCTAACTTTCCAAATTAAAAAGTATTTAAGTACCTGTTGGAAAAATGAGTATATGAGCACAAGGTCTTCATTCGCAGAATTTCTTGTCGGTTGCTACTGAGGGTCGTTTTTGTATGGATACAGATACAGAATGGGATCTAGATGAGCAGCTTTAGTAAGCAGTGTCGGGTATGATATGTCCGACAGTTCTACTTCTGGGAATGCCATAATAAACAATAATGAGTTGTTTGGAAGATCATACAGAAATATTCATGGAGCTTCCTGCCAGATGTTTGGCAGGATGATACACACTTGAAGTGGCATAAGAAGTTTGGAGATTGTTGTGAGTCATGATTGGCACACACTGGTTTCAGTAAAGGTGACACCACAGCAGGTGTGTTAGTGGCCATAATAGGAGCTAGCTAGCTTGCTTAAGGAACACTTAAAACTATATCCTGCGTTTGTTTTATCCAGACCTAACTTTCTGAAGGTATTCGCCCTCTGAGTTGCATAAATCCTCAGCATGGTCTCTGCTGCTGAGTCACCAAAGAAATGTTAAAATGAGGGAGGAATAGGAGTGCATCACACACTTGGTTGGGGATGTGTAATGCAAAGTGTGAGTTGATTTAAAGTTGAGTTTAATCACCAAGGTCAAAGACCAACTATATGACAACTAGGGCTGTGTATAAAATAAACAAACAAAAAGGCATTTTGGCTTTTCCCGAGTTTATTTGGGGGCGAATATTGAAATAGGCAATAAAGCCTAAGCTGGATAGTTAATCACCGAATCAGCTGAATAAGTATTTGACTTATTCGGCCTTTTGCTTTCCCAAGGCTTTTCTCCATGGAATTTTTTTTAGGAGCTTCACAATGCTTTTCTGTGGAGAAGGGGGCAACCCTTTCGGGGCCCCATAAAACCAGACCCCCTGTTCCAAATTTTACCAAACTTTGGGGTTCATGCAAGTTTACCAAACTTTGGGATTCATGCAAGGAGTGTCCCTTGCAGCTACCCTGAAAATTTGGAAACTCTACCTCTAAAAATGCCCCCGCAAGAGCCTCGGGAAAAACTCCTGTAGGCTAAAATGGACCCAATTTTTTTTGGGGAGAAACCTTAAAAAAAAAAGCCAGAATACCCATTTGCCAATATGGGTATTCAACTTATTTCAGGTGAAAAAAATCGGATCCAATAAACCTGAACCTGAAATTTACCGATTTTTTTTTTTTTGCACAGCCCTAATGACAACTGATTGAAATCCAGTTTCCTATTTTGAAGTGCATGCATTTCCTAAACAAGTTTAAATAAGGCCACTGTAATTACTGAAAATGTATTGGTTTTGTAATTAACTAGTCTTCATGAAATCTGAAGACTATGGTCTGTAGCCTTCAAACTATATTTGCTTAGAGGCAGATTTCTGTTCAGCGTACCCTCTGTTTACATGCAGGAGTATTAAGAGAGAACACTTTATCTGAAGGACAAGGCCACAATCCTATGAACACTTTAGTAGTTAGTTCCACTGAACAAAGCAAGGTTTGTTTCTGTGTAAACTTGTATCGGATTAGGGATGCAGTAGTCCAGAATTTTCCATAAGGAAAGGGAGATAGTTACTGGACAAAAGTATTTCTGCATGAGATGGGAAGCAAATGTTCATATTATATGATATGTAGAATCATAAATATTCATAACATTGAGAACTGGAATGAGGGAACCTGGTGGGGAGAAGGATATGAAGTGTTTGCACTGGCTGGATGGTATGGCAGCTGCAGATAACTTTCCTTGAGAGAGTTACGCCATTTCTGCCTTGATTTAACCAAGCATTTTGAACCTAAGCCTGAATAGAGAGTACAAAAATTGCAGTCTGTTTTAAAAATAAAACTAATATTTTTCTATCTAGCTAGCTGAATTTCCTTTTTTACCTGTCCTTCTGAGGAAAAATAGATGCAGTTGCTGGATTGGGAGGGACAGAAGTGTACCTGGAATAATTGTGATAAGTATATAGAGTGGGGGGTGAAGTAAATGGCTTATAGGACATAAATCACTTTCTTTGGAATGATACTTGTGTAGATAATTGTTTTTGTTATGGAAGTCATCTTCATAAAAGTTGATATAAGGGTTACACAGTTGGAAGTGTTGGAAAATTAGTCCATGAATGGTGGTGGCATTCACCTGCATTGTGTGGGAGATTGGTCCTTGGCTCAAAGCTTGGAAGGCAAATCTTGTTAAATTCTCTCTATGTTCCAATGGTCTATTATGTCTTGGCAGTTGTATCTGGCACATGATAAATCTGTGTTAACACCACCACATGCAGTCTTATATTAGATTATGAAAGCTTGAGAGCCTTGCCATAGGCAAAAGAGAAATTGGTTTGGTTTGACTCCTTTTAGTTTGGTATAGTGGTTAGAGTCTCTGACTAGTATCTTAGTTTTAATCCCCCCCATGGCCATGGAAGCTTTCTGGGTGACCATGAGCCAATCACACGTTCTCAGCCTAACCTACCTCACAGTGGAGGAAGGGAGAACAGTGTCACGAGCTAGTCCACTGAGTGGGGGAAGTATGTATCATAGCGCCAACTTATTATAGTTCTACAGGGTCTCAGAACCCGTTGAATGGTTGTCCACAGTGAATGCAGTTGCTTGTTTAAAGAACTGATGCCATTCAGATCTTACTCTTTCTGAATTCTATACGGTAATGTGGCAAACAGATGACTGCTTGTGCTCAGAATGAATGCATACATACAATTTGTGCTGAAACAGTGATCTGTTCTCTAAAAGGCAAGTATTGACATGTTCCCATGTCTGCTACTTTGTGTAGTGCTGGAACTACAGGAGAGGGTTTTAGGGGGGGGGAAACCTGGTATTTCTTGTTGGGGGCATTTTCCTTTGTGTGCTCACTTTCTTTCACCTTGTTCTTGAAACATTTTTTGTTGCACAGGACTGTTTCATAGCACTGCACTCCTGGGTTTTATAATGTGCCTTGTTCCCATATTCATGCTACAGTGCATAGTGTCCAGTAATTTTAAAGCATGGAACCCAGCGAAGTTCCATATGTGAATTACTGAAGATACAGACCACAGAGTTTTGCTTCTGCTTCCACATAGAATTAGACGCATGTATAACAAAGGGAAAGACCACATCACAAAAGCGAAGGATCCACCACAGTTAAAAAAAAATAAGGCATTTGACTTTGCCACATGATACAGATAAACACACACATGGACACATGAAGCTGCCTTATACTGCATCAGACCCTCGGTCCTGCAAAGCTATTCGCATTTCCAGAGGAACTGCATGCAGGAAAATATGGCCTATTCTCTTCCCACTGATGTGTGTCAAGATGGAGAAATGTCTGTGCATGTGTGATTACCTCATGGAACTCTAACAGAATGTGGCAAGAGTGTAGGCACAAGACCTCACCCTTGTCCTTGGTGATGAAACTGAAGGGATGTAGGCAGCTTGCTGTTAGTCCATAACCCGTGGTGGGGAGAAACTGAGATCCTCCCACACGTCTTCCAAACCAGATCAAAAGTGAGAAGTTTCACAGTCCTGGTGCTAGCCTAAAGAAAGAAATCTGCTCCCCTCTTTGCAAGCTTCCATGATGCTGAGCATGATATCTGGGTATGGGGATTACCGCACTTGTATTCCCAGTGATGTATTAAGAGTTTGAAAATGTGATAAAAAATACTGTTTGCACTTTCTATGTATTCCCATCGATGTATTAAGAGTTTGAAAACGTTATAAAAAATACTGTTCGTACTTTGTTTGGCCCCTTTAGCTGTGAAGATGTCTTCTAACCATTTATAAGGCGTGGCATCCAAAAACCCTTTTAAAGCGGTGTTTTTTATAACATTTTCAAACTCTAAATACATTGCTGGGAATACAAAGAGCGGTAACCCCCTATATCTCCTGCATCCTTTCTGAGGCAGAGGAATATCCCTCAAAGTAATGTTTTGCCGGGTACAGCATGCAGGAGTGTCCAGAAAAATCCTAAATGGTTCTCTTATTGTTGCCTCAAACACTTATGATTTATATAACTTCAAGATCCATACCTTGTATCTCAGTGAAATCTCCCATGCATCCTATACAAGAGAATAAAACAAACAGGAAATGTGACTCAAGGTGGAAAAGTGGTCTAATGTGAACAAGATGCAATTCAACAAGGATAAGTGTCGGGTTCTACATCTGGGTAACAAGAATGAGGGACATGCATACTGGATGGGGGAATACACTTCTGGATAGCAATGTGCGTGAACAAGATCTTGAGGTACAAGTGGGCTGTAAATTAAATATGAGCAGCCAGTGTGACTCGGTGACAAAAAAAAGCTAATGCGATTTTGGGATACTTCAACAGAGGCATAACATCCAAATCGCAAAATGTCATAGTTCCACTGTACACAGCATTGGTCAGGCCATACCTGGCGTATTGGGTGCAGTTTTGGAGGCCTCACATCAAAAAGGATGTGAACAGAATGGAGCGGGTGCAGAGGAGAGCTACAAGGATGATCAGGGGCCTGGAGACCAAGCCCTATGAGGAAAGGCTGAGGGAGCTGAGAATGTTTAGTCTGGAGAAGAGGAGGTTGAGGGGAGACATGATACCTCTCTTTAAGTATTTGAAAGGCTGTCACTTAGAGGAGGGTAGGGAGATGTTCCTGTTGGCAGCAGAGGATAGGACTCACAATAATGGGTTTAAATTGCAGGTGGTAAATTGCTTCCTCTGAATATAAAGATTCTCTATAATCAATGTGACTGGTAGCCTTAATGATTGACCTATCACTTTTAAAGACGAACCATAGTCATTATATAAGGAGCTTGTCCTTTAGATAGGAATAGCTAGTAAGATTGAATCCCACCTCTATGTCCTTGTAGACCTGAGACACTAGGTTTGTGACATGGGCAGGAGCCCTGTATGGCCTTTGGCATATGTGAAGCTTACTGATTTTGGAAAGAAGCCAAAGGAGGTGATGGAATATAGGTATGGGGTTCAGGCACTAGTAGAGCAGAAAAGGGCAGATCTCTGAGATTTTCCAGAGGAAAGAATGGCAGGGTTTGATGACATTAATGTATGAGGATGTGGACAGTTTGTATGCTGTCATTCCTTGTATGCTATCATTCCTTTTAGGGCGCTCAAAACAATACTTAATTTTTTTGCTGCCAAGTCACAGCTGACTTATGGCAACCCTGTAGGGTTTTCAAGGCAAGAGATGTTCGGAAGTGGTTTGCCATTGCTTGCCTCCGCATCATGACCCTGGTCTCCCATCCAATTACTAGCCAGGGTCAGGGCTGACAGCCTGTGACTGACCCAAGGCCACCCAGTAAGCTTCCATGTGGGAATATGACCCTAGGTTTTCCAGGTCCTAGTCCAATACCTTAATCACTACACCACGCTGGCTCTGAAGCAATTCCATGGAAACAAGTGAGCCACTGACTCACATTCATTTATGTGATCTGATGGATTTGAACTTGGGAATCCCATATCCAAATGTTCTTGAAATCCTACTGCAAGGCTAAAAAATATGATAGAAAATAAAGTGCAGCAGTTTCCCCATTTGTTTGCATTTATTTATTCCCCCTCATGAGAGGTATACAGCGAGTGCTCTATATTGCTGTGGCAGTTTGTATGAAGAGGCAGCAAACATTGCAGCAGTGCTAACCTGTGATAAATGGTTTCTTTGAGTCCTTGGTTTACTGTTTTTGCTTTTGGCAAGATGTTGTACAACATTCATCTCAAAGTCCAGCCAGGATGTACCTGTGGAAACCACTTTTGAACACTGAAATATTCATCCACTGGGTGCAGTTGCTTGATCAGCAGTTTACAGTGCCAATTAATGTGTTTTTTTCATCTTTTTAAATGTTTATACATTTTAGTCTAGTTTCCACGTGGCTGAAGACTCAGCATGAGGCTTTGTGTGTGGTCTTTCTGAAGATTTCTTGAAATAGTTTTAATCCTCGGGCAGGAAAACAGTAGCAGCAGCATTTGATGGTGTGTTAGCCCTCTTAAAATTTAACATGTCTTGGTGAAAGCACAAGTGGTTGTTCCTTGGTTAATATAAATGTTGTCTTGCAAGGTCCTGGAATGGCAGGTGGTAGCTTCCCAGTGGCAGCTTTTGGAGTCATCAGCTAAAGCTCTGTACTTCTCAGTGAACAAAATATTTACACACTGCAAAACCTGTGAGCATCTCTGATCAAAACAGCCTTGCTAGTGTCCTGCTCTGAAAATGCTCCAGGGCAGCAAGTACAAATACACAATAGACAAATGTGTATTTCATGAGGAAAGGACAGTGTAAGAGAAGAATCTTCTCGAGGTCATTCTCGCTCTGAGGGAGGAGGGCATCTTCAGCTCGGGTTATTTCCTTTCTCATTATCAGGGAAGGCAGGAACAAAAACTCTATGGCTTTCCTGTCTCCCGGGGGAAATGACCCTCTCCTTCCTCAAAGCTCCAGTTTGTTTCCTGCCTTTGATAGGGAAGCAGCTTCTGCAGCGTTCTGCTGCTACAGATCCTTACAGATAAGACTAATAGAATTTTATTAGAGTTAGACTTATTTAGAGTTAGATACATTCAGGTTAAGTGTAGTCTGTGTTCCCTTTGTCTCCCTGTCCCCTCGTTTGGTCGGCTCCTGCGCCCTTGACTGTTGCCGGGCAGTTTTTAGTTCCCACCTAAAAAAGATGGCGGCGACCACAGGCAACGAATACATTTTGCCTAGAGATTTGGATCTGGGCCTCCTTACGGCCCCGGATCGGAGCCGCGAGGGCCATAAGAGTGGTTCCTCCTTTAAAACTCCTGTTCAGTCAGTGGGTAAGGCCACTAAGCGCAAAAATGCACCATCAAAAAAGGATGAGGGAGCAAAGAAGAAACGTAAAAATTCCACATCGGGCGGAACACAAAAAAAGGCGCGGCTTCTAGCTGGGCGCCGAGTATCGGCCCAATGACATCAGTGGCCGAGCGAGTCAAAATTGGCGCGGCTTCTAGCCGGGCGCCAGGCGGCGTGGCTCCTAGCCCTGTGTTTTTGGTGCCCCGGATTTCACTCCCACTGCAGGAGGACAGACTGATTTCCTGCCGGCCTCTCCAGTGCAGGTGGCGATTGGTAATGTAATTCTGCACTCGTCTGTTGCAGCTGGGGGGGGGGGATATCTGCCTTGCGTTCTGAGCTCACTGAGCTTTTCAGAAGCGTACTTAGAGAGGGTCTGCAAGCCATACAAATTTCTCTGGCTCCCTCAGTTCACAACTTAGCCACTCCCCACGACCCATTAGAGGGTTCAAGTCGGGATCACAGGGACTCCCATATGGGGGGGGGATTCTGAGCCCTCCAAGTCCCTCCAGGACCTCCTCATCCAGACATTCGGAGGCTACCCTTTCCCCAGACTCCTCAGATTCTGAGCCAAGGGAAGAAGGTGAGTTTTCCTCTGAGGAAGACCTCCCTCCTATAGAGGAAAAGCAGCTCAGATTGTTCTCTCAGGAGGACTTCCCTGCCCTCCTCTCCAAGGCCTTGGCTGTCCTGGATCTCTCTGAGACTCAAGCAGCACATCCTGATAACCTGAAGGGTTCCAAAGAATTCTTCCACCATCACTCCATCCCGTCAAGGACCATTCCGGTCCCTGAGTACTTTACCCCCATAATTAAGTCAGAATGGGAAAAGCCCCTGGCAAGTAAGCAGGCTCCTGCCATGGCTAAACGATTTTACAATCTGGCTGCGGCTTCTACCCAGTTACTACAAATACTGGTGGTAGAAGCACCAGTAACGGCATTGCATTCCTTTGATTTAGTCGCCAGAGATGGCATTGGGTCCATCCGAGACCCTTTGGATAGAAAGGCCGAGCTTGCCCTAAACAGGGCTCACGAAGCATCCGCCTGAGCAATTAACTCTTCAGTAACATCTGCTCTAATGTCAAGAGCAGCATTCGTGTGGATGCGCAAGCTGCAGCAGCTTATCCCTGAAGATAATAGAAAGGCCCTAGAGGGTGTGTCAAGAGTCCTCAAGGCCATTACCTTCCTGGCAGATTCCACTCTGGATAATCTATCCTTCTCAGCCCGCGCCATAGCCACCCAAACAGCAGCCAGACGAGCGCTATGGCTCCGGCCAAGGCAGGCGGACACTCCAAGGTGGAGCTTATGGGGTTCCCTTACCAGGGGGGTAAGCTATTTGGGGATGAGTTAGACACCATCCTCATTGAGACACGGACAAGAAAAAGGCACTGCCTAAGAGTTTCCGTAGAGACCAGAAAGGTTCTTTGTCTCACTCCTTTCGTTCCTCCCACACTCTCCAGAGATTTCGAGGTGACCAGGGGAGAGGATTGTGGAACTCTAACAAGGGTTCCTTCCGGAGGGGAGGTCGAGCCTTTAGAGGCTCACGTTTCTCCCAGTCTAACGCTGACAGAACTGGCGGTGGCCCCCGCCAGACCAAGCAGTGACGTCAGGGCAATTCCAGTGGGGGGCCGCCTGAGCCAGTTTGTGGCCAAATGGGCAGCCTCCCAGATGGACCACTGGGTGACGCGGGTAGTCAACCAAGGGTACTTACTAGAGTTCCACCACATTCCACATGACAAGATCATTACCCAACCACGCGTCATCAGCAGGGACAAGCTCCACTGCACGGAATCGGCCATCCAGCACCTGCTGGACATTCAGGCCATCGAACCCGTAGAGATCTCAGAACACTTCTCCGGGGTCTACTCCGTGTTCTTCACGGTCCCCAAAAGAAATGGGGACTGGAGGTCCATCCTGGACCTCCAATTTGTCAAAAAATCCATCATATACAAACGATTCAGGATGGAGACGCTCAAGTCAGTCATCGAGGCTCTAAGACCAAGAGCCTTTTTGACATCGGTGGACCTCACTGAAGCGTACCTGCACGTTCCCATTCACCCCAGTCACCGGCGATTCCTGAGGTTCGTGGTCCGTAACAGGCACTATCAATTCAGGGCTCTCCCCTTCGGCCTGACTTCAGCCCCCAGGATATTCACCAGGATCTTGGTGACCCTAATGGCAGCCACTCAAAAACAGGGAGTCCAGGTACCCCTGTACCTGGACGACATCCTCATCTGCACGCCATCGGGAGAACTCAGCCTGGCCCACACGGAACTAGTGATCCACCTCCTTCAATCACATGGGTTTCTGATCAACTGGGAAAAGAGCCACCTCATACCATCCCAGAGGCTCACCCATCTAGGGGTGATTGTAGACACCATCTCCTGTTCCCTCATTCTCCCTCCGGAGAAGGTGTCATCTATAACCACCATGGCCAACAAGACCGCATCCTCATCCACCTCGCGCCTCATGACCCTAGCCAAGCTGCAGGGCCACATGATTGCTTGCATCCCAGCAGCTCCCTGGGCGCGATTCCACGCACGGACTCTCCAATGGTTCCTTCTCCCTCACCAGCAGGACATCATTCAGAAAAGGAACAAGTCTCTACTCCTATCTGCCAAAGTCTGCCTAAGCCTAAAATGGTGAACCAACCCACTCAATCTTTCAAAGGGGCTCATATTCCTACACGACCCTCCAGTGCAGTTGTTCACGGACGTGAGCCTGACGGGTCGGGGAGCCACGTTTAAGAACCAACCTGCTCAAGGAACATGGAGTCCACAGGAGAGGGAAAAGTATCAACTTCCTGGAGAACACGGCCTTCTAAAGGCCCTTCTGCACTTCGGTCTTCAACTAACCAACTGTCACCTACTGATCAGGATAGACAATGTGGCCACCAAGGCCCATGCCAACAAACAGGGCAGATCCTGATCTTCAAGCCTCCACAAGCAGGCCTCTCTAATCTTCAACTGGGCGGAGAGTCATCTCTCCTCGCTATCGGTCGAACACATACAGGGAGTACTGAATGTCCAGGCGGATTGGTTGAGCCGCAGACACCTCAATGAGACCGAGTGGTCCCTCAATCCAGAGGTCTTCGGTCAGATCTGCTTCAAGTTCGGCAACCCATTAGTAGACCTATTTGCAACCTTGTCAAACAAACAACTTCCAATGTTCTTTTCGAGGTACCGACAATTGGGCGCAGAGGAAACAGATGCCCTGATATCGCTGTGGCCCCAAGGGTTACTATACGCCTTTCCTCCCCATCCCTCTAATTCCCAGGGTACTCAGGCGCATCCGCCTTCTCAGGGCAACAATCATACTAGTGGCCCCAGACTGGCCAAGACGTCAGTGGTACCCGGCGCTCCGGGAAATGTCCTTCAGGCCTCATTGGCTTCTCCCAGACAGACACGATCTACTCCTCCAGGGTCCCATCTGTCATCCGGACCCGGGATGGTATCGCTTGACCATGTGGCCATTGAAAGGTGAAGGTTACTAAACCTGGGCCCTGACCTGGATGGCCCAGGCTAGCCTGATCTCGTCAGATCTCAGAAGCTAAGCAGGGTCAGCCCTGGTTAGTATTTGGATGGGAGACCACCAAGGAATACCAGGGTTGCTGTGCAGAGGAAGGCACTGGCAAACTACCTCTGATAGTCTCTTGCCATGAAAACCCCAAAAGGGGTCGCCATAAGTCGGCTGCGACTTGAAGGCACTTTACACACACACACACACACACACACACACACACACACACACACACACTAAACCTGGGGTACAATTCGGACATCGTCAACACCATACTGGCGTCCAGAAAACCCTCCGCGCATCGAATCTATGGAGTCACCTGGAAGGCCTTCGCATCCTGGTGTAACCGCACTGCGGTCAACCCTCACAAGGCCAAGGTGATGGACATCCTCTCCTTCTTACAGGAGGGAAGGAGGCTAGGTCTTAAGACCTCTACCATGCGTCATCAATTAGCAGCCATTGCCACCTTGGTTCCTCTAGTGCAGTGATGGCGAACCTTTTAGAGACTGAGTGCCCAAACTGCAACCCAAAACCCACTTATTTATCGCAAAGTGCCAACACAGCTAGAGGTCCACATGGGGTTGCCAGGTCCCTCTTTGCCACCTGCGGGAGGTTTTTGGAGCAGAGCCTGGGGATGGTGGGGTTTGGGACCATAGAGTCCAGTTGCCAAAGCGACCATTTTCTCCAGGTGAACTGAAATAGCAGATCTCCTGCTATTACCTGGAGGTTGGCAACCCTGCATGGGTGGCCAAGCGGGGGAAGGAAAGCAGATGGACCATAGCCCCCACCCATTCAGTCTGGTTCTTTTTCCAACTGTTCATACGAATTAAAAAAGACTGTTATGTGGGGGGGGGGCTGATGGTGGGGACAGCCCTCTGCACATGCTCAGAGGCACCTTTGGTTGCATGAACGAGCAGAGTGGAAACCCGAGCTAAGCGAAGGGCTTGGCTCCAGCACAAACGCCAGGCGGGCCCTCATTCAGCCCTCACTGCCAACCCCCTACGCTGCAGTCACCAACCAGCCCACCGCAGACGGCTGCTCAGGCGTCCCACTCCCGGTCCAGCCCCATCCCAACTCCGCCTCTTCCAGTTCTCGGCAGAAGGCTCGTTGTCGTCTTCACTTCTGGAGCGTGCAGCCGGCGACTGTGGAGAAGGCACTGGGAAGGAGTCCAGCGCTTCCCGGAGGAGCCAGGAAGGCACCGCTGGTCCCCAGCCTCCTCAGCCGAGGGAAAGAACTCAGGGGAACTCTGTGCTGGGGTGACAGCGTGCGTGCCCACAGAGAGGGCGGCTCTGAGTGCCACCTCTGGCACACGTGCCATAGGTTCACCACCACTGCTCTAGTGTCAGGCTACGCACCAAGCAAACATCCCTATGTCAAAGTGTTCCTCCAGGGTGTTACATCCACATCACCACCGGTAGTACACCGTTTCCCTACCTGGAACCTCAGGACGGTCCTCAGGGGCCTCACTAAACCACCGTTCGAACCTCTCCAGTCTGTCGAATTAAAATGGCTTTGGATGAAGACAGTGTTTTTGACAGCCATAACTTCAGCCAGAAGGGTATCAGAACGGTGAGCGCTCTCGGCCAGACCAGATTTATGCATCTTCCATAAGAATAGGGTGGTCCTACGTACCGATCCAACCTTCCTCCCAAAAATCAACACCCGCTTTCACTGGGAACAAGAGGTTATCCTTCCCACCTTCATTCCTAAGCCTTTTAATCCGACAGAGAAGGAGTGGCACTCCCTGGATGTCAAAAGAGCCATCAGAATTTATCTTAGACGCACACAACATCTTCGGTCCTCAGACTTTTTATTCATTACCCTTACTGCCCCCAATAAGGGAAAGGCAATGTCTTGGGCAGCCATCAGCGGCGCAATCAAACGTTGCATAGCCCACGCCTACAAGGCTACCGGCTTACAGGTCCCACTCAACATCACTGCACATTCTGTCAGGAGTGTGGCTACCTCGGCAGCCTTCAACCGCAGGGTGTCAGTGGAACAGAGATGCGATGCAGCGATGTGGTCGTCAGTGTCTACATTCACAAGACTACAGAGTGGATCTTCTGGCCAAGGAATCAACCAACTTCAGCAGAAGTGTCCTAGAGATGGTGCAGGATACCTAATCGATCCCACCCTGGTCTTCAGGTAGCTCTGGTACATCCCGAGCTGAAGACACCCTCCTCCCTCAGAGCGAGAAAGAACCTTGAATTACTTACCGTGAAGGCTCCTTCTACTCTGAGGTACGGAGGGCGTCTTCCCCTCCCGATGGTACCTGCTACAACAACAACAAGAACAAAAGGGGAATATAATATTTATCCCTCACGTTTAAGCAGTTTTTTAAACTACGTTTTTATAGGGGAGTTTGTCTCTACCCTTTGTGTCTGTTACTATACCAGAATTTACACAAGGAAAGCTTAGTTCCTTCAAGCTAGTTTGCATAATGTTTGTTACTTCTCCGTGTTTCTCTGCCGGAGGCACTCCTGTCTATCTTATTTTATAGCTCTAAAACGACTGGAGCTTTGAGAAAGGAGGAGGTCATTTCCCCCGGGAGACAGGAAAGCCATAGAGTTTTTGTTCCTGCCTTCCCTGATAATGAGAAAGGTAATAACCCTAGCTGAAGATGCCCTCCGTACCTCAGAGCAGAAGGAGCCTTCACGGTAAGTAATTCAAGGCTCTTTCTCAAGTCCTTCCTAATTTTAATCCTTGTTCTGTTTCGGCATTTTTGCTGCTGCGTGGGGAACTGGTGAAGTGTGAAGTAAAGGGCTCCAAGTTCAAATGTTGCCTTTGCCATAAATGTACTAAAAGGTACCGGGTCATTCTTGATCCATGGGGTAACGTCACATCCCAATGTTTACTAGGCAGACTACATTAACGGATGGTTTTCAATTGCCTTCCCCAGTCATTTACACGTTACCCCCAGCAAGCTGGGTACTCATTTTACTGACCTCAGAAGGATGGAAGGCTGAGTCAGCCTTGAACCGGCTACCTGAAACCAACTTCTGTCAGGATCAAACTCAGGTTGTGAGCAGAGCTCGAACTGCAGTACTGCAGCTTTAGATAACTTTTAAGCAAGCTATTACTCTCTCAAGCTCAGTCTCCTATTATATAAGGATTGTAGTACTGAACTGTATGTGAAGCGCTCTAAGCACTGAAAACCACTGCTCCTACATTGCAGACCATTGGCCCACCTGTATTTCTTTATGCTAGAAGGCCCTCCTCACGTTTCTGCCCTTTTTGTGGCCAAACCACACTTATCTGGATCACAGCTGCAGAGCCTGTCAAGCATGACCCAGAGGGGACACTGTTGTGGGGGTGGGAAGAGAGGGTTTATAAAAGGCCCTGATTAAACCATCTGTGTAAGGGCACAGCCAGAACTTCTGTCACCCAGACTCTGCCACTTGTCTTCTGGTGCTATGCTTGTAATAACATTAGCATTTCAATAGGAGAATTACCATAAACCCCAGGTTCTAAGGGGGAAACTATCTATCTCTTAATTGAAAAGCGGCTTTGTGCCTATTGTACTGTTGATCGACATGCCTAGCAGATATGAAAGCAAGAGTTGAGAAGTTGTTTTAGAGAGAAAAAACAGCTGGCAAAGAAATATACCGCAAACCTCAAATTTCAGTCACCTAAAATTGAAATATCTGTTGGAAGTGCATGAGAAGCTGTTACAGGAAAGCAGATGGAAGAAATAGTGAAGAGGTTTGTTAGTGTATTAAAGAATGCAAATGTGTGTTATCCCACTCTAGTTTGAGTTTTTTGTTCTTAATACCGAAATAAGGGCTACTTTTGAAATATTTAATCCCTTGTTTTTGTTACTGTACTTAAGATCACAGTTTTCTTGTAAAACTGTTTTCTATTTAACACTTGTGAAGGTTAGGCTGGTGGGGGAAGGCTAATGTGCACCATTCTTAAAGTATACCTGTTTTTAATTGAGAGTTCAGCTTGCATTGAGCATAATTCCCCTTGATCAGTCTTTTCTTGCAGCTAGATTTACTCTAAAAAGTCATAATAGCAGGATAGCACATCTGCTATACAGAGGTATATATTGGGCAGCTTTCCCTAGAGAGTGAGTGTCTTGTGACCACTCTAGATAATCACTGAAGGAGTATATCTTAAAACAGACTAGAATTTGTAATTTGTGTAGTAGATTCTTTCAAGGAAACAGCCTTGAGGCTTTGAGCACATTATTCTGGGATGAACTACTGAACTCTGATGTCTGATTTGTCTTCATATTCAGCTATATCTATTGAGAGGTTAAGATTAGTAGAAGGCTAATTTCTGTGATCTGTTTTATACAAAATTGTGTGGCTGAAATGCTGTAGACCTTGTCTGTATAGATTGGGGAAGAGGGGTTGTCTGAGGACAACTTTCCTGAAAGAACCTCTGCATTTCTATTGTGCCAACGATCTTTGGCACTCATTTTTGTAAGATGGATCCTGTAGAATCCTAAAAACCTGAGCTTCTTGTAGTAAGGGAAGCATCTCAGTGACTACAAAAAAAAAAAGAATTCATGTGGGAAGTTTGTTTAAATCCTTAAAGAAGGCTGAGTGGGATTTCTAATAGCCAGGAAGAGAGTGAATGAGTTCATTGAGTGAGTGTTATCAATGCACTGTAATGAGTTCACTCAGAAACTCTGTGATGATGCTAACTACATTGGTGTGACTGTTAGAACTTCTGGCATTTAAATAGCAGAAATCTATGAAGAATATAAATCTTCCAGACATACAACTGAACCAACTTAGGTTTTTAATGCCATCTTTGTATGTAGAATATACATTGTCTTTTGCCCCTATGTTCTAGAGTTCACCTCACTTTGGATAACTGGACCTGATAAGTACTTTAGCTACTTTTGGGGAAGGTGGGTTCTGATGATTGAATTACTTATCATATTGCAACAGATAAGAGGAAGTATTTTTTCACACAATGCATAGTTAAATTGTGGAACTCCCTGCCCCAAAGTGTGGTGATGGCTGCTAACTTGGAAGGCTTCAAGAGGGGGAGTAGACATGTTCACGGAGGAAATGGGTATTCATGGCTATTAGTTAAAATGGATACTAGTCATGATGCATACCTATTCTCTCCAGGATCAGAGGAGCATGCCTATTAGGTGCTGTGGAACACAGGAAGGATGGTGCTGCTGCAGTCGTCTTGTTTGGGGGCTTCCTAGAGGCACCTGGTTGGCCAGTGTGTGAACAGACGTTTGGACTTGATGGGCCTTTCTGATCCAGCAGGGCTTTTCTTGTGTTCTTATGCAAATATACCATTAACATAAACTTGAATGTGGGAGGCAATTTAACAACGTAAGAGCCCTGCTGGATCAGACCAGTGGTCCATCTAGTCCAGCATCCTGTCTCACACAACATCCAACCAGTTCCTCTGGAGGTCCATCAACAGGGCATAGAAGCCAAGGCCTTTCCCTGATGTTGTGTCCCCTGGTGCTGGTATTCAGAGGTTTACTGCCTCTGAATGTGGAGGTTCCATTTAGTCCCCATGCCTAGTAGCCACTGATAGACCTATCCTCCATTAATCTGTCTGATCCCGTTTTAAAGCTGTGTATGCCCATGACCATTGCTACATCCTCTGACAGCAAATGCCACATTTTAGTCACGGTGTAAACAAGTATTACCTTTTGTCCATCTGAATCTACTGCCCATCAGCGTCATTGGATGCCCTTGAATTCTAGCATTTTGGGAGGAGAAAAATTTCTCTTTGTCAACTCTCTCCACCTCATGCATCTATATATCGAACAGTGACATGGGCCCCCCATCTGCAGATACTTAAGTCCATGGATTGGGGCCACACAGATGCAAAACAGACCTTTCTCCCACTGAGTTCGGAGTACATCTTCATCAGCGGGTTTTGTTGTTCCTATGCTCAGGGAGGCAGGATCTTAAAAACCTTTGCTTCCTGTCACATGTGCTAGGACCGCCCTCTGATATCCAGTTCTCTTCCTGCCTTAGAGGGAGAAGCAGCATTTGTGGTTAGCTCTGTAGCAAACCTTCTTTCCTAGCCTTTGCACTTCAATAATTATTCCTGTCTAACTTTATTTCTGTGTTTTTTCTTAGTCCTAATCTTGGTCTGTGTGCACCCAGCAGCCTTTTCCTCTTGTAGCTACTGTTTTCCCTTGTCTTTGCCTCTGTCTCCCCCTCCCCCCTCCTCCATTTACAATACGTCTGAGAGTGGAGATAGGGCTTCAGAGGAATTAATGTCAGGAGACGAGGAGCAAGTTGAAGGACTCCTTCCCCCCCGACAGCTTTCCCTATCGGCGTCCAAGAGCCGCGAAGGGGAAGAATGGGCGAATCGGCCCGATTTGCAGGCGGCGGCACAAAAATGGAGCCTCCAGCCGGGAGACATTCAAAACGGCACGAAAAAGACACGCACAGACAAGATGGCTGCCGCAACTCCCCGTTCAGCCTCTAGAGGTTACGAGGGCGAACTTGATTCCAGTGATGCCGGCTCCTCTGGAGTTCATGCGACTGGGACTACCCCGGGTAATGTTGAAAATGTTCATTTTTTAATTGCGGAAGGGTGGAGGGCTACTTACGTCTGATACATTTAATGCGGCAGGCATTGAGAGAGGAGTTTGCCCAAATTAGCGACCATTCTTGTGGGGACGTCACAAGATCCAGAGCCTCATCCCAGGGTTCCAGGGCTTCCATCCACTCTGAGTCAGAACGTGGGGAATGCTCCAGTGACACACGCCATGCCTGGCCAACTAAGGCAGCAAGGAAGGCACCATTGCCCTCTTCCAGCAGGAACAAGTCCCCTTCTCCCTCTTCTGGCGATAGAGATGAGGGCGAGTTCTCCTCAGGAGAAGACAAGGAGGGGGAGGAGACTCAAAATCAGGAACAACAATCCCGGTTATTTGCCAGGGAAGATTATCAGGTGTTCCTGAGCAAGGTATTGGCAGCCTTAGATCTTTATGAGGATGAGGACTCAGAGGCTTCCAAAAGTAAGGCTAAGTTTAGGGGTATGAAGGAATTCTTCACCAGACTGAGAACCCATACCCGGGCTTTGCCTTTTCCTGAATATTTTGAGGACCTTTTCAAAAATGAATGGGAGAAGCCTCTCTCTAACAGACAGCTCCACACTGCTGTTAGAAGAATATATAATCTAGAGTCTCGAGCTTCTAACCTCCTTCAGGTTCCCCTAGTTGAAGCACCAGTTGCTGCTCTGCAATCCACCGGCTTACTTTCTGAGGATGGGGCTGGCAACATCAGGGACCCTCTAGATAGAAAAGCTGATTATGCTATCAAAAAGGCCCATGAGGCTTCGGCCGTATCCATACAAGCATCGGCTACAGCAGCATTGGTGGCTCGGGCATCCATCATATGAATCAGAAAAATAATTGACCTGACTCCACAAGACAATAAAAGTGTTCTGAGTGGTCTTAACAGAGTTGTGAAAGCAGTAAATTTTATGGCGGACGCCACTCTTGATTCCATGACTATGTCGGCCAGGGCACTGGCAGTTTCCTCTATTTCTAGGAGGGCACTTTTGCTCCGGTCCCGGTCAGCTGACTTCGGTTCTAAATCCATCCTGTCGGGATACCCATTCGAGGGTGATCGGCTCTTCGGCTCTAAACTAGAAGACATACTAGTCGAGACGAAAGACAAGAAAAAGGCCTTGCCAAAATACATAAAGAAAGAAGGTAAGACATCTTACTCTTCCTTTCGTCCCTTCCTTACCTCTTACAACCTGGCAAGGGGCAGAGTGGACAACAGAAGAAACAACTGGAATTCTGGAAGGGGATTCTTTCGCAAGGGCCCCAGGTTTAATAAGGGATTCCAGCCACAACAACACTTGGACAAGTCCAACAGATTTAGTGAGAAACCCAGGAAACAATGACTGCTGGGACAGTCAGGTGGGGGGAAGACTCCAGCTTTTTTGCCAATACCTGGCACTCCCTTCACCCAGACACTTGGGTGCAGAAGATTATTCACTAGGGATACAGCCTAGAACTATGCAAATCCCCCCCAAACCGCTTCTTTCTCTCCCCCTCCTCTTCCAAACCGGACAAGATAGCCCGCATCAAGCAGCCATAGACCACCTGCTTCAAATAAGGGCAATTGAACCAGTCCCCCAGACAGAATGGTGCTCCGGGGTATACTCCGTTTTCTTTACCGTTCCGAAGAGAAACGGAGATTGGCGCGCAATCCTAAATCTAAAGCATGTCAACAAATTTATCCGGCTCAAACGTTTCAGGATGGAGACACTCAGGTCCATCATAGAGGCACTCCGTCCCCAAGCGTTTCTGACGTCGATAGACCTGACGGAAGCATATTTACACATCCCCATCTACCCCGAGCACCGAAGGTTTCTCCGCTTTGCGTACAACCTCGATCACTATCAGTTTCGGGCCCTCCTGTTTGGTCTCTCATCGGCCCCGAGGGTCTTTACCAAGGTCCTGGTGACGTTAGTGGCTCACCTGATAGAGGTAGGGATCCACATCTTCCCATATTTAGACGATATCCTGGTGAGCGCTCCTTCAGAACAACTTTCAGCACACGGAGACCGTCCTCCGGGCTCTAGAACTCCACGGTTTCCTGGTAAACTGGATCAAGAGCACCCTCTCTCTGTCCCAGTTCATCCATCACCTGGGGGTGTTCATAGACACGAACCAGAATGCAGTCTTCCTTCCGCCAGACAAGATTTCCTCCATTGTCAAGTTGACAAGGACAGTGATTCTTTCCAAATCCTCCGGCCTGTCGTCTTCAACTGCAGATAACTCAAAAGAGGAACCCATGCCTCACCGTCCCGAGACAAGTGAAGGACAGCTTAAGGTGGTGGGTCAGGTCCCACAACCTAGCCAAGGGCCAGAACTATCTCCCGATCTCCACGATCCAGATTTTCACCAATGCCAGCTTGGAAGGTTGGGGGGCGATTCTGCAGCAACAAGTAGCACAGGGTCGTTGGACACCAGAAGAGAGTCACCTCCACATAAATCGGCTGGAGTTACGGGCAATCCGGAAAGCCTTGATAGAGAACAGTCACGTCCTGCTGAGAACGGACAATGTCTCAGCAAAAGCTTACATAAACAAGCAAGACGGGTCTCATTCCTCCTCCCTTCACGCAGAAGCCATAACAATTCTGAATTGGGCAGAGGCTCACTTGGCGTCCATCAGGGCAGAGCACATAAAAGGAGTACTAAATGAGCAGGCAGATTGGCTCAGCCGACAGCAGGTGGACAAGGGGGAGTGGTCCTTGAAGACAGAGACCTTCCTTCAAATAACGGAGAAATTCGGAAGACCCATCATGGACCTCTTTGCAACAGGCGAAAATCACCAGCTCCCAGGTTCCTGTCAAGATTTATGCATCCAAGGGCAGAGGGAATAGACGCACTGTTGTCCCCGTGGCCACGGGGTCTCCTTTATGCATTTCCACCTCTACGAGTGATCTCCAAAGCTCTATGAAAAATCAGACAAGAGAGGGCCCTGGTCATCTTCATAGCCCCTCGATGGCCCCAATGACCTTGGTTCACGACACAGAGAGCTATCGATCCAGGAGCCATGGTCCCTACCTCCAGTCCAGGACCTTCTCCCAACAGGGCCCCTTAGTACATCAAGATCCAGCCTGGTTAAAGCTGACTGCCTGGCTCTTAAAAGGTCAATGTTGCTAGAGACGGGCTATACCTCAGAGGTCGTCAACACCATGTTGGAAGCCAGGAAACAATCCACCAGGTGCATATACGATTTTTCCTGGAAGGCCTTCACTAGATGGTATGGGAGAAAACATACTGATCCAGTGACCATTTCCACTGGCAACTTGCTTGACTTTCTCCAGGAGGGATTAGCTCAAGGGCTGAAGGCATCTACTCTCAAACGACAGCTGATGGCGATCACAACAGTTGTTCCCCAACTGGATGGCTACCCAACATCAAGGCATCCCCACATAGTCACTTTCTTGAAAGGAGCCTCGGCTATCTCTCCTCCGACAATTCATAGATTTCAGACTTGGAGACTTCACGTGGTACTCCAGGCTCTGACTCGATACCCATTTGAACCCTTACGGGAGGCTTCCCTGGGTCACCTTAGGATAAAAATTATCTTCCTCATGGCTGCTACATCAGCTAGAAGGGTGTTGGAACTGGCAGCTTTCTCATCTAGAAAAAGCCTCTGCATCTTTCACGCGGATAAAGTAGTACTATGTCCAGATCCGGCCTTTATCCTGAAGGTAAATTCTAAGTTTCATAGACAACAAGAACTCCATCTTCCATCCTTTTGCCCTCACCCTTCTCATCCAAAGAAGAAGAACTGGCACACTCTGGACGTGAAAAGAGCTTTACGCATCTTTTTGAGAAGGACGGAACCTTTCTGGCGCTCGGAGTCTTTATTCGTTTCTATTTCATCACCCAATAAAGGTTGCATAATGTCAAAGGCAGCTATCAGCAAGTGCATCAAACAGTGTATCCAGCTGTGCTATCAACTTAACATACCAGTGCCGTTAGGAATTACCGCTCACTCAGTCCGCAGCACCGCTACTTCAGCAGCATTTGATGGCCATGCATCCGTGGAAGAAATCTGTAAGGCTGCGACCTGGTCGAGCCCTTCTACGTTCATAAGACGCTACAAGATAAATGCCTATTCTTCATCCAACGCGGCATTCAGCAAGAGAGTCCTCCAGAATGTTGTATCAAATGATCAGTGAAGACTCCCTCCCAGTGAACGCCAGCTTTTGAAGATCCCGCTGATGAAGATGTACTCCAAACTCAGTGGGAGAACGGAACCTTGGCTTACCTGTGAAGGTTCCTTCTACACTGAGGGAGGAGTACATCTTGCCCGCCCAGGGTGAAGAATGGATCAAAATGAAGAATGTCAAGTGTCCAGATAAAGCTGAATTAAAAAAAAAGGAAAACAATATGTTATATATAGGAATAATAAATAAGGGGAATTAGAATAAAGTATTTTCATGTTCTACTTGTTACTAATTCTTGGTTTTAAGCTGTGTTTTTTGAGTGGCTGGTCCTTGTTCTTTTGGGTGCACATCTTTCTGTTTTTAAAAATTCTGCTATGGAAGTCCTCAAACTGGATTTCAGAGGGCGGTCCTAGCACATGTGACAAGAAGCAAAGGTTTTTTGGATCCTGCCTCCCTGAGCATAGGAACGACAAAACCCACTGATGAAGATGTACTCCTCCCTCAGTGTAGAAGGAACCTTCACAGGTAAGCCAAGGTTCCATTCTGCATACTTTACGGGACTCCCCAGGTTTGTGGAAAAATCTGAAATGTTAAAAAATACATTGGAGAATATAAAATCCCCCCAAATTAGCATAGAAGCCATTTTGTTAAGGGGAGAATACGTTACTTACAGTCATCACCCTGCCTACTTGTATGTAACCTATAGACTTTTGACACTGTTATGAATGCTATGAATCCCAGCCTTTTCAGAATTCAGTTCTGGCTTTCATTTTGCTATGACAAGTTTGTAAACAGAGTAACAAATTGATAATGGGTTTGTAAAATACAGAGGTGAGTGTGTTTAACAATTTAGACTTTTCAAGAGCTTATTTATGTTTTTCATGCACATGGCCAGTTTCAAACCAAATGCAAAAATCTTCATTACAACAAGGTTGGCAGATGTTCATCCCACCCTGGGTTATGCCCTGTCCATTTTGAACACCTGCTCAGCAGCTGGGTCTATCGTCTACTAGAGTTGCTTAAAGTTCCCTTTAAAATGGTTTGAATAGGCAGAGATTGTGTAGTTGGTTGCCTTGCTACAGTCACGACAGTGTTTGCAAACAATGGCCCATGTAAAATAAAGTCAAATAAAAATCCCCTCCCCTTCCCAAACCCCACCCTACTCAGGCTCTGCCTCAAAAACCTCCCACTCATGGCGAAGAGGGACCTGGCAACCCTAGTCTGAAGAGAATTGGATAGGCTTTTGAAGGCCTGTCAGCAAATGGTTTTTGAGGGAAATATTGCAGGTTTTACCTCTCTGATGTATTGAGTTTTCAGGTCTGCAGCACAGTTAGGACATAATTATAATGTAATTTGTCCTCTGCCTAAAGACAAATCTTGATCCTTTTCAACCTTTTTTAAAATTTAAAACGCAGGCGTTAACTTTGTAGACTAGCATTGCTTTCAGGCATAGAAGTAGGTCCTGATCTGTTTCTTAGCTCTTCCTAAGAGGGCTTATGTGGAATTGTTACCACTATCCTGTGCTACTATTAATCTATGCAATACTAAATGAAGACAAGGAAGGGACTTGTCACAATAGTGATGTGGTTTTTGAAATTGTGAAACAGTTCTAAGAGCAGGACTGAAAACTGTTTAAACAGTGAACTTTAACTGCATAGTTTTATAGCATGTTACAAAATAGTATTTTAAAAGAAAACTCTCCAGTGTTCCTAATTACGGCAGTCCTGGCAAGCTTCCTCCATGGTTGGCTGGTCATGGCAGAGTGTTAATAAGCACACAGTATTTCTAGTGTTGCAGCATTTCAATCAAGATAATTCTGTTCTGTGCTGCCTGTGAGTCACCAGCTGGTGACTGTCTTGGTGCAAGACTGTAATTAGACGTTGTTCCCCTTTTGGGGTGTCTTTTATTAAAATGCTTTTATTAAAGCTGAAAAGACTGAAATGACGATGCATATAATATATTACACCATATAAATGCTTGTGTCTAATTACATAAATGTGCAGCTGTGATTACATAGATAAATCCCTTTTCTTAAGTGTGATCTCATTTACCCACTTTAGTATATAAAAATAGTCTTGTCTTCAAACTGCATCCTTGACAGGGAAACAGTAATTTCCCAATCATGACTTAATGTGAAGAAAAACCCCGGGTGGAGTAAAAATTACTTGTTTCGATTGGGCTGTGAATTGAGTAAAATGTAGGCTGAAGTTCAAAATAAAATGATTTGTTTAAAATAAAATGACTTTAAAAAAAGGAGAGAGGGAATAAGGAGTAGAGTATAGACTGAATACGGTCTTTGTGTGAAACTTTTATACTGCTTGCCCACAGAAAATGTGTTTTATGCACAACCACAACAACATTCTGTATTCTTTCCTGTTACAGGCAAATGTCTGTCTGTGACCTCTGTGTTTAACTTAAGAGCCTTTGCAAAGTCATCTACAAAACAATCTGAGCTTTTTCAACACCAGCTACTATGACAAGTTCAGGCAGAAACTTTTTTTTTCCAGTTTCGCCCTTCTGGGATTTCAGAAGCCATCTGTTAGCATGGTAGCGAAATCTGACCTTGTAAAGAGAAGAAACATGATGATTTCTCCCAAGTATGGGGGCAGGAAATTAAGAACCGGGGAAAGCCCTTATGTTTGAATTCTGGGCTGGTGAGCTTGAACTGCTACACTGAACTTGAGTTCCAGGTAACACTGACTATGTGTTAAATGAAATCTGGCACTAATTTATAACAGATGGTTCTGTACACTTTGGGAGAGTGCCGTCATATATTCTGTCTCGCCAGTCCCAAATTACCTAGACTGTCACATTTATAAGGTGAGTAAGGGAGCAGGGAGAGACTAGTGGTGTTAGAGACTGGAATTTCAAGACATCTAGGTGTACAGCAAGCTTGGAAGCTTGTGTTTGTGCTTTAGGACGAATGAGAGACCTGATTCCCTAGTTAAAGTATCTGTAATCCTTGGCAACTTAAATGTGGCTGGAAGCTAACTATACTGGTCCCCAAAGTAGTTTTCTTAAGATGCCATCAGTAGCATGTGGTATTGGTGACTCCTAAACTGATCATTCTGGGGAACTTTAGTATCTGTGCCGAGAATACCTTGCCAGGATTTTATGGTCTCTTTGACTGCCTTGGGCCTCTATCAAATTGTGATGGGCCCAACACATCAAAGAGGTCACACATTGGATTTAATTTTTTGCACTGAGCATTTGAGGGAAGGCCTGGTTTTGGGGTTAGAGATTCAACCTGCAGCATGGTCTGACCACTGCCTACTTAAAGCCAAGGTGAATGTGGCTCCAACACCCCAGATGAGAGAGGCCCCAGTTAAAATGGTCCACTCATGGAGGCTCTTACATCCTAATGAATTCCAGAATTCAGGATCCCAAACCACATGCTCATTTGAGGCTGAAGTGGGAGTATGGAATGTGAAGCTCCTTGAAGCTATCAACAAGGTTTCCTCTCTACGATAACTCCCACCTCAGTGCTGTACACCGGCCCCCTGGTTTACCACGGAGAGGGCCGGGATACATCTATAATGATTCTGGTAACAAACCTGTACTGAATCTGATAGATTACACTACAGTGCCCTTTGGAAGACATATGGTGGTGATGGTGGCAAAGAAATGTTACAACTCTGCTACTATAGCATTAGCTAGCTCACAACCACCCAATTGTTCAAAGTAGCTCAGCAACTGCTGACGCCAAAATCTGCGCCTTGGACCTTCATATCTATGAGACTACCTCTCCCCCTACGCTCCACCATGACAGCTTCCAACTTGCAAATGGGCAAAATCAACAACTGTCTTCTCCATTGTGGGCCCCACCTTATGGAATGGCCTGCCTGAGGAGGTCAGGAAGGCTCCCAGTCTCCTGGCTTTCTGCAAACTATGCCAAACTTAATTATGCCACAGGGCTTTTTCTGTGCAAGCAATACAGTTGCACTGTTACTAAATGTTTCACAAAGTTAGTTGGATAAATTATTAGGGATGGTGGTCTATACTACTGTATATAGCTTACTGCAATGTAATTTTTGCTTCATTAAATGTATCATATTAGTACTTACGTTTTGCTTCACTTCAGTTTTTGGACCTGGTTGGTTCTAAAACCCTAATTCCTATCGCATTGTTCATTGAATATCCCATCCTGTTGATTTGTGTTGACTGTGTAATCCACCTTGAGTTCAAGTGAGAAATGCGGACTATAATGTTAATAAAATAAATAAGTTAACAGGTAAGATCAGCTACATGCTGTTGTCTATAAACATGGTTTATAGTGCATCTCATTGTCATTCCTTGGTGTGGTACTAAAATGGAAGATTAAGCTAGGGAGGAAGGATTAGAACAACCGCTAGTAAATTCTCACTCTGAGGAGGAGGGTATCTTGATATATAGGTGATTGCCACCAATTGCTCAGGGAGGCAGGACCAACTTTAACAACTTCCTAGGTGGGAGTCCCCCCAGCTCAGTTTGCTTCCTACCTTGACAGGGAGTGCAGCATTTGGGTGAAGGTCCTCACCTTTTCTACTTGCCTTATTCCTAGAGCAATTTCAGACCTGAGAGAGAGACTTGTAACCTCTCCAGCCTGTCTTTCTCTTCACACCTTCTTTTCACGCCTCCTCTCAGCTCTGCTGCTTCTTTCGTCTTTGCGACTTTTCTCAGCTCTCCCCACTCCCCCTTCTTTTTCTTAATGGCCCTGCAACAAGCCCAGAAACCTTGGAGGAACATGGAAAGGATGAATTCCTCTCTGAGAATGATGTAGGCCCTCTTCTCCTGTCATCTGTTTCTTGTAGAGAGAGCAATCTTGATGAGTCTAGCCCAGAGCAAAGTAGGAAGGCCTCAGTTCAAAAACAAAAGTGCTTAAAAACGCACCATTAAAAAGGTGTGAAAATGGCACCTCGGGCTCAAATGGTTCTCTCGGCTGCTAGTTTGCCCCCTAGGGGCTACAGTGGCACGCCAGCTTCCTCTGTTAGACCTCCCCTTTTCCAGATGGACTCCCTGACCATCAGAGCAGATCTTCAAGGAGATAATGTACTTTCTCCCTCCCCCCTTCTGAGGTAGTAATAGGGTGGTGGAATCCTTGCTGAGCTGAGCTTATGGAATTTCTAAGGAGAACCTTGAGGGAAGAGCATCAAGGGATATGAGAGTGCTCTTCTCCCATCCCAGGGATCCAAATGCTCCAAACTCACCACTGATCGAAAAACAGCTTAATGAGGCTACAATTTATATATATTTTTAAAGAAAAGGAGCTTCATTTACGCATCTTGTGTGCCCATAACTTTGGGCCAGGCTGATCTTGCCTCGCTTGGGTGGTAGCGGTGCAATTATCCTGTGACCATTAATCTTCTGGCTGCTGTTAGAGGCCGATTGTCCTTTCCCATCACTCCTGCAGTCTTGGGGCAACTGTTGGAGGCAATACAGCTGCAGTGGTATCTGTAAGGAGGTCCTTGCCTGGTCTCCTGTGGTAAATAACAACTGCTTCCCAGAGGCCAACGTGTAGCTCTATCACCGAAGCATACTGAGTCCATTTCCCCCAACCAGAAACTACAAGGAGTTGACATATGGTTATATTGTGTGTTACTAGCTGGTAGAAATCAATGGTTCTCTGTGCCACTTGCCAAAGTTTTTTAATAGTGTCTATTTCTTATGAACTCATAGAGGGAGATCTGGTTTGTTTCTTGCTGGCTTTCAGCCTCACTGTGTACTCAATGCTTTAATCATACCTTCTTTGCAGCTTGTCCACAGCCACCTGAGCCAGAGAATGGAGGTTATATATGCCATCCAACACCCTGCAAAGACCCACTGACATCTGGCAGCGTCATAGAGTACCTGTGTGAAGAAGGTTTCATGCTGAAAGGAGACTACAAATACCTGACCTGCAAGGATGGAAAGTGGGATCCAGTCATGGAGGTGACTTGTAGGCTCAGCCAAGGTAAGTTAAGCCATTAGTTTACAAGGATTTTTGATGTTTTCATCCAAGCTTTTCAAGTAAAGACTTCTAAATAGTTTTATGGTTAAGTTTGAGTAAACCTAAAGACGTGTTTACTGATATATCAGGGTTTGTGTACCACTTTCTGCCTTGGCTTTACCCAAAGAATCCAAAGAACTGTATTTTGGTGAGAATTTTGATAGCAATCTCTAGGTTCTCATACCCCCCCAATAAATTCTCATGATCTCTGGGGGAGCAAATTGCTGTTAAAGCCATTTGAAGTTGGTAGTGTAAATACCGAAGGAAGACTATGGTTAACAGGCCACTAACTTGTTTGGGCAAATTCCAATGCTTCTGGATTGCCTTGCGCTGCAGAACAGTGCATTCTTTGCCTTGCCTGCCCTGGAAAGACTGCCGCGTAGTACTGTTGGCTTACTTTCCAAAAGGAAGTTGACAGTTATGTCATGCAGGATTTTGCTGTGTTGGATAGGAATTCCTTTCCCATGAAAGACAGCCAAGAAGTCTGCAGGAAAATGTTTGTCATGTTGTTTTAATTGACCATGAGGTATTGGGGTAGGGAGGAGGGGAAGAGTATGAATAGAAGTCCATGGGAAAAAAGCAAAAATTCCCTGCAAGCTGGTAGTTGTGCTGATACTAATTGAATATTTAAAATGAATGTTGGGGGTGGGGAGCATTGCGCTTTTGAAAAAGTAAAATGCATTCAGCATATTGGAATTACAGCTCTGAATCTTGGAGCCTACAGTTTTTCTCAAAATATTTCACTAGTATGCTTTATAGACAGTGTCTCAACCATCCAGACACTGTGTTCACATGGCTACATTGGCTCAACATGGAGAAAAAAGCCAGATAGTGTCAGTGAAATGGTGTTGTTGTGTCACTGGTTATTTTAATGCATTTTAGACTGGCCAGTTTGACATAATATGAATTGAGGTCAAAGTTGGCCATGTTAAAGCAGGACCATGATTGTAATTCTGCTTGCTTGCCCAGTTGGCAGTCTTTTGTGTGGTGCTGATGGCAAACAGCTGCTTCCTGAGAGGAAACCACTTTAGAATTCTTTTGCTTTGGCTTTACAGATAAAGATTCTCCTCCAAGTATAGGGGTGCCCACTCTGTCCATCGTGGCTTCCACAGCAAGCTCCGTGGCCCTCATCCTTCTCCTAGTTGTACTGTTTGTTTTGCTGCAGCCAAAGTTGAAGTCCTTTCATCACAGCAGGTGAGTTTTTTGGGGATGACCTTCAACTGGAAGGCAGATGCTTTTGATTTTAATCATTTACAGGGGTTCCAGCATGTGTCTCTTGCTTACTCTGTTACCTGTCATTCTCACTTACTTTTCCAAATGCCTTTTATTTTTCTTCTTACAATCTTACTCCTCAGTCTTAGGCAACGTTTTCTGTAGACACTGTTTTGGAAGAATCATCCATCTACTTTCTTGGCTATGGAACCTGTGTCTGTTCTCTACCAGTTAACACTTGCCAAACCCTGTTAGCCATGTTTTATGGCAGGCAGCGGCTTTTTTTTTTTTAATATTTTCCAAACAACATAGAACCAACACATACAACATATAACACACGCTCCATATACATAATCAACGCTCCATGCCTAAAACAGGATCTTCATCCATAAACCTATGAGCAGAGATACATCATTCTGTACTATCTAGCATTAATCTTTAAATCTTACAAGTAACTAAATCTTTTAAACCAAGCGGGGACTATATATAATTATCCTCCCCTCCAGCAAAATTAAGAAAATGCTAAACTTGATAGTTATTGCATTATACTTATATCATTTACTATATCATCAACTATAATATCTAAAAAATAGATGGTTATGCAAATTTAATATTATTAGATCTAAAAAAGAGATACGTATACAAACATAGCTACTTTCCACCTTGGTGGCCTGCATTTGTTACAGTACTTAACATTGTTATATATTCGCAATAACTTTCCCTTCTGCAAGCTCCCTACATGGGGACTAATTTGCTATAGACTCATAATACAATTTCCAATTCTCCTGAAATTCTTCCATTGGTCTTTTGTTCACGATGTTCGTCAGTTTAGCCATCACTGCATATTCAGCTAGTTAGGCAGGCAGCAGCTTGATAAGCCTCCCATCCTTGTTGCCTGAAGAGGCTGCAAAAATCAGGAGCTATCAAGTCTGTAAATTGGCTTTAGCATCCTCGAGTTGTGGCGGTCCATCATACTGACAGCATTCTTGTCATATATGGGGAAGATTCAACCTTGTTAGTGCTTGAGAAAATGTTCCTCATGTGTACTGTTTTTACTTCTGTACTTTGATGTGAACTTAGCTGTAGGGGATTGGGTGTGTGTATCTTCGTTAACATTGCTGGTAAAAGCAGTTGCACCACAGAAGTTTCTGTTCCTTTAGTGGGGCTTTGACTCATGTCTGTGGGACTTATTTCTGGTAAAGCGTATCTCTTGATGGGCTGGAGGAAAAGCATGACTTGCGAGAAGGGAATAGTTCTTTGCCATCTTTAATAACCCATATTTTGAACAAACAGCAAGTGTCTAAGATGCTTGTTAAGGAGCACAGTTTTTCCCCATGCCCCCATATGTGGGTCAAGAACAACTCCTTTCTTGAGCCAGCCCGCAGCTGTGGTCCACCTTGCCTCTCCGCAGAAATGTCGTCAAAGTACACCGCCGGCCCCACAGAAACGGAACGCTGCATTGAGTCGCTGCTGGCCGTCTTCCAGCTCTATGCCAGCTGCGATGGAAATGCTTGTTCCCTCTCCAAAAAGGAGTTTGTGACCTTCATGAACACAGAGCTGGCATCTTTCTCAAAGAACCAGAAGGACCCAGGCGTCCTGGACCGCATGATGAAGAAACTCGACATAGACTGTGACTGCCAGCTGGACTTCGGTGAATTCTTGAACCTCATTGGCGGCCTGGCGCAGGCCTGCCATGTCCAAGTGATGTCGTCCCCGACCAGCGGGGGGCCCAAGAAACCATGATCAACCCACCCCCTCCGGCTCTGGCCCATCACCAGCAAAATCCCAAACATTCCAGAAAACCGATCTCTGCATACGACCAAAATCAGACGTCACTATTTTTGTTTCTATCAATAAAAATTGATGTGAAATGAAGAACAACTCCTTTCTTAGTGAGGAGGTGAAGCTTAGGGGTGCATACACATGATACAACACAGAAATACATTGTGAAGATTGCCAGAAACACCTGTGGTGCTTTTTAAAAATAAAAATGTGGGCAGTGAGACCCATGGTAACAGGCACTGCTTTGTTTCCTCATGGTTATGGTTTACTCTTCAAACTTACACGTAAACAGATATTTGAAACTTATGTTCAGACCTTGTAGTCCCCTTTAGTGTTTTTTCTCTTTTGCTTTTGGATTAATGACTAAAAAAGGAGTTGGTATGTGTGTGGGCCTGTTTTCTCGCCCTCCCCCAACTTCCTGGCTGGTTCCAGGAATTCTGATAGTTACCATAAGCTATGAATTGCAGAGTCACTGAAGCTGATGCTCCTGCTTGATTTGAACATTTAAAATAACATTCAGTTCTCTAGTCAGTTTATCCTTGCTGAGTTTTTTTCCATTCAAAGAAGTGTGTGGGATGGGAGGAAGCCAGACAAATGTATGGAAATGATGAGAATTCTGCCTTCTACTACTGTCCTATAAAGGCTGAAGGCTGTGTTTTGTCATCATTTTACCAGTCAATGTGCTTTAGGCTCTTTATATGTAACAGCACTGTCTCTAGTGTTCAGTCCCTGGTTTTCTAGTTGAACGCAACTGATGGGATAGTGCATTAGATTAGAACCAGAGAAACCTGGGATCAAATTCCTACTTGGCAGTGAAGCTCATTGGATGACTTGGGCCAGACTTGCTTCCTCAGCCTGGCCTATCTCTCAGGGTGGCTAGGATTACCAGATCCCTCTTCATCACTGGCGGGAGGTTTTTGAGGCAGAGCCTAAAGAGGGTGGGGTTTGGGGAGGGGAGGGACTTCAATGCCATAGAGTCCAATTGCCAAAGTGGCCATTTTCTCCAGGTGAACTGATCTCTATCGGCTAGAGATCAGCTGTAATAATAGGAGATCTCCAGCTATTACCTGGAAGTTGGCAACCCTAAGGGTAGCTGTGAGGTGAAACAAGGAGAAGGGGAAAACCATGTATTTCATTCTGGGCTCCTTGACAGAAGGGCAGGATGAAAAGTAGATACTATGCCTCATGTAGATGAGGTGAATGTGAGACTCACTGTTTATCTAGACAGCTGGGTTCAACAGAGGCCTGAGTGGTAGTATGATACCAGCCTAGATAGCTAGTGTTACAACTGATAGGTTATAGATGTGACAAGCCTAGGCCTTCCAGTGTAGGTTATGGTATCATAGTGATACACGTGGGTCCCCCCAAAGTGAACTAGAGCTAGTGAACTACAGTAGCTATAATTTATTTATTATTTTATTAGATTTATAGCCTGCCCTTTCCTGGGTGAGGCCAGGCTCAGGGTGGCTCAGAACAATCAAACAATACAATACATATAAGGTGAAAATTGAATTAAACCATACAAAAATATATACCAATATCAATGTATTATAAACCCAACTAAAAGCTTCTATATTGAGATCTCAGCTCAGTCATAAACTCATTGGGTAGCCTTAGGCAAGCCCTACTGCCTCAGGCTCAGTTTTCCACCTGCAATACATTCTGGCATAATGATAGGATTACAGAAGTATTAAGGGTTTTGAACACAAAGGAAGAAAATGGATTTTAACATTTCTAATATTTCCAAATCTCCTTTGATACCATTCATTTTTAGGGCTTGTGTTTTGAGCGTGATTACACACACTAGTGCAAGTGTGATATCCATAGATTAAAGGTACATTACAGTAACATTCAAGTGGAAGCATGGAATTTAATGCTTGAGGCTTATTTTGGCCATCATTCTGGACCTGTAGTGTGAAACAATTTTTTCAACACTTTATTCAGGAGCGGGGGTAATTTAAACACCTCTAAATTACAACATTCACTTCAGAACTCTTGTGTGAATGGAACCAGGTGGTTTCAGTCGAATTCCCCTTTTTTGCTGCAGCCACATGGCACTTATTGACTCCCTGACCCTCAGGAGCAGCTTTCCAAAGGCCTGAGGGAAGGGGGGGGAATGCTTCCATTAGCAGCATCCATGCTATGCTGTATATATTTTGTTCCAATAACTGTGATAGAGATTGCATATAGCAAAAGAGCATAAAACACAAGCAGCCAGGGAAGGGATAGGGCAGAGAGAATAAAAACACTGCTGGGGGCATGCATGTATTCATGCACACCTCTCCCCATCTTGTAAGCTGATGCAGAACCAGCAACTTACCAGGTTAACAAAGATTTATGACTTGATAAATCTGACCAAATGTAAGTCACCATTTGCGCAGGAGGCTGCTTAGAACAAATACCTCCAGACAACTGAAGGAAGCAAGCTGAGCCACGTACAGCAGGGAGGGGTAGTAAAGAGTGCAGATGGACCACCCCTATCAGATGCTAGCTCAACGAGCAGCCTGGGCAGTGGGCAGGAGCTTGAGATGAGGTTGTTTCCTGGTGAATTTGAGAAATGAAGACTTCAAACGCAGCTTTTTCCTTCACTAAAGTACTTGCTCAAGTGCTAATGACTCCTCTCCCTACATGCGTGTGTGCAAAGTGCCGTCAAGTTGCAGCTGACTTATGGCAACCCAGTAGGGTTTTCAAGGCAAAGTACTTAACAGATGGTTTGCCATTGCCTTCCTCTGCATAGCTACCATGGCATTCCTTGGTGGTCTCCCATCCAATTGCTAAACAGGGCCAACCCTGCTTAGCTTCTGAGATCTGATGAGCTCAGGCTAGCCTGGGCCATCCTGGTCAGGGCTCTCCCTACACAGGCTCTGCAAAATACCAGTCAGCCAGCAAGAGCCAAATGTCACTGACTACTTGGCGCTGGCACAAAACTGAACAGAGAGCACAGTGTGCTTCCTGCCCTCACTTTGGTATGTAAAGGAGAGAAAAAATGGTGTCCAGTGATGGTGGCAAAGCAGGATCTCTGCACCCATTGGAAGGAACAAAATAGGTCAACCCCTGCTCAAGGTACAGATAATTTGCCGCCTCTTGTTTCCCTGCCCCAAGATACCCCTGCTTGAGCTGGCCGCCTAATGCATAAGGCTTTCTTTGCAATGTAGATGACTTGGAATTTACTTATCAGGGTCAGTACACAAACTGTTTAGGTGGTCCCAACTCTTGACTTCCTTGTGACATGATGGTCCTGTCCACACTGAGCCTTCAGGCAATTGCCCAAGTGTGTTCTGTGACAATCAGCTTCAATTTCTGTGTAATTCCTGTCCGGGTGTTCTGTGAAGCCCCAACAAGAAGAATGAGAACGGAATAGGCTTTTCAGCAAACTTTCTTAGTACAGCAAGAGAGTTACAGTTGCATGGCGGTGCACAGCAAATATAACCATATCTGTGTAATTGCTACTGACTGAATTAAACGTGTATCCAGCTGTGAAATGATCAGGATGTGAGCAAGTTTTCCTGTCTGAAGGAGTATTAACTCTAGGAATGCTGCCAGCATACCATTCTGCAAACGCTAACCATAATATATTTTCTTTAAAATCTGAATGCAGGCGTGATCAAGGTGTTTCTGGGGACCAGGTTTCCATCATAGTGGATGGCGTTCAGGTGGCTTTGCCATCCTATGAAGAAGCAGTTTATGGCAGTGCCGGGAACTGCATCCCTCCCTCAGATTCACGGGTACAGATTGTCCTGTCGGAGGGAGCTGGGCAGAGCGGAGCAAGGGAGATGCAGCAGCCGCCACCACCGGACCAAACGGATCATAACTGCTTTGCTGGGGAGGATGAAGTCCCTGGACACTCTGGACTGTGCGAAGCAGGCAGTTCTCACCACTCAGAGGCTGTCCTGGTGCATCAAGCCACCTCCTCCTCCTGGGTAGCTGGTATGTCTAGTAGTAGATCAGGGCACAAAGAAGCTCCAGACTCGGAAAGCAGTGATGTACAAAGCCTTCTATCACTCACTTCCTCAGAGGACTACACAGATGGTAAGCAAATACGTCTGACATGCATGAACTTCTGCAAGCTGGAATAAGAATACAAAACTCACAATCATTTTAGAGTGCCCTCAGCTGCTTCAGTGGGGAAAGTTTACAAGGAAGAACATTCAGTCTCTGCTTTTCCTTAACAGGCCCACAATCTGCCCGCACCAAGTAATCCTTATTGTTGAGAATGTTGTATGGGAAGAGTACCCCATTTTGTATTTCTGCAAATTCTGAGCTACCTGCCTGAAGAAAGCAGGTTACTGCTTCATGTTGAGAGCTAGGGACTGGTTTCTGGACCAAGATGAACAAATAAGCTTTAGTAAATTTCACTGTCTTCAGTGGGCTTACTTCCAAGTAAGAACACATAGGATTGAAGCTCATTTCAATGCTAGTTTTTACCAACTTTTGCTTGGTTCAGTACAGTTTACTCCCAAATAATGCTAGGCTTTTAACGTGCCATGGGGCACTCTGGGTGATTTCTGCTGCAATCAAACTAATCCCAGTGCTGCTTGTTCAAGATTTTCCCCTTAATGTCGCTTAATGTCTAATTCTTTATTCCACTGACATCAAAGGGAAAATTTGCATTGACTTTTATAAGGCAGCATCCCAGATGGCTACAGTAGATGGCCTGAATGTCTCACAGGAGGCAGCGGTTTTTCCTTGGGGCACAAAATGCCGCCTCTCCGATGATCTGAAGTGCTGCACTAGTAAGATGGCAGAGAGAGGGAAGAAGCGCTCCTTCTGCAAGTCAGTCCCATGTTAATCCATGGCATTCTTCCTTTGATTTCAATGGGATAATGGGATGCCGTGGTTGGAATAGGCAGTAGGGGTGGAGGGGAGACAATGGGGGCTGCAGGGCATTCCTCCACAGGCCACGTGCGTGATGTATGTTGGGTGCTTCAAGCTTTAGTCGCTAGTCCATCTGTGAAGACTTTGTTATGGAAGGTGTTGCAGAAAAGCTGATGACTATTTGAAAGTATGTTCAGCTCTTCTGAAAGCTGGACTTCATTAAATAAGCATGTGATAGCTGGCTTTACAGACAATTCAAATACACATTGAGGCTGAGCCATGTGGTGCTTGGAAATTTGAAGACAAGCATGAAATATAGTTTAACTTGTATTTTTCCCCCCTTTAACAGATATTCCATTGTTGAAAGAAGCATGAGGTCTGTTGCATTTGTCTAGCCTTTTCTCTCCATTCCTCTTCTCCTCCTTGGGATGGTGAGCACTCCGTGCTAGCTTCCCCCACCCTCCCACGATGTGCCCCGGAAACCTCGAAGGAAACGCTCCTTAGCTGAAGATCCAAAGGATGCCACCAGGATGCCTCCTCGATGCACCACTGGGGTGTGCAGGGTGCCAGCCTTCATCTTCCTCTTCCCCCCAGTTCCATCCCCCTAAAGGGGGGCATGGTTCAGTGACTTGCGCGCCTGCTGCCTCTCCCTGTTCTCAGCCAGATGTTTGTGTGCTCTCTGGAGAGCTGCTATTTACTTGTGCCTTGCTCCTTCTCACACTGGCTTGTTGCAGCTGCTCACAGGCCTTACTAGCTTCTGGACCTCTGCTCAGAAAAGCAGAGGCCAAAATTGCTTGCTTTGTTGGGTGCAAATAGTGTCCTTCCATTTATCGTACAGAAGGCAAGACAGAACTCGTGTGGATGGGCTGAGAGAGGATGGAGCCCAGAGTGGGGAGGTCACACATATATACTACAGCTCTTGAGGTCTTTCAGAATTGTATACCTAACATATACTATAGCTGCACATCAACATGTTAGGCATCCTGGGCTTGGTTAAAAGGCAATCACAACTGGCCAACTTAAGGCGGGGACATAACTGACAAGCTTAGGTTGCTACTTTTTCTATATTTCCCAGTGAGAGGAGAATAAAATGACCTTGCTGGAATGAAACATCTGTACCTCTGCAAGTTTCCTTTTAAAAAAACACACACAAAAAAGCTCTTTGTTCATCCATGATATTGATCTCTGAACATCGTGGTGGGCTAAAATTTGGGGCTTTCTCAATGTACAGACCTTGGAGAAATTTATCCTGCATAAAACATAGGAGCACCTGTGGGTGTAAGACCAGGTGGAGAGTAGAATTAGTGCCCTCTTCTTAGGGGAGCCTCCCCATCAGCAATACTGTGGCAGAACTCTTGCTAATCCAAAGCCTTCCATCTTTCCCTTTGTGTAGAGTCCCGTGAGCACGCTGCACCACTCTGTGAGTTGCATTCTCTGCTATAATAGCACCTTTTGCTTAGAACCACCGTAATGGGAGAGTAATATCACATCATTACTTCTGTTGTCCCTTCTCATACGTGGAGGCAATGCCAGGGATTTTGAGTTTAGGTTTTTTTTAGCCTGTTTTTTTTTTTTTGGTCTTTCTCCCTATTCTGTCAGAAACCAAGTCAACAGGGGGAAAAAATCTAGTGTGCTTGTAACTGGTGTGCCCGATTGCCTTGAATAAATTAGTTATATGTCTGCCTTAATAATTTTGAATGGAAAGAGCCATGCCGCTGCCTTGTCTGATGGAAGACCCTCCTCACTCCCCTTTTTGCACTGCACACTGTTTCCACTTCCCTATGTAGGGAACATGTTTGCTGGCCATCTCTTCCCTAGCTTCTTGTGGCATGGTTGAGGTAGTCCTAAAGGACAGGGTGCAGTGTCTAAATACATAGCAATGGAATGTAACTTCATTCCAGTTGACACACCACTCTTAATTTAGATTCCTCATTCAGATGGGATGGTTCATAAATTGTTGTGGTATATTAACATCTTTGAAATGCTATTTTGGCAGTTGAATCTGTAATATGCATATTCTCCACTAGGCAGTCATTAGTACAACCCATCAGTGTTCCACGTTCTGCATCGTTGGGAATTCCTTGGACAGCTTAGACATTAAATGGATATGTGAAGCCATTCACTTTGACTTGGGCCCAGTTCTGGAACTGATATATCAGCTGAACTGCTTGAAGAGTATATGGTGAGACCACACTTGGATTACTGTGTACAGTTCTGGTCGCCACACCTAAAAAAGGATATTACAGAGCTTGAGAAGGTGCAGAAAAGAGCAACCAAAATGATTAGGGGACTAGAGCAACTGTCCTATGGGGATCAGTTAAGATGCTTAGGGCTGTTTAGCTTGGAGAGAAGGCGGCTAAGGGGAGACATGATAGAGGTCTATAAAATTATGCATGATTTGGAGAGAGTGGACAGGGAGAAGTTTTTCTCCATCTCCCATAATACTGGAACGCGGGGTCATCTGCTGAAGTTAGAGGGTGAGAGATTCAAAACAGATAAAAGGATGTGGTGATGGCTGCCAGCTTGGAGGGCTTTAAGAGGGGAGTGGACATCATGGAGGAAGGGGGTGTTCATGGCTATTAGTTAGAATGGATATTAGTCGTGCTGCATACCTATAAATAATTGTTTAAAATAGTTGAAACCTTGAGCATTTCTAAGCAATTTGCCTCTTAAAAAATAAAACTGGAAATATGGACTGTATCCTATTCTGGCAAGGAATGTGAGCTGTTTGTCGTATATTCTCTAGTTCTTAAGTTAATTTATGGAAGGCGGGGATAGCATCAGCTGCTGGGTACAATGCTCAGGTTTTCTGTTCTTAATGCTTAGGCTACAAGTGAGTGGAGTAGTCTGTTAACTCTGTGATAAACTTTTGGAGCATATGAGAACTACTGAATTTGGCTGTGTGGCTGTTATGTGCCTAATAATTCATGTAACCTCTTCCAGCCTTGTGTACAGAAAGCCAGGTGATGCAAGCATCCTGTCTTGTCTCTGAGATTTGGAAAAAAGGTGGTCATTGGATTCTGCAGGCTGATCTTGACCCATAAAGGCTAGAACGATACCTCTAAATGTCTCCCGTGTCTTGTTGGTCTTTCCATTACTCTCAAATGGTGGTTGATGATATGAAGCTGTCCTTATGCTGAGCCAGGCCATTGGTGCATCTATCCCAGTTCTGTTGTCTGACTGGAAGAGGTCTTTCCGAGCCCTGCTTCTTGAAATCTCCCCTCCCTTTTTAGACATGCCTGATATTGAACCTGGTATCTTCTGCATGCAGAGCATGTCGACGACCATTTAGCTGTAGACCCTTTGTCAATCAACACATCTAGAAGTAAAAACATAGTAGCTCGAAAAAAAAGAAAAAGCCTTTCCACGAATTGACTATTCATTTACCATGTGATGACAGACCACAGTGAGCAAGCAACCACTTGGCCAGCTGGTTGTATGTATTGTGTTGCCAAAGGGTGAGGACATAATCATTCTTCTTGTGCCAGATAAATCTATGAAAGCAGAAAAAAAAATAAGATTCCCCTCATTCCTTAATCAAATAGCAATTGCCTTGCCTGCAAGGTCTTTTGGTGAGCACAATGGTAAGTTACCATTTGGCAAATAGTTAATGGAATGCTCTCTACACTTACCTGTCTTATGTACAACACCAGTATTGCAACAGTGTCTTCTGGAACAGCTGCTGATGAAAATGGAACACTGCATGAGAGAATCTTTGAGGCAGGAAAATCTAAAACTTGACACTTGAGAGTCCATGCAAGTCAGAAGAAGCAAGATTTTCATGTCCCCCCCTTTTAGGGGAGCCAGCGTGGTGTAGTGGTTAAGAGCAGTGGTTTGGAATGGTGGCCTCTGATCTGGAGAACCAGATTTGATTCCCCAAACCTCCACATGAGTGGCAGGAGCTAATCTAGTGAACTGGATTTGTTTCCCAGCTCCTACACATGAAGCCAGCTGGGTGACCTTGGGCTAGTCACACTCTCTTAGCCCCACCTACCTCAAAGGGTGTCTGTTGTGGGGAGGGGAGGGGAAGGGAAGGTGATTGTAAGCCGGTTTGAGTCTCCCTTAAGTGGTAGAGAAAGCTGACATATAAAAACCAACTCTTCTTCTTAGTGTCCAGCTTTGAAGTTAACCTTCATGTAAAATAAGCTAGGACAAGGGATGGGGAAAGAAGATTCTCTGAGGACCTTTGTTTCTTTTTAAAATTGCACATTTATTTTTATATTATAATGATACCTCTCTTCAAAGATCTGAAAAAATACACAAAACAAACCATGGACGGAGGGGTAACTGGAGCATGCTAGATATCTGGATGCAGGCTGCACCCACTAAACTCCTGACTAGGATCACTTCCCACAATACATCTTTAACACAGCTCCCTTAAGACTTTCTGTACATAATTTATAGACAGGAGGTGTTGATGCATGTTATAAGCCTCAAGAGATAATGGTATGATTCAGCTGCTTGTATCCCTTTAAAAGCCTATGTTCCATCCTGTCCACTTGGTGATAAACACAGGCAATGTGTGTATAGATATCATGTGAGAATTGTCCCTCAAATGCTGGGAGCAAGGAAAACAAAACGTAGAGCTTGATTCAACTTTTTGTAAGCTTTCTGTGGCAGTCTTTGTGGATGCTGAATATTACAAGAAGTGACTATCTGTTGACACCATTGACTAACATGTCAGAAGTACAACTACTTTGTTGCACAGTATTTATCATACTATTTAAAATGACTTTGGTATGTGGGAGAGCATTCCCAAAGCCAAAGACACTCATAGTAATTGCAGTAAAGGAACAGCACATACACCATTCATGTTGGCAATACACAGGATTGAATTCCTGTTGGGGAGTACGTCCACAACAAAGGCTACTGGTTATCGTTGGTGATCCTTTCTGCTCAGTATCAGATGGTGTGGCAGACCCTGGGAGCAGATAGCTGAATATGTATGTTATAGGGTTGTCAAAGTTTGAATTGTCTTTCGGAGATGAGGTGCACCCACAGAACACTCACATTGTTCAGAGGTACTAAATCTGGCAAAGAGTCTGGGCCCAATTTGCATTTTTCCTGGAGCTGTGTGTAGCAACACCATAACATCTAAAGGGCTGTGATGTGTCCGTGAGCATGTAGTGGATCCCTGACAAGGTGCTGCGAACAGCAGCAGCTCCCTAGCACTTACGTACTGCATGTACCAAGTGGGAGATGCAGTGTATTCCCTTCACACACTTCACATCATTTACTGTAAACACGATGCCTTGTCAAAGCATGGATTAGCTTTCATTTTCTTACTTGCTTTATAGTAGCACCACATAATGCCCATGAGGGGCCCGGCATACTAAAGTTCTTCATGGGTATTTTTGTATGAATCCTGCTTCAATTCGATTTGATTCATATTATGTAGTGCTATATGGACTTCTTTCAACGCTTCGTTCCTCCTTGCCTGGGTTTGTTTTGTTCTTCGATTTTGAACTTGGCCACCTTTGTCACTTTATTACAATTTCAGCGCTTGCTCCATGGAGATGTGCATTGAATAATTAGGCATTTCTTTGTTTATATATATATGTGTGTATCTTGAGAGCCTGCCATTGACTTCTTTCCTTTGGGTGAGCTAATGAGAAGGGTGGCTTTTGTTCTGCTGGAAATGTCATGGTTTGCTTTTCCACCCTTTTGTTTGGGTGCTCATGCAGTGCAGACCAAACATCCCATTGAAATACGTGTGCGCGCGCACACACACACAATTACACAGTGGGCAGGCTGCTGGTAGCTAGAGATACAAATGCAAGAGGGAGAACCTGGTTGCCTTCAGAGGTCTTTATTTGTAATTTGAGTTGCACCACTTTGGAATTATTTGCAGAATGGTACTCTTATATATGTGGGATTTAAAAATACATAATTAATGCTGTGCAGGATGTCAATCAGTTTTATTTTGCTTTATTTTATATATATATATATATATTTTCTGGTATCCTGTACATTGCAGTGGGTGTGAAGATAGTATTTTAATATTTGTATAAAGTTTAATTTAATTGCAATTGTTCTATGTATATAACTGCATTTCTAAATTAAAAAAAAAACTTTTGAAGTGAATTGCCTGTTGTTGTTTTTATATCTATTAGAATACAAGAGTGTTCCATCCTGAAAGTTCACAGTTGAATAATGGCCATTATCCAGAGATTTCAGAGCAAAAGGTCAACCAGGCTATTCTATGGGAACTGGCATCACTGGCTCCTACGGAGATCTCAAGGGCCAAGGAGACCAATCACTCCTGGCGTGCTTCTGGGCTTCCTGTTGGAGTATCAAAGGCTCAGATTCTATCTAGACTTAAAAAAAGCCTTATCAGTTACCTCTATAAGGCTTTGGAAGATTAATTGAATGATGACCCTCACAGTATTTATCGATTTAGGGAATTTTTATGCCACCTCTTCTAGGGAGCCAGCCTAAGATGCGTACATAATAACATCATAAAACACAATAAAAGTTGTAAATTGAACCCCAGCCAGAGAATAAGGAAAAAATGAACAGACTAAAACAAGTTTAATAATTGTAAGTCTAAAAGCACACTATAAAATGTTATTAAAAATAACCTCTTAATAAAATCTGGGTAAACAAAAATGTTTTAGCCTGGTGCTGAAAAGTAAGGTAGGTGGAAGGCGAGCCTCATGGGAGAGGGCATTCCAAAGAGGAGGTGCCACCACTGAAAAGGCCCTGTCTCTGGTTTCCACCCATTTCACCTCTGAAGGCAGGGGCACAGAAAACAGGGCTTTAGAAGAGGATCTTAATTGGTGGGCTGACAATATGGGTAAAGGTGGTTCATCACCTATCCTAGCCGTAATCTATTAGAGTTTACAAGATGAGAACTAGTGCTTTGAATTGTGCCTGAAAACAAATGGGCAACCAGTGCAGATGTTTCAACACCAGAGTAATAAGATCCCTGTATCCAGCTCCAACAATACACTGGCTGCCACATTTTGGACAAACTGAATTTGATTCAGGATTTAAGAGGACATTAAAATTCATGTTCAGTTTAGGAAATGTAGTTTTGCCAGTGGATTACAGACATGGCTTTAGCCTTGGTGGAAATCATGCATACAAGAAATCTGTTGCATAATTAGAGTTTTCCCTGTAGTGTGTCTCAGTTTTATAACTAGAGGAGTCCTGATGAGAATGAAGGCATAGCAAGTTTAAAGTAATTTTTTTAACTCAGGCCTACCATACATAGGTAGATTTTTTGGGGGGAGGGGTCACAACCAAACGATGTTTAGGTGATAATTTTTTTAACAGCACCACAAATTCAAAGAAGATTGAAAAGTGGCTGTGAATAGTGGTTTAAGGTATGCATTGTACACTGAAGGATTGCAAAGTGGAATGGTGAACTCGACATATAGGTTACTAGCAATGAGTGCTAAAGGCCTGCCCCCCAAAAATCATACCTAGGCACTGAAATCATGGATTGGAACAAGACCAACTGTATGTTCCGGCATTTTTCCTTCCACTATTAATTTGCTTCACTTATAGTGTGCCTTTCTTGCTGAGAAACAAGATGGGATTACATTTTTTTTTAAGTACCAATATATCTAATTTTGGGGGTTTTTGGGGTGGAACCTGAAGAGGGCGGGATTTGGGGAGGGGAGGGACTTCAATGCCATGGAGTCCAATTGCCAAAGCGGCCATTTTCTCCAGGTGAACTGATCTCTATCAGCTGGAAATCAGTTGTAATAGCAGGAGATCTCCAGCTAGTACCTGGAGGTTGGCAACCCTAATATTATATAACTGAGACAAACTAGAGGAAGCAAACTAGAAAAAGGGAAAAAAATGAGTATAGGGCTTGTGAGATTTTCCTTCCTGCGTAGGCGAGTTTCATGTAAGTGATGTGGGTGGTTTCAGGGAAACTTGGTTATTTTATGGCCCTTTGTTTTGTGCAAGGTCAGGGTTTCCTGCAGTACTTGCAGTTGGAATATTTTTGTTGTTTTCCAGCTTCCCCCTATCTGTTGATATTTGGGTTGTAAGCTGCTGGGGCAGTGAAGGGCCTGCCCATTTTTGCTTATATTGTTGTGTCCAGAGCCTTGACCATTGACAGCACTGAAAACAAATAGCTCTGATGGGGCTACAGAACCACTGAAGCCTGATGGGACGATCCCATAAAATGAAAACATCGTATTAAATAGGACCTCTAATTATTTATGTTAAATATTTCCAAATATTTGCATCATGAATCAAAGTTATTGTTCGACCAAATTCGTTGCTAAAATTAATTTGGGACAACAATCTAAACAAAAATAGTTCTAATCTTTAGGCGGCATTCTTATGATGGTTACTATTTTATTTTTATTTTTTCCAGACTCATGATATAAAACTAAAAAGGACAGTCCTGGGATCAGACAAGTTCCAGTTTTTTACATAGTAGAGAAGAAAATAATTACATGCCACTTATGTGTGATTCCCCTCCTCCTGACAATTGTTCATTTGTGTTCTTTGGCTATTTTAATAAGAGAACAATGCAAAGCCAAAATGTGCATGTGAACAGTCTCTCAAACATCTGCAACAGTGAGCTGCTTGCTGGTCTCTGGCCTTTCCGAGTCAGTGGGGGAGCTCTCAGATAAGTAATGAGTTTGCAGTAACCTCATGGAATTGACCAGAAGAGCAACTGTTAATTTCATAACTGTCCAGGGAAGAGCAAGACTGTTCATTTTGCCTTGTTCTTCACATGTGAGACAGCCTCAGGAAGCAGAACTCTTCTGTCCCCGCCCTCACCCCCCCCCCCCCGCAACAAGCCAGTAGTGATTTTGATGGAACCGATAATTGTGTCTGTCTGATTCAGGGTTTGAAGAAAGGAAGGAAGTTAAGGATAAACATAAATCCAGAGCAGTGTGCTTCAACTTCTTGAAGTGAAACCCACTTCTAAACTCATTGGTCAGTTATGCATGGTTGGTTTAGCCTCCTTCATTCCCTGTTTCAGCCAGGATCAAAGTAACCCGGGTTGGGTCAAACTGTATGCATTGGCTGGAATGATCAGGGATAAAACCCTGTGCTAATGGAGGCATTCATACAAGAAATTGTGGGAGGAGTGAGCTCCTCTTTCCTGGTTGGTTGAAGGACCCGGTTGAAGGACCTCCCCCTGTTCTTTTGATTGGTCCACCGAATTGAGCAGCAAGATTGGTCCATCCACATTGAGAGATGTGATTGGTCTACCAAAGTTTGCAATTTCCTCCCTCCACCGTTTTTTTTAAATTTATAATATCTTTTCAATATTTCGATATATCGAGTCAGCGACATTTCAAATTAAAAACATTTCTAAGCACACGAAACACTGTGGGGGGTAGAATTCAAGTGATTTGCGCAGTCCTCAAGAGGCGGGCTTGACTTTTCCCGCCCCTGCTTGTGTTGAGGGGACGAACGGGTTTGACTTTTCCCGCCCCTGCTTGTGTCGATGGGAGGAACCCAAGGCCTCCTGGACCTTAGCCTCCCCCAAAAAAGCGATTAAGTCGAGGGTCTCCCTCTCCCTCTAAGAGACGCCGCAAACCCCGGCAGCACGGCTTTGAGAGGCCATCACCGACAAGTAAGGGATGTCAAATGAAAATGGCGCCCAAAAAAGCCGAGCGGGAAAATGCAAAATGGCTCCTGCATCCCAACCCCCGCCCCCACCGGCTAAAAATTAATTAATTAATTAATTAATAAGTACACAAGACACCGAGGGAGGAATAAAACAGCACCACATTTTAATTTCGGCCACTGACAAATCTCTCGACAGTTTGGAATTTCGATATAGCGATATAGTGAAATAGCGAAGTAGCGAAAATACAAATTTAAACACACACACACACAAAAAGGCGGCAAGTTCACACAAATGACAGGATGGGGAGGGGTTTGGAAAAGGGTAGGTTGAGTCTCAACCTGAGAACGACGCATGCATGTGCTGTGAATTTGGGATGAGCCAGGATCCAGGATTTGACTCCGGTAAGAAGAGGAAGAAAAGCCGGATTTGTTTAAGATTGAAACGGGGTTGAGCCGAAAAGAAATGAGGTAATGTGCATTTTCAAAAATTGTCGTTTTCAGATCACATTTGCAAAGTAACTACTTGCTACTTTCTCCCCTCCCAACATCCCTCCTCACATTGATTAACACTGAATATGTTTATAAACAATTTTTTCGTTATTAGAATTTGTAAGTATTCCACACCTTATACAGAGAGGCAAATCCAAATTTGCCACAAAGGGGGTTACCGCACTTGTATTCCCAGCAATGTATTAAGAGTTTGAAAACGTTATAAAAAATACTGTTCGCACTTTGTTTGGTTAGCTGTGAAGACGTTTTCCAACCATTTATAAGCTGTGGTATCCAAAAACCCTTTTAAAGTGATGCTGTTTATAACATTTTCAAACTCTTAATACATCGCTGGGAATACCAAGTGCGGTAACCCCCCAAGGTTCCCAGAGTCACTTCTTCCTGTTCTTTCTCCTCTCCTAGCCTTGCAACTGAGAGTGTTGTGACCCAGTTTGGGGTCTCAGCCCACCGTCTGAGAACCAATTGTTTAGATGGAAAACTGTATAGGCTGCTCAGTACCTGTCTGCTCTGTAATTGAAATCCAGCCATTAATCTTCTGAGCTAGAGATTGAATGAAAAGTCAGCTAGCACGCATTGCAATGTCTTCCTGTTCTGATTAATGAGGCTTGCCACAGGTCTATACCGGGCTCTCCGATTGTACTCTGGGATGACAGTTGTGTCACTGCTTTAGTTGTTTCACTGCCCTGAACCTGCAAGATATAAGCTCATCCTGCCACCGAGACCAAAGCTATCAGCAGCTGTGCAATAAAAGAGCAGATGTAACACTGCAACAACTGAATGCAAGTATGAAAAGGGATGGATTGTGCATGCAACATCAAAGCATCAAAGCAAGCAGTAAATTATGGATCACATAAGGGCAAGATTTTGAGGAAGATGTGTTGCCAAGGAGCATGGTTGTCGTATTCATTATGTCAAGGAATACTACACTTTTCATAGAGATTCCACTTGACTTCCTTCATTTGACTAGCAATCTGCAGATACCTGTGGGGGAGAGATAATATTTGGGCATCTATATTATACTTGCCCTGACCTGGATGGCCCAGGCTAGCCTGATCTCGTCAGATCTCAGAAACTAAGCAAGGTCAGCCCTGGTTAGTATTGGATGGGAGACCACCAAGGAATACCAGGGTTGCTGTGCAAAGGAAGGCACTGGCAAACCAACCCTGTTTGTCTGTTGCCATGAAAACCCCAAAAAAGGGGTCGCCATAAGTTGCCTGCGACATGACAGCACTTTACATACACACACACACACATACTTAAATTGGGTTAAAGAACACCAAGTTCTCCTTATTAGAGCATCTCTAACTCCTCATAGAATGACAGTTCCCAGAATTTCTTGGTGGCAGATTTGGCAGTTATACATTTAAACTTGTAGTTTTTATATGGCCCTGAGGTACTCAATTTGCGCACAGCTACTGTAGTACCAGCACAAACAAATGTTAAATAGCTCATTTTTGCATCCAAATGTTTCATGATGGACATTTAGAAACCTGAATCTGTTGTCTGCCCTTATCCAGTTCTACAGCTCCAGTGAAAAATCTGGCATTTGTTTATTTTCAGATGTTTCTGCCATTTTTTCATTGAAAAAAAGTGTCCTGTTCATCCTTGCCAAGCTGTGCATAGTGTGCCTGAGATCACTGGAGAAACTGCATGAGCCATCTTGCAATAGTGGGCCTGTCTGCTCCAGCAGCAGTTTTGTGCCAAGATCTTGAGAAATCTGGGCCTAGGTATGCTGCCTTTCCTGAACTGCCCAAGAAACTGCGTATGCTAAATATTCCCTCTCTTTGCCATGTTTCCTTTCAGGAACCTGAGGATGTGAGAGAATTTCAGGTAGAACTGGTCACTCAGGCAGCTACATGTTCATGGGTTTGCAGATGAGATGTGCCTGTTGCTATAGGAACCCATCTTAATGAGCAAAGCTGATAAGGACATAACTGTCAAAAGAACTACTTCACCACCATTCCTGCCATGAGCGAGACCTGGCCTAATAGCTACCTGCCCCCAGAAGCCCTTTCAAAGGTATGGATCTGAATTTTAAATGTATGAGACAGGACACAAAGCAGTCTCTACATACATGTGTAAAACACATACTACCTTTTCAACTAATAGAAGGATAGGTATAACTTCTGCCAATTCCTCCTTCCTGCAGCAGACCCTTAGTTTGCCCCTCATGTAGTCTTCCCATTTGACCAGTCCCAGTCTCCTGCCTTTGTGAAACTATGGGGTGGGGGTGGGGGAGGGTCTCCATGCCAGTGGTCTAGGAATCTCCCCTAATCTCTTTTCTTTGCCACTGAGAACAGGGAAAATTCCCAGAGCATCACCTGGAAGTGACATCACATCCTCCCCAAACTCTATCCTCCCCAGACTCTAACTACCTGTACTCCCAGCATTTGCTTAGGCCAGGGGTGGGGAACCTTTTTTCCACCAAGGGCCATTTAGATATTTATAACATCATTTGCGGGCCATACAAAATTATCAACTTAAAATTAGCCGACCAAGCCCCAAGCAGGCAGCTGCCCCAGATAACCCCCCCACCCCCGGCACGGGCAAGCAGGCAGGCATCCAACTGGTGGCGCACTCGCCTGTTACGAGGTGGTCTGTTACGAGGTTTGGGTTACGAGGTTGCACCATTGTAAGTGCTGAGTCCTTTCTTCTGTGCAACTCTGAAAGGTGCAGGGCTTCAGAGTCCCCTCAGGTGTAATCCCTGCATTTCCAATTAAAGTATCCCAGGTAGCAGTTACCAAGAGGCCTTTCACTGAGTGGGACTGGCTCTCTAGGATCTCAGGCAGAGATGACAGTACTGAGTTAGAAGAACCAATGATATAAGGCAGTTTCATAGAATCATACAGTTGGAAGGGACCACTAGGGTCGTCTAGTCCAACCCCCTGCAGATATTCAGAGTTTTTGCTGTTGTTTTTTCTGGCACCTTTCCATGTTAATCCCTACTTTCCTGACACCTCTTTGTCAAAACTGCATCTCTTCCACTTTTTTTTGTTTTTGCTCCTGTTACTTGCCCCCCCCCCCCCCAGCCTACCCTGATCCCGACCTTCTGGGATTTCTTCCCACTCAGTTTTCCAGCTGTCAGACTCATGACCCCCCACTTCTCCTGACTCGTTAAAATACAGATGTTCTTAGGGCTGCACTGGATAGATTACGAGATCTTATGCCAAATGTTGTTATATGTACCTGCAGGCTTTCCCACACAATATACAGGGAAACCATCTAGCTTTCAGGTTAGAAACGTTTTTGAGCACATATGTTTGGAAATTCAAGCAACAGAGCAAATTTGAAAGCCTGGAAATTAGAAACCAAATCTCTCGCTCTGCCCTTTCAGATGGTAGCTGCTATTTGCTTTCTTCCAGTCCCTGCACTCCTCCCTAGCAGCTGCTGTCTTTCATGGACTCTATTGTCACAGAGCAAGGCCATTGCTTGTTGCTGGAAGCAACTGTGAAAAATGATGGTTCTTTTATGCAGCCACAATCTGTTGCATTACCACGAAGACCAGTGTGCAGTAAAATGGAGCCCAAAAGATAGACACTCCATGATGCAACTTGGTCCTACCAACCAGCCAATGTCAGAAATATTTTGACAATTGGAGACAGATCCATCACTTTAAAAAAATTGTGAGGAACTTCCTGAAATCCTCTGTTAAAGCTATACACAAAGGAGGGAGATTTGTGTCCCTATCCCAGTGAACGCACACAGTGTGCCAACAAATGGTCCCAAATACCCAGACCAGGGAAGCTTCAGTGCTCCAGTTTGCTCCCAGCTCAAAAGAGTGAAAGAGTTCTCATGGGACATCAAGCAGAGTTGAGGTTCCAGTAGGGTTACCAACTTCCAGGTACCAGCTGGAGCCCTCCTGCTATTATAACTTATCTCTATTGGATGGAGAAAATGGCTGCCTTGGCAATTGGACTCTATGGCATTAAAGTCCCTCCCCTCCCCAGACCCCACCCTACTCAGGCTCTGCCCCAAAAATCCCCAGGTGTTTCACAACCCAGAGCTGGCAACCCTAGGTTCCAGGCTGACAATAATGCATTTCAGAATCAAATGAATTTGCTTGCTTATTGAGCCAGTTCTGCTTTGCTTGCTCACAAACCAGAATGTTTCTCATTTCAGCTACAAGGTAGACCATGCTTTTTGTGGAATAGCAAATACAGGTGTGAGAATATATGTATTGCATCGTAAGTCAGGAGGAGACAGAAATGATATTTTTGACTAGCCCAGATATAGCTGAAAAGTATTCATGCTTTTGAATTACACGGAAGATAAAGTAAAAAAACAAAAAAACAAAACAGCTTTACGTAATTTCAACAGCATAATTAAGTCCAGTACAAAATTTGATCCCTTCCATTTGGAACGGCTGTCTTGAATATTGCTGAGAACTGTGACTACTTAGAAACCTAAAGTGGGCAAATGAAGATATGACAAGGTAATCGAGGGTGGTGGTCACAAAGAAAAGGATGGTGGTACTGAAGAAGCTAAGTTGGCAGGCATGCACTAAGATTTTTACATGCAGAGGATTTTAACTGTGCCCAGTAACTTCCATGCAATTTCTAGAACATTAAAATAGGGTAAAGTGAAGGCATTGAGGCTACTGTGATAAAATGTCACCATCTAGTGTCGTAAAGGAAAAGTGCCTGAATCAAGAGAAATGTGGAAGTATTTAATACTGCTCTTATGAGATAAATCCTGCACAATGTCCAGGACGGTAGCTGAAAATCTAGCAGGCTAGGCAACCCTCCCCTCCCCAATATGTGGCTGGGGGCCACAGCCAAGATTCATGAATGCCGCAGCAAGTTGAGGCTGTGACGGTTGTAGGGTGAAGCCTGCAATGGCTGAGCCTTACTGAACCAAAACCAGCTAAAGACCTTTTCTGCACAAATGGTTTACAACGTTTCATGCCATCAAAAGCTACATTTTATTTTTTTCATTTTTGAATGTTTTCTCCTCTGTTTCGTTTCAGAAACGTTTTCCCATCATTTTTCTTCCGTTGTTTTCCCGAGAACATTTACCGTGGTGTTTTTTCTCTCCATTTCCGGGCCAGTTTGAGCGTGCAAAATTCTTGAATTCTCAGCCCCACCAAACACTCTTCCCTTGTTCACGCTCACTGTTTTGCTCATCTGCCCTCCTTTCCCCTCCCTCCACCAATTTCCACCCAATTAAAAAAAAAATTGTTTGACTCCGAGATTAGCGATATAACGCTGGGTTGAATGGACCACATGAACGCTAGAATAACCCTCCCTGTTTCTGCATTCCCCTAGGCTATAATTCTGCTACCCTGAGCTTCTAGTTACACACTGGGAGAGCCAGAGTATTATGTTTTAATTCTGGAAATTTCATAAAGTTGCTTGGTAAAGCCCTCCAAGCAAAAAAATTGAATTAATTGGAGTGTGTTTTAAAGTGTGTGATAGTTCAATGCTGCTTGAGTTCAATGCAAAGTGGACAAACACACTGGGCCTCTAGTTATTTTGAGAGGGACATGCAGATGTGGCTAGTGGTAGATTGTGCTTCCGTTTGGGGCATCCATTTTGAATCCAAACTTTTCAAAATGCATAATGGTGGATGAGACACATGTGTGCTAATGCACAGGGGCAATTGTGAAGCCTCACAAAATTGGGGCTTCCCTCCATGGTCCTTACAAAAAGGGCCCTATCGCTTCTTTGGGATCCCCCCATAGATGGCTAGGGCTTTTGTGGGTCAATCCCATTGGGGTTTACTTCTGAGTAAATTCCCCTTGAACTCCAGGGGTCGCAAGGCTGGTGACCCTCTTAGTCAACGGCGCTCTCATGGAGTCCTGCCCACCCGAGTTTGTCGGTGGGAGTCCTCACCACGCTGTGCTCCTCTCTTTCCCAAGTGGCAGCTCCACAGAGGAAAGAAGGTGGTTTTGCCCCCTGGGGGTGGCCTGCCTGAACCTCCTGGGCGACAGAGTCCGGCTGCCTAGGAGCAGGCAGCGAGACCCCTTCTGATTGTTTGATGGTGCTTGAGTGCAAAGCAAACACTGGGTCTCTAGTAGTATTTTGGAGGGGGAGTGGAGATGTGCCTAATGGTGGATTGCACTTTGGTTTGGGGCATCCATTTTGAGTTTAAATTTTCCCGACATTTCTGTTTAATGGTGGTGAGTTATCAACGCTAGAGCACATGCGCAAAAACACACCCAAAAAATAAGTGGGGAAGTGGAGGGAGTGTCCAGTGCAATCATCCATGACATCACAAATGATGTGATGCCCCCTACTAGAAAATGTTTTATGGGAAAACAGTGCAGACAGGATAAAATTGATTTAGACACGAACAGGAAATCAGGAAGAAAAAACATCGCAGAAGGAGGCATGTGGACAAAAATCGTGGAATGCGATTCCAAGGCTCGCAGTTCAACCATGTGGAAAAGCTGGGGTAAGTGCTTCATGCAGAAAAAACCAAAGTCTCCCTACCTAAACCATAAGCTGCATTATCCGACTTCCCTGCACTCACACATGCATCCTCATCTGCACTGTCCTTAGGATCTTCTGCACTACAGAGCATGCTCTGCTCCTCCTGGGTGAAGTACTTTAGCATTTTAATTGTACCTATATTTGGCAAAAGGTGACTGCTCCCCAATCTGTTAATAAGGAGCTGCAAGAATCCTATGATGCTATACTCACTAACATGTTTATTGTGACATAAACATTCATGGAATGGAACAGCTAGCCCTCCAAGGCTCTATGCCACAATAATTTGACTAGACTTTAGATGTCCCTGGACTACATGTTAATTTTGATGCAGCAGACTTCACTGGGCAACCCTTTCAAGAATGTTAAAGACTATCAGGGTCCCTTCCTTGAAACTGTGCAATAGGAGCACTTTTTCTTTTGCTTTGAGAAATTCCAGATGATTGCAACAAAGCAGGGGATCCACTTTGGCTAGTTTCAGACAGACACAGCAGCACAATTATAATTAGGAAAACCACTCTCAAGGTTAAACAGGAATGTTGAGGACTTCAAAGGGAAATGATCAACATTTTAATTTACCGGGATGAAACTGTTCCTTTCCATGAAAAGTGAGCTCCTCGCTGGGTCCCCTGAATGTTTTTGTTCAAAATTCAAACCAAACACTATGTTAAGCACTGCTCACTTCTAGAAGCTTTCCTGCAAAAGTTGTTTCATATGCTATAAGGTCATGAACATGCAGGGTTGCCAACCTCCAGGTACTAGCTGGAGATCTGCTATTACAACTGATTTCCAGCCGATAGAGATCAGCTCACCTGGAGAAAATGGCCACTTTGGCAATTGGACTCTATGGCACTGAAGTCCCTCCCCTCCCCAAATCCTGCCCTCTTCAGGCTCTGCCCCAAAAATCTCCAGGTATTTCCAAACCTGGAGCTAGCAACCCTATGAACATGTGAGGGTAGCCAATCAGAGCAGCTTCTTGTCATGGCACAGGATGAGAATCACAAGGTTGCAGAAAGAATGCTGGCTCTTCCCCTTCAATAATTACAACTCTGATAACGCAGCATGAGAATGTACACACCTAAAATATTCCTGATCTGAACAGCTTGTCTACCTTTTCTACTGGCTCATGTGGGTAGGATGGGCCTAGAAACTCCACTTCACCCCTTATGCTATTCTTAGGAGTCCATCCATCCTTCAGGGCAGGATTGTGAGAGGCATGGCAAGCTACAGCAGGAGGGGAGGGAGAGAGCAGGAAGTTTCCTTCTGGGGACTCTGCTAGGCTTTGTGGCACAAAGATAAGAGAAAAAAATAGTAATATGTAGCATTATTTTGGGTTTTTAAACATACCACTGATTCTTTTCATTTTTAATGATGAGGATCTAAAAGAAATACACAATAGGTGCTAAACGGGAATTCCTTTGCAAAACTTGATGTGTTGTACACTAACAGCTCATTCCTGAGCCGAAAGGACGAAAGTCCTCAGGAGGCCATGAATGGGCTGCGGCGTTTGGGCCCCCTGCGCCAGCACCCATGCCACTTACGCCACCCAGGGTGGCCTGGATGCCGGTGTTGGGTGGTGGAAGCCCTCTTCCCAGCCCTGCCACAGCAGCACCATCCAGGGACGCTGGCACAGACTCGCGCCGATGTCTGGACAGTGTGCTTCTGTGCACCGTCCTTCTGGAGGTGTTCCTGGGGCATTCCCATGCTGGGCCAGGGCAGGAGCCGCCTTTATGTGGCCTCCTAAGCCCTTTCAGCCCAGGAACGCCCCCTTGCCCTTATCTGGAGATACACCACCTTTTGAGGTGGCTTATCCCTGTGCAACCCAATGGGTTGCATGGGTTTTCCAGGTAAGGGCAAGGTTTCGGCTTCAGTGCAGGGGCTGAAACCTCCTTTGGAGGCAGGGCGGCTGCACTGCCTCCAGCCACTGGCGCAGCCTCCCCCTCAGGAATGGACTGTTAAATATGTCCTTCGTCAGGACTATTAAATTTGGAAAAAACTTCCCAGACTGTAAATGTAAGCCTCTAGCATGGGGTGTGTTGTCTGTGCTATCTCTTACTATCCTGAGGCTATTAAAAAGATAAACGGATAGCTCTGGAAAATTAATCTAAAACACCTCCACCACATTGTTTTAATTATGCATAATGGATTTGATAATGTTCTTCATAGTTTGGAAGAAACTGTTTACTGAATACTGTGATTGACTGACAGTGGCTAATCCATACTTTAAATGCAGAAATATTAAGGACATTCTCCAGCCTCAAAACAGGGATAGAGCAGGTTCTTTCTCTTTGGTTTACAAAACACCATTGTTCATTTGTTTGGCACATGACCGAGAGGGCAACAGATGGCCAGTTGCCCTAGCAGCATGGAATTCCCAAGATAGGTTTATATAGCCTAAGGGCTGTTGTTATTTGCTTTCATTAAAATAAAAAAAAAAAACCCACCAACTTGGCTTTTAGTTCTTGTGGCAGTGAAGAGAAGCTCAAAAACGAGAGAGTAACCTGTAGAAAAAGACACACAAGATGGCTAAAATTGATACTTAAGTTAATTATGTATATTTTCAAATCTGAGCTCATTTTATGAATCTGAGTCATGGAATTTTGCCATTAAAAACAACAACAACAATACTATAAACTGTATTAAAAGAGTCTGCTGGGTATGTAAGTTTAAAATAACAATACATTTTGGAGCTGTTAAAATAGATATCTGAGTGTCAGGTGGATAATATACTGATACAGCAGTTGCGAGTTTTTTTTTTTAAAGGTGTTTTAAAGGCCCTTTAGTAATATCTGGGGAAGTCACACTGGGGGTGTGATGCTGAGGCAAGGAAATTGTGCTCATGTGAGGAGGACCTTCAAAATTGTCTCCAGTATCTGTCTCCAACATTCAATCCCTTAAATTAGTGCTGCTACCACTTAGAGGCATTTATCCATGAGAAACACTTTTTGTAGAAGTGTCTTTTACAAAGAGAGTGAAAAATATACATTTGCTAAAATGTACAATCAAATGTGTACAATCATTATTTGCTAAGGATACAAGTATACATAATGACAGAGAGGCTCAAAGTGCCTCTCATAAAAACAGCCATTACCATCTGTCCCTCTGCAGAGCAAACAGGTGAGAAATTAAGATGAACTGTGTAATTTACATACAGTTCTGAAACATGACTTCTGATCCCTCCCCCCCACACACACATACAGTTGATAGAGAAACTGCTGAATTACAGTTGATATTCAAACTAAAGTCAATGCATTTACCTGGGCTGAATAAAGACCTTGCATTCATGGCCCATTACCAATGCTGATTTCTCCACACCCATCTCTCCCCTAGACATCACAGACTCTTTTGCATATCACACCTAATCCAATCAAGCCTGCTATTCACATTTACATACTGTTCCTCTACTTAAAGACCAAGGGATTCACATTCTAGCTGTATCTGAAGAAGTGAGCTGTGGCTCAGGAAAGCTCATACCCTACCAGAAAATATTTTTGTTAGTCTTTAAGGTGCTACTGGACTCTTGCCCTTTTTGACTATACCAAAGAAAAACACTGATGGTGGATTTACACTGCACTCGCCATTCTGAAGTTTGTTGCTGGTACTATTTTCTCCATCACAGGAATTAGAGAATGAGTAATTCCACACAGGAATGCTATGCCACCAAAAAGCACCTCTACACTACTCTTATAGCAAGTGAATGTGTGATGTCACCCTTGGATTACTGGATAAAACACTTCTCCAAAGAGCACTGCAGAGAGTGCTTTGGTATCCTTTAGACTGAGGAATGTAACTATCGGAACCAATAAACTCAGCAGCATGTCATCATAAATACAGAATCTCTCTGTGATTCCTGGCTTAATGTTTACAGCCTACAAGAGGCTGCAGCTTTAATTAAATTATCTGAGATTAATGAAAATTTCCCCCCCTGCCCTTTGTACATGGTTTCCAATGAACCTGATTAAATCAGAGCAAAGAACTTACAGTCAGATGACAACATACTCCTAATGCAACCTGTTATAAATCCTGGGAAATCCTTTTTCCATGTACGATACAAATGTGTATGAACATATAAAACTTCATTACACTAAGTCAGGCCATTGGTCCATCTACCTCTGCACTGAATATTCAGATTGGGCAAGGTCTTCTGGGATCTTAGGCTGAGAAAGGTCTTAAGCAACAGCTACTCTCTGAGAGCTGTCAGGAACTGAACCTGGAAACATCTGCCAGTAAAAAAAAAGTGTTTTACAGCTGAACCACAGCTTCTCCCTGCCATTAATTTTAGTGCCTTAATGTTAAAAAATTACTTATTTTTATTTAAGTTATTAAGAGTCAGCCTATCTGATAGGGACTCAAGGTAGATTATACAGAGTGAATCAATACAATAAGTAAAATGTGATGATCAATGAACAATGGAATAGGTTTAGGATTGAACAAGTCTGGAACCAATCAGAAATCTGAACAGCAGATTAGAGTTCACCACTCATGTGGAGGAGTGTAGTGTAGTGGTTAAGAGTGGTGGCTTGGAGCGGTGGACTCTGATCTGGAGAACAGGTTTGATTCCCCACTCCTTCACATGTGCGGCGGAAGCTAATCTGGTGAACTAGATTTGTTTCCCTACTTCTGCACACAAAGCCAGCTGGGTGACCTTGGGCTAGTCTCTCAGCCCCACCTACCTCACAGGGTGTCTGTTGTGGGCATTGGAAGGGAAGGTGATTGTAAGCCGGTTTGATTCTTCCTTAAGTGGTAGAGAAAGTCAGCATATAAAAACCAACTCTTCTTCTTCTTCAAACCTGGTTCTCCAGATTAAAGTCCACTGCTCCAAACCACCACTCTTAAGCACACCACGCTGGTTCTTTAAAATGGTAGTCTTGTCCTTGAGGTGGCCACAATGATGCCATCACGTCTAGTTTGGCCCTAATGCCATTCATGGACTTTGAGACCAAAAAGGGTTTAACCCTAGGATAATACAGCACAATCCTAAGCAATGTTACAAATAAGGAAAGAAGCTCAGGTTTCATACTCAACATGGTATTTTTTGGCTGCTTGTGGATGTGATCCACAGCTTCTCAACAATCATGAGTGCATTTTAAAGAAGACCCCATCAACTGCTAGAAACAATGAACTTCAGCCATAGAAAGGTTTTGAATAGTTTTCTTTAACTGCCCTTCTAGATTTGGTCAAGTTAGTTCAAAACTCTGCTTTAAGAATAATTAACTGGAAAGCCTTGTTTGTGAGCTATTAACTGACATATACAAATGTTTAACTTTCTTGACACCAACTCCCTCTATGGTGGCACAGGGTTGGATCCTAATAGTCTGTTCTGCTGGTGGCAGGATTCCTGAGCAAGCAGGTCGCATTTTTCCCCTCCCAGAAGTGTGTTGTGCCAAATCAAATTCATGATAGCCACACTAGTTTTTCCGCTTATGCAAAATGCTTTGAAAGGTACAGAATACAGTATTTAGAAATGTGCGATAAAAAGTACTTTTTGATCCCTTTGTAAATGTCTCATTGTAAAGATCTCTTCTATAGGAGTGCATGTGGGATCCCTTGTAACACTGAAATTTTTCACCCCATGTTTTTCATTCAGTTTATCAGAACATTATGCATAGGTCTTGAAGAGCAATCTCTCCCCTCTAAGGCCTACTTTACTGCATAAACATGCAGTGAAAAAAAATGACGGGTGGGTGAATGACCTGTTAGTCAAACTGGTGTTTGCACAAATGGAAAGATGATCACAATTTTGTTGTTGTTGGTTTATAGGATCACGATGGTTTCCAGTTTAATTGATAGGCCACTGTATGTGTATTATGTTTTGATGAAAATAGCTTCCTTGCTTGCCAGACTTTCCCACAGTGAGGACTGGATATCACCATAATCCCTGTTTTTTTCCATTTAAAAGAGGGTTGCCAACTTAGGAAAGTAGCACTGAACCCTGATCAGTATGATCCTGCATATACTTCAGTGTTTTAAACATCATATACATAATGAAAATATCACAACTCTCTCATAGCATTATATACAATCTCCATAGGACATATAGATAGGTGTAAGCCTTGTTGAAGAGCCCCATTGCACAGTGGTAAACTGCAGTACTGCAGTCAAAAGCTCTGCTCACAACCTGAGTTCAATCCCAGCAGAAGTCAGTTTCAGGTAGCAAGCTCAAGGTTGACTCAGTCTGCCATCCTTCCAAGGTTGATAAAATGAATACCCAGCTTGCTGGGGGTAAAGTGTAAATGACTGGTGAAGGCAATGGCAAACTATCTCATAAAACATAGTCTGCCTAGTAAACGTCGGGATGTGACATCATCCCAAGGATTAGTAATGACCTGGTGCTTGCACAGGGGACTACCTTTACCTTTAAGCCTTGTTTAGGAGGTTTGTCAATATCACTTGTGGTCCAAACAGAGGAAAATTGAGAAAGCTCAGGAGATATGTGTGCTAGTTAGGGGCAGTGCACTAACTCAAAAAATTAATGGAGGAAAAAGGTCTATGAGGGATGGGGACTGCTATGGAAAGAGGAAATATCCATTCTGAGGAATGCTTCATCTTTAAAGAATAAAAGTGAAGTAAAAATGATTAATTATGCTAAAATAGCTCAAGAATGAAGAGGGATCAGAACACTTAACAGAATAATAGTACATACAGCATTTGCCACTGCAATAGAAATACTAGGTGAGGAAAAACTACATTTTCTAGCAACAAAACAATGTCATTTATTGCAGTGAAAATGTGATTTATCTCACAACAGAATAACTATTTTGAAGAAACACATCTGAATCCCTGCAACAGTAGCATAATAGCTGGACTAAAAATACTCCCAATGTCTGGAGCATCATTAAAATTTTAATAGGAAATTTCTACCAGCGCAGGGTTTTTAAAAACAGTGAGCTAATGGGATTCTTCCTTCTGTCCAGTTTTTTACAGTACAGAAACTGCTGCCTGACTCAAATTACAGCAACTCAAAATACTAACAGAAGTGTATATTTAAATTATTAAAATAGAAAGGGATATGACTAAAGGCCAAACTATTAAGCCTCAGATCCATGCATAATTGTAATTTTTTAATGTATGAGGTATGAATGCAGGGTGAACAAATGCGAACTTCCTCAAACATCCCTGCTCTAAAAGACCAGAGTGTTTTGACAGAGCACTTGTAGAACTAAATTTGTGTTTGAAAGAACTTAATTTAAAAACTGCCATAATTTAAAAACTGCCAGGCTGTTAGAGAAAATGGCATTCTTTTTTTAACAAGTTGGGTCCAGGTTTCTAGGACCCGATTTGTTTTCCCCACAGCAGGATCTACTGCAGGGCATTGCAGGGGCCCAATTCAGTTTAGGATTGTGATGTGGACGAAAGGGGCTTCAGCCTTACTCCCTGCTCTGTTGTCCCAAGCTGAAACTGGACTTGGAAGGGCATTACATGCCCCATTTCAACCTACACATGCACAGAATATTACACACACGCACACACTGTGGTCCTAAGCTGCACCAGGCCCCAACACATTTTGATAACCGCTTCTCCCCACATCAATTCAGGCACAGTAAATTGGGCCTCAGATAACTGTTTCAGAAAAAAGGGAGTACAAATGCTATTGCTGGTGGTAGAAAAAAGCAAGAGTCCAGTAGCACCTTAAAGACGAACAAAAATATTTTCTGGCAGGGTATGAGCTTTCTTGAGCCACAGCTCACGCTGTGGCTCACAAAAGCTCACACCCTGCCAGAAAATATTTTTGCTAGTCTTGAAGGTGCTACTGGACTCTTGCCCTTTTCTACTACTGCAGACAGACTAACACGGCGACCCACTGTGAATTATTGCTGGTGGGAGTCTGAAGATAGAAATGATAAATTTATAACACAACCTCGCTCCTGCTTCACATGGAGAAGTGGAACTGTGTCTCCTTACTCCACTACAACCCAGAAGCACAGCGCTTCGAGTTGCGTGCATTGTGATGTGCGTGGAACCAGTTTCGTTTAAAAAGCCGCAGTTCAGGAGTTTTGCCGCTCTTAGACAATCCAGGTGGGAGTCACTGATGAGGCCATTTATTCATGGAAGGTTTTGCATTGGGTTTGCCACTCTTTAGATGCGCTTTCCCCCCATCCATATTCTCAAAACTCAACGATAAGCCCCCCTGCAGAGTTTTGAGAATTCAGATGGGGAAAATGTGCATCTAGAGAGTGGCAAATCCAATGCAAAACCTTCCATGAATAAAAGAGCGACCCGGCAGACGGGCCCGACAAACCCCGGCCGCGCGAGCGAGGGAGCAAAGACGAAGCTGCAGTTCCGCGCACATTTGCTTGAGGGCAACTCCCAACTCCCACAGAACTAAGTAAGCGCGCGTGTAGGGCTGGGCTGGAAGGCGGCTTTATACAACGCTGCCTACGTGTGACACTGTGTGGCGGTAAGCAACAACTGAACACGCCACATGGGCACCGCCGACACGAATTATAGTTTCACACTGCGATATTAAGGCCGCCAACCAGAGGCGGCTGCTGTGGCTTGAGGAAAAGGCGGAGTCCGCTCCTTCCCAACTCTTTTTATTTTGCAGGAAACGACGACCACAACGACGCTTCCAACTGCGCACGCGCACAGGCCGACCGGACTCGTTGATCCTCCTTGACTCCCGCGACTCAGGCGGAGTCGAGCGCCCCTCCCCCGTGGCCAAGGGCTTTCCGCCTATCGTTGAGCGCCAACGGTATCACGTGGGGCGAGGTTCCATTTTGTGTCGCAGTTAGAGGCTGGGTGGGTTAGTCGAGAGTCGGCCGTCGTACGGTAAGGTTCCGGCTTGTTGATCGCCGAGCGTCGACAAACTGCTGCACAGCCAGAGAGTTTGGCCAAAATTACACAGTTTTAGTGCAGGTTTGTGAAGATTTTCGCAGGTTGTCTGCTGCGAGAGCGAGCTCGGGTGGGCAGAGGGACGACGGAGAAAATCCGTATTAGAGGGGATTTGTGGGGCGCATTCTATGTGTGGGGTGGTATAAGTAGGACTCTGTTTCTTGGGAAGGGTAGAGAGGATCGGTTTTATGCTCGGAGGGGCATAATGTGGGCGCTATAGCCGCCGCCATGGGTGCGGCTCCGCCGCCATTTTGTGAAGGTTGATGGCGTTGGCTCAAATTTTTCAAGCGCGAGGGAGCCAGGACGCATGCGCAGCTCGTTGCCAGCGTAGCGGTATGAATCTGGCTGTTGGCGTTTTGTCACAAAAGGAGGAGCCAGGTGTGTCGTTTTCTGATTGGCTGAGGGAGGGGCGCTGCTCAGTCCCCCGTTCCAGTCGGAACCTCTGGGGGCGGGGCTGCCTGGCGCTCAGCCTTCCTTGATGTCAGATTGCGGCAGAAGAAGGCGGAGCGGGGACTGCGGCACAGTCGGGCTCGTGGGCGAGGCTAGGAGAGGCTGACCTATTTTCGTGGCGGCCATCTTGCCTTCCCCGTTTGTCTGGCAGGGGCTGAGCGCCGCCGCGCATGGCATTCTCTTCTTCTTAGCCCTTTGCCTTCTTCTGCAGCTCCATCCATCTTGAGTGGCATTATGAGTGGCTGCCGTGTGTTCATCGGGCGGTTGAATCCAGCAGCCAGAGAGAAGGATGTGGAGAGATTTTTCAAGGGCTATGGACGGATCCGAGACATTGACCTGAAAAGAGGCTTTGGGTTTGTGGTAAGTGGAGGTGTCCGACTGACATTCAGCCCCAGGTGGAAAGCACAAGCAGTGCTTGAGTGTTTAAAACGATCTTTCCTTTACTAGAAATGTAATGTCTTGTGAAACTTGGTTGTGGCCACATCCTTCTTAATGATACTTTTTGTGTTACTGTGTATAGTATCAAGCTGAAAAGTACCCTTTTAGAAAGCTTTTGTGGAGTCTCAGTGAGTTAAATGGGGATAAGTGTACATTGGATTGTAGCTCGAGTGCTATTTCACTGGCTGCTGTTAAATGTTGTCAAAGCTTTCTTAGTTTGTTCATGTAAAGTTGTGTTTAAGTTGCAGTTGAATAAAATTAGAATGCATTTTCTTTCTGTTTCACAGGAGTTTGAAGATCCAAGAGATGCTGATGATGCAGTGTATGAGTTGGATGGAAAAGAGCTTTGTAGTGAACGGTAAATCTTGAGACTAATTTTTCTCTACTTGATAAAATTTTAGAATATGTAAACTTATTGAATAAGGACCATTAAAAAGTGAAGCTTTAACAGCCAAGTAACTTGAATCTGTTCTAAATTTTGTGAATAGGTTTCTGATCTTTACTCACCCAAGTTTGAGCAATTAAATCCAATTACTATTTTTTTTCTCCTCCAGAGTTACAATTGAGCATGCAAGGGCCCGTTCTAGGGGTGGAAGAGGCAGAGGGCGGTACTCTGACCGGTTTAGTAGCCGGCGTCCACGCAATGATAGAAGGTATGTTCCTGTTGCTACATCTAATAGTATGGCTGCATTCAGATCTCATGCTTGAGCAATCTCTGCTGGCCCTCTCATATCAGACCTGTACTGGTTTCAGATGCCTTTTTTTTTTCTTTTCAAACTCCAGTTTGTATGTCCTAATGTGTGTGTCTGGTCATGTCAAGGTTTGTTTTTTGCCTCCAAACTGGCATTCTAACCATGGCTTAACTCAGGTTAAGAATCTGGGGGAGTGGAAGCTAACTCCAGACACCTGCATTTGGACGGTGCAGCAAAATAGATTTTATCTTGGGGATTCTGAAACCAGGAAGCTTTCGGTCAAGCTCTGCAGGAGGTGGTGTGCAGGCTTGAGATGAGCTGCATTTGGGCCCATCACGAACAGACAAGGTTTTCATTATGTCTGAATGAGGCCTGTTCAGAGTAAGTTGCTTTTTTATTTGATTTTAGTGGGCATAATCATGTAATCATTATTTTTATCCCACTCAGAAATGCTCCACCTGTAAGGACAGAAAATCGACTTATTGTAGAAAATTTGTCATCCAGAGTCAGCTGGCAGGTTTGTTATCTCTCTTTAGACTTCGATTAACGGGTATGTAATGTATACAATATTTTACTAAAGTTAATTTTTTATCTTAAATTAAATTTTTTATCAAAATTATTAATATTTAAATGTGTAAATATATTTTCAAAAGTAGTTTTAATAATAATATTTTAATGTAATTTTACCTTGTTTTCAAAATCCATTTTAACCACTTTAAAAATCCATTTTATTTGCCAGCCTATCTGTGTCGTTGGCCTTATGACGAGGAGTGCCTGTGGGTTATCCTAATCGTTCTGTCTTGGTCACTCTTGGTTGGGCCTGGTTGACTTTTCCAGTCAGCTCCTCCAGTGTATCAGTTGGCCACCTCTAGATCTGTGTTTGCCGGTCTAGACGTAATCGATGCACTTCCTTAAAGTGCCGGGTTGCGGCGATCCCCGAGAGTTAACGAGATCTGATTCCTAAGTTGAGAACTGTTCCTCCTGTAAAGCTTCGAAATAAGAGATCCTGATCAAGAGAGTTGAAAGAGATACGCATTAGGTGGTCGTTGGAATCCTGATCGCAGTAAAGTGGTCCTTGATGTAACTGCTCAAGAGTAGAGAATGTCTGGATCTGCACGTAGTCTGCTAATAGGGAGGGCTGTGCGATTAAAGGCTTCCATCGACTGGGTAGTATTCTTCAAATGGTTGGCGAAGAGCCAGTCGGGCATGTATCATGACGGTATCTTCGATCGCTTAATGCAGTTTGCTGCTTGGCTAGCCTAGGGAAATTTTAATGAAGGTAAAGTAAACTATATTTTTAATGGCATATGGGGCACAAAATAATTGGTGCTTTTGTAAATGTTATGTTTAATCATAAAACTTTGCTTCAGAATGCTTTGTTACAAATAAGCTGTCTTTCATTCCGTTCAGTAAAGTGCATAGAAAAATAGCTTAATGTTAAAGTTGAGCATTTTGCTTAAAGCAATTTGCTGTTTTCATTTATTTCGTGCCCTGATGTATTCTATCAAATATAGAATTATCTAAAGTGTGGCATCTTGCCACATTTTAATTCTTAACATCTTTTCTTACAGTAGTAAATTTTAATATTATACTTTCAATACTGCCTATTGTTTTGTGTAATATATTTGATCTCGTGTTAGGACCTCAAAGACTTCATGAGGCAAGCTGGGGAGGTAACCTTTGCAGATGCACATAGACCTAAATTAAATGAAGGGTAAGTGTCTTGGAGTAGATCTTAATATGTTCTGAAATTATGTTAATGTTTAGAATTTTTTAATCCCTTTGTCAAGCTGATTTGTCTATCTTTTTTAATTAGGGTGGTTGAGTTCGCCTCTTACAGTGATCTAAAGAATGCCATTGAAAAACTGTCTGGCAAAGAAATTAATGGGAGGAAAATTAAACTAATTGAAGGCAGCAAGAGACACAGGTAAGATTGCTTGTGTGAAAACATACAGCTCGGTTATTATGTTCAGTGCAGTTAGAATCTCTGCCTCTGTAGAGCCTGATTTTTATGTACATTATTTTAACTTTATCAGTAGGTCAAGGAGCAGGTCTCGCTCTCGTAGCAGGAGCTCTTCACGATCTCGCAGCCGTTCTCGCTCCCGAAGCCGTAAATCTTACACCAGATCCAGGAGCCGTAGTCGTAGCAAGTCACGTTCAGTTAGTAGGTCTCCTGCCCCTGAAAAGAGTCAGAAACGTGCTTCTTCAAGTAGATCCAAGTCTCCAGCTTCCGTGGACCGGCAAAGATCTCGTTCAAGGTCGAGGTCTGTGGATAGTGGCAATTGAACAATAAGTTGCCCTGGGGACTCTTAAAACCATACTTGCCTAAATTATGGTAAGTATGTGACTTCTGGAGCAGAGAACGAATGGGGGAGGGAGTGGGACTTAACAGCCTTGTATATGTGGACCACAGAAGTTATTGGACTAATTGTATTGTCTTTTTGATAATCTTTTTCCTGCTCACTTCATTAAGTCAGAAGTGTATAGCTTTGTGTATATTGGTAGAGCTCTTTATAAAGAACTAATCTTTTGTATTTTAAAAAATTGACTTCTGAACGTTTAGTTCTAGGTGTATTCTAGTAATTGGCATTTCAGGGTGTTCAGTGTTTGGAATTGGTTAGAGAGCTCTATTCTGGCTGTTAATAAAGCTTTATTTCAGATTTTTGGTTCTTTCATGCATTGTTTGCCTTTTTAGCCAAATCTACAGTCATACTGGTTGGTAATAAATTTATTCAAAAACTTGTGTGCCTTTCTTTCACAAAATGTAATGTGCTTACTGCATACTCTTTTGCAGACCTTTTTAATGAGGTTGGTTGCTTTAGCTGTTTACAAGGTACCATACTATCAGTACCGTTAAGTGTTAGGAAAAGAATTAAGATACCACTCCCCCAAACCAACTACCAAACCAAATTTCCAGTTGGGTACACCCAGGGTATGAATCCTGATCATGGTCATACTACAATATGAAGGTATAAAGTTGCTGGCAGGTGGTGGGTGTAAGGTGCAGCTTTTCAAGTAACTACCCAACAGTCCTTATGCCAAAAAACCTCTAGTTCTGTCACTCTTTTTACCATAGTCTTTGAGGTTGTTGTATACAATGTATCAAGGAATTGCTACCCCCTTTTTGGATACCTTTTCCTTAAAAAAAATTTTTAATTGTTTTTTCATACATTCTATACAATCAATTAATATTGCCTTTCAATCTTTTCTAATTCTCAATTAAATCTAACATATATATATATAACAATCATCTTCCCCTACTTTGACTTCCCCTCTTCCTCCTCCTATCTCTAACTTATCTTTATAATCCTCTTAGCAGTTTTTTTCTAATTCTTTATAAAAAAAATTATAAAAACTTCCAGTTATTAAAAAAGGAAAAACAAGAAAATTGACTTAGACTAATTCAACTTGTTATAAGTTAAGTCATAACCTTTAACATTTTGCACATTGAGTTCATTTTTACAATAAACAATCCATGCCTCCCATTCCTTAACAAATCCATCATTGTCTTTTTGGTTTACTAACTCAGTCAATTTTGCCATTTCTGCTAGTTGAAACATTTTATGTGACCAATCACTTTTGTCCGGTGTTTCAGTCATTTTCCATTTAGCTGCATAGACCATTCTCGCAGCTGTGGTGGTTTGGATACCTTTTCCAAACCACTTCTAGTACTGAAAGTTATACTTCCGTTCCATTGTCTGCTAGTTGCTCTTAACGGGGTAACTGCTGAAGTGCAGCTGGTGTTCTCTGAGCTGCACTGGAGGGTAGCAGTATAATAGGTTAGGAATAATTGCATACCAAAGTAAGTTTCTGCTCCTTGTTACAAGAATCTTGGTAAGGCGTAAAAACATTTATGGAGAACTTGCCCTGACACCAGGTGTGTCTGGCAATAGGCTATTGAAACTAATGGCTTTCCAGTGTTACGAATGTGCTTGTGTTAACACTTCACTGACAAGTGCATGCTTCTGGATATACTGAGTATGTGTCTACTATAGTGACCTTCCTGTTGCATGCCTCATTTAGGTTCATTCATATATATATGTTCAGCATATCTGAACCACCACTGTAAATCTGTTTACATAAGCAAATTTTGCTTGTCTTCACATGCCTCCCGACTTCATGTAGGAGAGGAACAATTTATGAACTGGAGCCCATGTGGTATGCTGTAAGAATGTGTTGGAGAGAAGTTATATTCCAATACAGAAAATACAAAGTGTTCAAAACACCCAAAAACAAAACTAGAACAGGCAGATTAAATTTTTTATTACCAAATGGCTTGATGTGTGGAGCCCAGTATTCCATGACAGGACTGCTTTGAGGCACCCTGAACCTTCATACTAAACTATCCGGTAGGCATGTACTGTGAAACTCCACTCAAGCAGTAATTGTCATCTGTTTTATAATCTTTGGTGTAGAACTTGCTCCTTTCCTTAGATGTGTTCAGATGAGCGGGAGAGTTATGATAGCTTGAAACACTAATTGGCTATGGGGAAAGAGCATATCCACAGTACAGTGGGTTCATTTTTCCTCACCATAATACAGATTAATTAATTACTGCCATGCCCTTAGTATGCTTTAGCTATTATTTAGCTCTTGATCCCTTTACTCTTTGACAGAAGCAGTCTGAATTGGCTGTTAGGTGGAATAAGGTGTAACCTTTAAATAACTGCCCTACAGCCTAATACCAAAAAAAAAAAAAAAGTATGAAAAATTTTCCCAATTGTTTTGACGAAAGGAGAAATGGGTTGGGGGTATTGGGGCAAGGATATACCTGGATGGTTACTGAAGCTGTCCGTGCTAGTTTATCAGAATACAGGGCTTCAGTTTAATTGACAGTAACATGTAGGCCTTTAGCCCCAGTCATCCACTCTGGGATGTTTGATACTGCCTCGAGTATCTTCAGAGTATGTTAGTCTAAGGCTGCTGGTGTTTCTCATAACTGGAATCTTTCTGTAACGGCTATAAGGCAGTGGTAGCTGCATTAGGTTTTGTAGCAAAGTATAAAAATTCATTGTCAATGTAAAGACCTCATTTATTTCCATATGAGTTTTTGTAGTTCATAGCCCACTTCAGAGAGATAGTGGCATCTTGTTTCACAAAGTGGTCTGTGGCCTATGAAAGTCAAAGTGGGAATCAAAGCCTGTAAAAAGTGACACTGGATTTTTGTTTCAGAAACACCGGTATTTTTTCCCAATGTGGAGGTAGGGCAGTGGGAAAATGTGCCTGTGTTGATTTTCTACTGGCCATTCAGCCACTCAGTGGTTAAAGGCAGAGGGGTTAAACAGGTGCAATCCTGTTTGCTTCATGCAAGTATTTTGTGTCTTTCAAATATAAATTGTTTCATACAAGTTCCCAAGATGATAAAAATAATCCACTATTTAGAAGCAGTAAGATTACTAAAAAGTCATGGCAGAAGTGCTTGTGTGTGCCATAGTCAGCCCTTCTCAGTCCACAGCTATTTCCTTTGCAAGGTGTGTGTGTGGGGGATTCCCCCTCCTATCACAAAGGAGCCCTGCTTTTTTTTTAATGCTGCTTTCCCCTGTGGAGTAGAACTACTTACATAGTTGGTGATAATACAGACTGAGTTCTGCTTGGCAGTTGCAGAGATGCTGCAAATTGGTAAAAGTAATGACTAGTTTCTGTTCCCAGCTGCTTGGGGGGGGGGGCAGGCAAGGCCAAGGGAAATAGTTCTCCACTCCTGATGTCCTAAATTGTATCAGTTGGAATCTGCAATCCAGTCTAATCTTATTTATGATTAATCATATAGCACCGAGAGGTGTACTCTTGTTAAGCACAGATTCCTTTTGTACTTTGATTAAACCCTTTCCTCTAAAAAGGGCAGTGTGGAACTGCTGTTCGTTGTAAAACACTACTGCTGGTTGGCTGATTTTATTACGTACGTTTTTAATGCCGAAGAAGCATCCTGCTTCAAAGGGGTGGAGTGCACTTTATAGTTCCTGTTAATTAAGGGCAATAAACCCATAGAGCAAAATAGTGTAAGGCAGGTATGCTGGAAAACAGGATATCACATATATGAATAGTCTTCATGGTTTTCACTAAATATTTCAAATTGCCTTTGATTTTAGAGTTCTTAAAAAGTTATTGCTGTGACAATCTTCTGAAGTGGGAAAACTGGAAAAGTGAAGGCAGAGTGAGCAAAGGGGTCCTGTAATGACAGCAACCTGCAACAGCGCTTGCTTTTCACAAGCATCGAGGTGGTGTGTATAGTATGCACAGGTGCCTGTGTTTGGCAAATCTCAGATGGGTAACCTAAGCATGGTCAGGTTTCCTTAGCATTCCCTTCCTTTACTATGACCTCTGCTGCATGGTTGATTTCCAATTCAGCGTTGTCCACAATTATGTCGATGGTTTTTGATGAATCTGAAACGAGAATGGGAGCCAAATAAACTGGTCTATTCCCCCATCACTGAAAATTAGTGCTCTAGGGACCTTAACTACTGTGAGGGTCTTGAGGACAAGTTGGGATCTAAGAGAAATTCCAACGACTGGAATAAACATTTGAGACATTTTCCACTCTGTAATCTTAGGCTGTTGAGTTCTGGGGCTACAAAAGGAACTCCTGTAGAGCCTTGACCCTTAGAAGTCTAGTAGAGCAGCACAGTTTCCTGACAGCTTCTCTTTGAGAGAGGTGAACTCAGCCTTAGCATTGGATCTGTGAGTACACTGCGAAGAGGTGACGACATGCATACCCAATCCTGTTTCCAAACCCTCCCCCATACAGTGTGGCTTGAATTCTAAGCCTTGCTTCCATTTACACCCCTTTCTCCATTGCAGAGGTGGCCTTTTGCTGTGTGGTGCTTTTCTCTGGTGCTAGTTGGTGTTTAGTTCCTTGAAAGCTGCTGGTCTTGAATCAGCAGAAGCTCCTAGAACCAGAGGAAAGTGACACACAAGTGGAAGTGTGGCTTAGGATCCGAGCCCATAAGCTCTTAGGGGCTTTGTCTACTTCGTACCAGGAAAGATCTTTGGTGGGCACTTGATTAGAATAGGAAGAAGCTTTCCATTCTAATAAGTCTCTCCACAGCCCCCTCAAAGAGATCCAAGTACTTATATTTAATTGACATATTGCTATAACTTAAAATCAGTGATTGCAATATCGCTGATGCCTAAACTTTAGTGATATGTCAATTGATGATTTTTTTAAAAAAACGAGTGCGACAAGGCAAGTGGTGCAGAAATTGATGGGGACCTGCAAAAGATGTGCATCTTCCCATCTACATAGTGTATGGCGTACAAACACATTGCAGTCTTTCCCAAAAGATTGGGTCAAACCAGGTTTGGAAAGAGTGAGCAAAGCAGGAGAAAATCTGGATACTTGACAATTAGGGGACAATACCATGTGGATGCTAAAAGAAAAATCTAGTTTTGAATACCAAACTGGAGCACAGTTGCCACATACATGGAAGCTGCTGGAAATGTTTGCATGTGGCAGAGTTACTTAGAACCTGGAGTATTTCCACATCATTGTGGATGCTCAGTATTTGAATTGTTTTCATCTTGGATCCAGCTGGAAGTAGTGGTGTGACAACATTATAAATATGCTGTCTCAAGTAGGATAACTGGCAGCAGTGAAGGAGGGACAGGTGGGAACATTCATCTTAACTAACATCCCTTTATAGTACAGGCACTGTTGACATTTTTCCAAAATCTCCACAACCAGAAATTTGTTTTATAAAATAAACTTTTTGTATCCTGGGTGTCTGAATCAGGTTTGCCAACTTTTTAATCAGCCACTGTAGCTATGATTTAATCCAGTTAAGTCTTCAAGTCAAAGAATCATAAGATTTGGAAAGGGCCATACAGGCCATCTAGTCCAACCCCCTGCTCAATGCAGGATCAGCCTAGAGCATCCCTGACAAGTGTTTGTCCAGCCTCTGCTTAATGACTGCCACTCACCTCCTCCCTAGGTAGCAGATTCCACTGCTGAACAACTCTTACTGTAAAAACTTTTTCCTAATATCTAGCCAGTACCTCTCCGCCTGCAATTTAAACTCATTATTGTGAGTCCTATGCTGCAACAGGAACAGTTCCCTGCCCTCCTCTAAGTGACAGCGCTTCAAATACTTAAAGTGAGCAATCATGTATTAGCAGATGGTAAGGTTCGTATACTCTGACTTGGATGGCCCAGGCTAGCTCGATCTCATTAGATCTCGGAAACTAAGTAGGGTCAGCCCTGGTTAGTATTTTAGTGCAACCATATTCTGACACAGAGCTCACAGCATTCAGTCTTAGAAACAAAACAGCATGTGATGTAATGGGTATATAAAAAGCTTATAAAGTAATATGGGGATTTACAATTGATAATGGAGCAAGAGATGTTTTCTCAAGGTTGTACTTGCCCTTCTGTTTTGTATTTCTGAAGATCACAACAAGGAGGAGCCCTTCTCCCAGTTGAAATATGATATACAGAAGAGGAAAGATGAAGAGGGGTCCAATAACTTCAGGGGCAAAAGCCAGCTTGAGAATGGTGGAACAGAGCTGCACATTTTGGCAGCCAGTCTCCATGCAGATTGTCCTCCTGCACCTATCCAGGAAACAGTCACATACAGTCCTGCGTTACACGGGGTATATTCTTACATGCACCATTTTGGCATATTGTGACCAGTTTTCAGAATTATCCAAGCAAGTTTTTGTTTGTTTGTACTAATGAAATGCTCAAGTTGTTATTTTTCTTTTAATCAGGCAGAATTGAGAATGGGAGCAATGCTTTTGTCTCAGTCACTTCATGGCTGTACGGAGGCCTTGAAACATAGGGTGACACCAGATGAAGGATTCAGTTGCTGCTTTCAAGCAAAGGGAAATTTGCTAGGTAACACCATTTGTCAGACTACTCCTGTATATAATCAGAGAGTCCTGTAAACATCATACAATACAGAATTTCTAAACTAGAAAAGAATGTGTTGCCTGCTATAGAACCATTAATGTAAGAATTCAGGCATTTGCTAAAAAGAAAGCAAGATGCTAGTCCTCATGATTCTGAAGGAAACTTGATTAAAACTGCTGATTGAGGGATTCAGACCCTAAAATGTGGATGTGGATACCTGGTGAGTTATGCAAATAAAATATCTTTATATTGTATATAATGTTTCATAAGGCCTTAGAAATCACGGAAACTTTCACGTTACTGCCAATCCCAACTATCTCATAGGCACTGACCCTGCTTTCCCTGTCAAAACATTCCAAGTTATGTGAAAAACCAGCTGTTGATTGGTCTTATTTTGTGAACATGTGCAACAATCTGATCAGCATCAGTTTTGCCTTACCAAAAATATCTTAATTACTGTTACATCTATGTGTCTTGGCATTACAGAGCCCTTTTGGTAGCTGATGACTATATCAAAACAGCTAAACAGAACTCACAATAAAACATAATTAAAACCATCATCTTAAAACATTAAAAACAAACCCAGAGCAGTAGAATAGAAAGGCAAACAACTGTAATTAAAACTCTTCTTACTTCACCCTAAATGCTTTCTGGAATCAACTGGGTTTTATCTTTTTTCTTAAAAACGGAGTAAGCTGATCTGTCAAGCATCCCTGGGCAGGAAATTCTATGGAAGGACCCTTGTGCTGAGAAAATCCTGTTAATCTAATGTCCAGAAAAGATAGGACGCAGACATAGCAAAGCCGCACCTCCAAGTTTCTTAAGGTATTTGCCAGAGGAGGTTACACAGCTGCACACTGACCAAAACACTCTGGTATCTTCATTTTCATTTCACTTAGGGATCTGACAGTTAAGAGTGACAATTTGAATAGTGCCACAAGCTGAACCAGTAACCCTTTCCTTCATTATCTGTGTCATATGTTGCCAGTGGCTCACTCCTGCTAATAAGTAGGCTGCTGCATTTTGAACTGACATTTCCCAGCGGTTTTCAAAGGTAGGACCATGTACAGTAGTTGCAGCCTGGGCTATTGACACCAAGGCATAAACATGGTGACCAGGTGTGGCATCCAAATCTGTTTGCTGCCTGGGTTTCTAGGGCTAATGGCAGAATCTGAAACACACCCGAGATGTACACCTTGATTTCAGGTGAAATGCAGTCACGCACAGCACAGGAGAACTACCACCTCCCAGAACAACCATGCGGCTTGAATAGACTGCTTCCTTTTATTCACCCTCATGGAGTTCATCATGGACACTGGGGCTTACAACAACACTTTTCTACTGAAAATGGAGCAATAGAGGAGGCATGAGCTTACTCTGAAACCTCACTCCAGATGACTTCTCCCAATTTCATATAGAATTTATAGGTGTTAGAAAGCAAGAAGAACAAGACTGAACCCTGCAGAGCTTATTGAAGAAATACAGGCGGAAGAGGAGCAGTTTTCCAACATTAGGTCCTGTCTGATTAGTACATTTGCTTTGTATCAAATGGTGCTTCCAATTTCCAGATAAGCCAGAGGGATACCATGACTAATGGTACTGAAAGCACCTAAAAGGTCCAGTGGAATCAATGGGTCATACGCCCCCAACTACCCAGGGCTGGATCTAGGGGGAGCAGGTGCCCCAGATGGTGGGCAGAGAGGGGGCAGCGGCAGCCAGATCAGAGGCTCAATTGCCCAGAAGAGATGGTTCATTACACAGTGTGGGTGCCCCATTCCCGTGATTAGGCTGCTACTAGGAGGTGGGGGGAAGGGAGAGGGAGACCTCGGGCCTAAGAGGGGAGTCACAGCCCTTGGAAAGGCAGAAGCTGCGGCAGTTAGTTGGGCGAGACTATGATGAGCAAAGAGGGGAGCTAAAGGTTCCTGAGGAGATGTTGAAGGATGTCAAGTTTTATGCAGTGGGAGACATAGACCCCCAGGTAACCTTAGCCTCACTAATCTCCCTCCTTTCCCTGGCTGAAGCACCGTCTACTCTTCCACCTGAAGGACCTTCCAATTCTTTATCTTCCTTGCCTCCCCGCCCTCTTCAAGGACCACGTGTTGACAGCAGCCAGCATAGACTTTGGCAGCACTTTGCATACATGACTATAGTTTTATATGAGTTTAGATTGATGCATAGAATCATAGAGTTGGAAGGGACCACCAGGGTCATCTAGTCCAATCCCCTGCACAATGCAGGAAATTCATAACTACCTCCCCAGTGACCCCCACTCCATGTCCAGAAGATGGCCAAGATGCCCTCCCTCTCATCATCTGCTTAAGGTTATAGAATCAGCATTGCTGACAGATGGCTATCCAACCTCTTCTTAAAAACCTCCAGAGAAGGAGCACTCACCACCTCCCGAGGAAGCCTGTTCCACTGAGGAACCACTCTGACAGTTAGAAAATTCTTCCTAATGTCTAGACAGAAACTCTCTTGATTTAATTTCAACCCATTGGTTCTGGTCCGACCTTCTGGGGCAACAGAAAACAACTCAGTACTCCCCTCTATGATAGCCCTTCAAGTACTTAAAGATGGCTATCATATCCCCTCTCAGCCTTCTCCTCTTCAGGCTAAACATACCCAGCTCCTTCAACCTTTCCTCATAGGACTTGGTCTCCAGACCCCTCACCATCTTTGTTGCCCTCCTTTGGATCTGCTTTAAATGGACACAAGTGATTTGTTTTTAGATACAAGTCATTTTTAAAAAGACACCATTGTTACCTGTCTGGGGTCCTTCAATGCAGAAAGGCAGGCTAGAAATGCCCTATCTAAACAACCAAACTCAGACCAAATACCCAGCACATACTGCCTCTATATATGCTATTGGAGTCAGTCCCTGCCTTAAGAGCTCCCAGGCAAAACGAACTGAGCTTAGAAGGACATACTGATCACTGAGGTTGAACAATGCAGATAGGGTTTAGCCCAAGGAGAAGCCAATAAACGGCATTAAAGCAGATGTTCCCAGCAGGCGTGGAGAGAAGACGATCAATATGCTTCTTCCAACATTGATCACTGACAGAGCAATTATTGGGATAGATGATAGAAGCAGAATAATCATACCTGCCTGAAAATACAAGAGGAAAACCGGACAGCTCCTTTCAGTATTAGCCAAAATGTCTGGAAGCAGCTATTAAATGCATACAGTTCCATGTATTGCAGTCCCAGAACAAAACAGTGACTGACTGGCTCAAGGCCACCTTGCGAGCTTCAGAGCTGAATGTGCTTGGACCTAAATTCCCCCAGTCCTAGTCTAACACTCTTTAACTGTGACACCACAAGGCTTCTAAGAGATTTGCTGTTCATAATGTGGAACTCTCATGGCATGCACAAATCAAAAATTCAAAAGGATAATTATGGATTAAGTCTTATATTAACTGAGTTATTAAAAACCCCTGTTACAGAAGACCAAGTATGGACTTGATTGCAGCTCCACTAGAAATGAAAAAGATCGGTGTGCTCTGCTATGCGCTTCCAGCATTTAAATCTGCCCATGTGGTACATTTTTATTCAATCCATGTTTTGGGGTGTGACACCATCAGTAAATCATTTTATATTGAGCTTCTATTATAGAATAAATTTGAAGATGTATTTTTAATCAGCTCGACTCCTGTCAGAGATTGTAATTCCTCTCCCATAATATCATTTAAAAAGTGTCTTCTTTTGTCTAGCTAGATTCGAGTCCAGGAGTACCTTAGAGACCAACAAGACTTTTGGAATATGAGCTTTCGAGAGTCAAAGCTCTCTTCATCAGATACCTCAAAAATCTTGTTGGTCTCTAAGGTGCTACTGGACTCGAATCTAGCTGTTCTACTGCAGACCAACACAGCTATCCTTTGAAACTATTCTTTTGTCTACTTTGCTTACTTTATTATTAACTACCACATCCTCATAGGTTGAGTTGGTGTAATCTTAACAAAAAAAACCCTAACTTTTGTGTTAAAAAATGCCTTATCTGGAGATCTTGGGTTGGAGCCCATGAAAATTTTCCGCTACTAGTAGAGGGAGTTGATGTTTGCTGATTACCCCTACTGTAATCCTCTGACACCCCTATGCTGTTTCTGGGGGTCCTCTATCCCCCAGGAGCAGCATTGAAGGGGGTTTTATGCTGCAGATGAAGGTTTAAGAAGTCCAAGTCCACCAGTGGACATTCCAAGCAGAGATTTTCTATGGGACCGAAACTATATAAACCTGGGTGGGCACCAAAAGTTAATGTCTGATGATCTTTCTTTCTAGTCAGAAATGCAATGAATTTGTACATAAAAGTCAGAGGGAGTTTCAAAGCAGGATAATTCTCATCTAGTCACATGGATTGGGTTGGATCCAGATATCCTTGGGTGCAAGGCACATGGATTGTTGCGGCATTCCCTTCTCCTCAGCAGTCCCTTCAGACCCAGGAAGGATGATTCTTGGGGTCATGGGTCCCATGTGGATGATAGCCACACAGGTGGGGGGGGGGGCTGCACTAAGAAAGGAGAAGGGGCAAAATTGCTTCCTCTTCTCTCTTCTGCAAATGCAGCTTTGCTGAGTGGAATCAAGTTTCCTGGGTCAGAAAGGACTCCAGTATAAGGGAAATGCCATGAAGATCTGCATCTACCAGTGCTTTCCACTGACCAAATGCTGAACCAGTTGTTACTCGTTACCTGGAAATATGGGCATGCACTGTACTGACCAAAGTTTGAAAGCCTTCCTCCAGCCTAAGGAAACTTCCTTCATCTTGAAGATGGAATTGCAACTTAAGTTGAAGGAACACTCCATAGGCTGTAGGAACTTCCTCCATCCCAAAGTTGGATACATGCCATAGTATGCACTCATGCCTTTAATAATAGATATTTCAAATGCACAGAACACTTCAACAGCATAAAACTGCTCAGTTCAGAATAAAAGCATAATTTTAGGACAATTTAAATTCTACAAAACAAAGATATTCAAATCAAGGGGCTCCTACCTTTGCATTTTGCTTTAAATTTGCTCCCTTCTCCCACTTACCTTAACAAGGAGGCGAGCACACTGAGGCTTCTTTTCATTTAAGAAGATGCCCAGAGCACAGGGGATAAGTGTCATGACCAGGGAAATAACAATTCCTTTGTAAGGCACTTTGCTCTCCAGATTACCGTGGTATAAGCCTTTAGTGTAGAGATACAACAGAAGAGGCATCAGACCAAGGGCCAAGAGTGTTGAGCATGCTGTCATCACAATGCTGAGATGGAAAGAGCAACAGTAAAACGAAAGAATTAATTGTAGGATAGTCTTGAGAATGCCTGAGATTTGCCTCACTTTATCCATTGTTGACCCATTAATATACTGGATGCTGGGGCTAGAATTAAACACTGTGAATCAATCAAGGTAAGGTTGTTTTCAGACTCAAGAATACATTCATATCAAGTGATGGCAAGACTGGTTCTATGAATGGACTGTAATAGTGGCAGCTGCAAGAACTTAACCTATTGGTACAAGAATAATGATTTGGTGTAGAATACAGGGAGTCACTAATTTTGTTGCACCTGAGGGAACTTTGGGATTTTGAGAAACAGTAGTGGCCACCCCCTCAAAAAATGGCTGCCGTGAAAAGGCAGGACCAGACATAAAATGACTGCAATGGGGAGTGGCAATCCCAAAACAGGAGCTTCTTCCGAGCCAAATGTTCTTCTATGATGGGAGATCCAAAGGTGATGCCTCCTGGGTTCTTCTGAAACCACACCTGCTCCTATGAGAAGGAGAACCAAGGCTGGTTATTTGCTTTGTGGAAGAGGCCCTTTGGGGAAAAAACAAATGACTACCTGGCAGCCCACCATTCACGGGTGCTTTGCAGGGGATCGCTGGTGTAACAGCTAGTCCATTCTTTAATACTTGGGATGTGCAGTACTAGAATCACTGAGATTATTATTTCCCTTATCAGATTGTCGTGTCCTGTTTCTTGTGTTCTATCTAGCTTATAGTATTTAAGATTCATCATAATCTACAGTTCTATGGCTTGACTCCTTCCCTAATTTAGAGAGAAGCTGTGACAACTGCCTATGGCTATACATGTGCAAAATTCTGGATACTACTGGATACTACTGTATGTGCATGTGGCAGCTAGTAACTGTATGACTTTTTCTCTTTAAAAGGCCAGAGAAGCCCCCAAATAAACCCTGCATGTGCACAGCACACTAGCATTACCCTTGTAGCAAATGCATGATGTGCACAAGAATAATCAACACAGTACAAAATAACATTCTGAACAGATAAAATGCATATTGCAATCTAATGGGAGAGCAAATCTTTCATTTAAGGATGTATATGTCAAGTTGTGATAAGACAATGTTCTGGGATATATGATAGCTATCTCAGTTCTAGCTATTGATGCCGAAAGTTCAGAAACTTCTCTAAGAAACACACTGGCTGTTTCCACGCCTCCTGCTGCTCTCATTGTTTGCCTACAAGGAGCGGCTGAGGGCCCAGGATGAGCTGAGCTTCACGGGCGGCTCCAGAGGTTGGCAATGTAGGGCAGCTGCCAGGATTCTGAAAACAGGGTTCCCCCACAGCAGAGGTCAGAAGGACCTGGACAAAACTCAAACAAAAGCATCACATGGCATTCTCCCCTAACATTAAATAGGCTTGCTTTTCCCCTTGCACCATTATCTGTGCAGAGAAGTCATTTCAGGGATTTCCTTCGCTCCTTATTTACTCATTTTTGGTTTCAGTGGTGGGAATAAAACAATACATTTCAGCAGGAGGCAAGGTTCACTGCAAAGTCCAGAGGCCTACTCTTGGATTTATTCAGGATTAAATTGCATCAAGCAGTGTTTTAATAGGATTTGTAACAGTTACCTTTTATGCCTCATAATTACTAGAGAGGTAAGTGCTCCAGAAAATGACTGTGTTACTCATATACCTCTCCACAGCTTCCCTATATTCCTCCCTCCTCCTGGTGAATAACGGAACCCACTGATAAACTCCTGCCAAGTTCACCTGTAAAATAGGAATAACATATTCCTCCTTCCCAGAGTTGCTTGTGATGGTAAGATGATGAAATATTGTGATTCACTCTGAGAAAAGAGCACACAACTGATGACATAGATGCTCATGGTTTGATGTGAAGGGCTAAGTGCTAGCACAAGTGGCCTTCTGTTCCTGAATGTCTTCAGTGCTTTTGATTTACATTACATGATTATTGATCTCTCATTATCAGTGACTGCCTCTTGACCAGGTGAAGGAGAGTATAGAGAAAGAACATATTGAACTCCATGCTAGTTCCCATCAAGCACCATATGCTCCAGATCATACCCTTGTACTCTGAATTAATCTTGAAAGTAACATCTAGAGTTGCCTCATCGCTGGTCCACCGAACCCAACACAACTACTCCAAATGGCGGCACCTTCCCAAGGTCTCAGCCAGAGGGTTTTCTTAGCCCTTCTGCCTGAGATATCATTATGAGACGATATCAGCGATTGAACACAGAACTTTGTTCAGGCAAAGCATGGGCCCTTCCACTAAGCTATGTTCCTTTTCCTACTACTATCTCTGTGTTCCATACAACCATTAAATGGTTTGGATTAGATTCCTTACTTCATCCTTAACCATACACTGGAAGATATATTTTCAGTCAGCCAAGAAACCAGTTAAAGCAGCTGTGCCACTCACTGTCCAGTATCACTTTAGAATATTTAGTATCATTAACGTGTGTACAGCTTACCTGAGGTTCATGTCTCCTTTTGATGCCAGACTGAATACGTTGGAGAGATTTCCTCCTGGGCAACAGCCACAGATGAGTACAGCCAATGCCTCAACAGGGTTCAGCTGGAAGAACTTACCCAGGCCAAATGCTGTCAAGGGCATGACTCCATACTGGGCTACCACAGCAATAGCTACCCCTTTGGGTTTCCAGAAATGAGCCTTGATCTTGGATATCTCCATGGTACAACCCAGTGATATCATGACAATGATGAGAACAACAATCAGAACACCATTCAGGGCATAGTCAGTAGCCCTTTGGCCAAAGGCAAATGGAAAGGTGAAATTAGGTAGAAAGACATTGTCTGATGATATTGGCTTCCAGTATTCTGAGGTGTTATAGGTATCACTAGTGTCAGCTGCTGAGGAAGGAATCTTAGCCATCATTCGCCCTGCAGGAGTTGACAAAGGAAGGAATCCAGTTGAAATTCTTGAAGTTGTGCACAAGGTTGTGCCTACAGTCATTGTAGTGATTCTGTGAGTAAGAAAAGCTCTTTGCATATGCTGAGAAAGACTCTAATATGACCCAGTTCTTCAACAGAAGAAGGAGAGTTGGTTTTTATATGCCAACTTTCTCTACCTTTTAAGGGGAATCAAACCGGCTTACAATCTCATTCCCTTCCTCTCCCCATAACAGACACCTTGTGAGGTAGGTGGGGCTGATGTTAAAAACAGGTTCAGTGATTTAGTGCACAAAGTATAGTCACAAAGCCCCCTATAAGTACATGGAAAACATTTTCTAGGGTCTTTAATTGATTTGCATAGATTAAAGGTTATGGACAAGGATATCTCTGCATTTGTGGAGAGCAATTCTTTCAGTAGTTAATTAAAAGCATGAAAATTAAATGCATATCCCTGCTCTAAGCAATCCATTAAAAGGTTTCCTATGGGATAAAGAATTTTATGAACAGATTGATGGAGTAGCTATGGGAAGTCCACTCAGTCCAGTAAAAGCAAACTTTTACATGGAATATTTTGAAAAGACAGCATTAGAATCGGCATCTTACAAACCTACAGTCTGGTTCAGGTTCGTAGATGATACATTTACTATTTGGAGCCATGGTGAAGAAAAATTAATGGACTTTCTAAACCATCTTTATAATATCCATCCAAACATTCAGTTTACCATGGAAAAGGAAATTGAGGGTAAACTCCCATTTCTTGATACCCTTATCATCCGTAAAACAAACTTTCAGTTAGGTCATAAGGTCTACCGGAAACCAACTCACACAGATCGCTACTTACACAAAAACTCCAACCACCACCCCCGACAGAAAAGAGGAATAATCAAAACATTAATGGACCGTGCAAGACGGATCTGTGAACCACAGTTTCCCAGGAAGAAACTAGTCATCTAAATCATGCACTGCTAGCAAACGGCTATTCCAGAAATGAAATCAGAAGTGCCATTAAACCAAACAAAAATCAGAAAACTCAGGAAAAACAGTCTCCCATAGGAAAGGTATTCTTGCCATTTATTAAAGGAGTCACTGATAGGATGGAGAAACTTTTGAAAAAACATAACCTACAAACAGTGTTTAAACCCACCAAGAAAATACAACAGATGCTACGATCAGCAAAAGACAAAAGAGACCCCCTCACCTCTGCAGGAGTATATCGTATACCTTGCAGCTGTGGACAAGTTTACATCGGGACAACAAAACGCAGCATACAAACAAGGATAAAAGAACATGAAAGATACTGCAGACTTGGCCAACCTGAGAAATCAGCAGTGGGTGAACATGGACTGACACAAACAGGACACAGGGTCTTATTCCAAGACACTGAAAGACTGGACAATTCTACCAATTATTTTGTCAGATTGCACAGAGAAGCCATTGAAATTCATAAACATCAGCACAACTTTAACAGAAGAGAGTTTAAGAATGAATAAGGCTTGGCTTTCTGTCCTGAAAACCTCCCGACTAACAAAGACTACAGTCAACAATAGCCATGCAGATTAGCTTTGAATTTCACACATTAACAGATCACTTCAGGATACAATGGTTCCATATTAACATACCACACCCTCATTAACACATTATCTTGATACTTACAGGACAATGATTAGCACATTACCTTTGATACTTTTTGCAGGACAATGATTCAGCTCAATCCAACCCCTTTCTGACTATATATTACTCTTCCTACACACTTGACACTGAGAGACACTGTCCTTCAGTGTTACTCCTCTGAAGATGCCTGCCACAGCTGCTGGTGAAACGTCAGGAAAGAAAATACCAAGACCACGGTTACACAGCCCGGATATCCTACAAGAACCATTAAAAAGTTATTTTGAGTTCTTGGATCATGAAATACAATATGATTGTACCAACCCTATTGGTCAATGTATTAATTAATATATGCACATGAAATGTTAATCATTTGATGATCAGTTCACTGTATTTCTGAGGTGATTAAAATATGTTTCATTTGTATTTAGTACAGCTTCCTTGCTGAGAATGAGCAGATCTTCCATTTTCCCTGATTAAGAATTGAAAGTTTGAATAACCTTATATTAATGGAAGTTGGCTCATACATTCCTTCATTCATTGGCCCTTTTCTGCTAGAATCATAGCCTCAGTTTTGCACACACAAGCATTCTTTCACACAAACACGTTAAATTACAATTTTCAGATAAATTAGTATACCTGTGACTAAAGTCTACTTACAAGGATTGATAATGTGTTGACACTCTCAGGGCAGCCACAACTTGCTTGACCTGTTCATAACTGAGTTCTTCAAGAGGTGAAACTCTGACATCTCAGACTGGAAGAATCCTCCCTCGGTCCTCTAATGCCTAATTATTATAGCTTACTGTGTACAGTGTAGCTCCTGGAAAAGAGAAACGTAGAAGCTTTGTGATGGAGTGATGGTCTTCTTGTTCTCTAATCTCAAGTAATTCCTTAGGGGTTGATTATCTCTTTCCCTGGAATCCTGGAGCTGGGAAAAGTTATAGCACTCTCTCTCTGTCTCTCTCTGTGTGTCTCTCTGTCTCTGTCTGTCTGTCTCTCTCTCTCTGTCTGTCTCTCTCTCTCTGTCTGTCTGTCTCTCTCTCTCTCTCTCTCTCTCTCTCAATTGCTTAATGTCCTTTTCTCGTAGGACAACTATCTCGTAGGACAACTCTCTCTCTCTCTCCTGGAATTGCTTAATGTCCTTTTCTCGTAGGACAACTATCCAGCTCTAATCCTCAACTGCACTAATTTATTCATTTCTATTGAAACTGGACCATACCAGCAAGCCAGCGTTTCAGATGAATTGCTCTGGGAACGTCACTGGTAAGAGGAAGGAATGCGGTAAGCCTTTCTTCTCTGCCTGCTTGCCCTCTTTCCATCACTGCACAGCAGATTTTAAACAATTCTGAATACAGAGGATAGGAAGAAGTTTGGTGTATGGTTAATGCTTGCCAAAATTAGGGGTAACAGCAACAGTAGTGAAGGGCAGTGTGAATTAGTGCTTGGAATAAGACTCTGGAATCTCTTCCCATACTTCCTCTCAGATCCTCCCATTTGTCATGAAAAGAACCATTGATTTCTTTTGTGCGGCTACCATCCCAATTAGTTTGAATCAGAACCAATTCATATCTGACACTGGATGTCATGCAGTTACATTTTTAGGGTTTACAGGAGTACTGTATAATGCAGTCAGTCTTGGTTACCCATATACGATGCTGAGATAATGGAGATCTTCTGCATAATTGTAAGACTCCAGCACCTCGTTGCATTTCTCTCATAAGGAACTTTACTCCAGACATAATCGCGAGTTAAACAGTTTTATTTAAGAAAGCCAGCGAGTTCAGTAGGTCCATTGAGACATAAGGCTAGAATGCAGACATGGGGAAACACCAGTACATTTAAAGGGTACATACAACAGGATTGATTAGTTTCAGGACGTAATACAAAAGGACCGAGTTGAGGCAGAGTTGTCTTGATGGCTTAGGTATAAGGAAACAATACAGAAGGTAACAGCCGGTAACTACTCACTGGCAAAACCATACATGAAACTAATGCGTGAAATAGCTAGGTGATTGCCAGGGCTCCCAGGCATTGTTCCGCGGGGCCTGGTAACACACTAACGATTAGCCGGGCAGGTCTCCATTGAGGTGTAGATGCCGGGGGGGGATGGGCAGAGGCAGAAAGCCTGGAAGCGTTAGCTGACAATAATAAAAAGACTGGATAAATAATTATACCACACACACTGACATGGAATTGCAACAGCAAGAGAATGTTGTCACAGCTCACATAAAGGTGTACAATGCATTTATCTGCTGCCATTTTTATTATTAAGGAAGGAACAAGGACCGCCTCTTCTTTATGAACCTACCCGACCACTCTGGTCATCTTCAGAGGCCCTGCTTTGGGTGCCCATGATATCTGAGGCTACATGGGTGGAAACCTGAGGAAGGCCATTCTTGATTGTGGCACCAAATCTCCTCAGGGAGATTTGTCTGTCTCTCGTTATTGTTTTCTTCCCCCAACAGACTTTTGGTGTTCCTTCACTGACTGGTATTACCCCTCCTCCCTGTTTGTGCGCTTTGTGAGTTTATGTGTTTGTTTGTATTTAATTATTTTACATATTTCATATACATTTGCATTTTGAATGCTTTTTGAATACACAAAGCTGGTGTATACTGAATCAGACCCTATCTCCATCAAAGTCAGTATTGTCTACTCCAGGGGTGGGGAACCTTTTTTCCGCCAAGGGCCATTTGGATATTTACAACATCATTCGCAGGCTATACAAAATTATCAACTTAAAAATTAGCCAACCAAGCCCCAAGCAGGCAGCTGCCCCAGATGACCCCCTCGCACGGGTAAGCAGGCAGGCATCAAACCAGTGGCGCACTTGCCCACCTGGTGGCACAGGATGGTCTGTTGCACCAGCCAGGCGTAGCCATCCAGCCACACGCCAGAGTTGCTCCTGCTCCGCATGGTCGGGGCCGGATTCTACAGCCGGCTCCTGCTACCTCCGCCTGCAGGGATGAAATGAGGACCCACTGGCTAAGAACTCACCTCCCCCTGCGCATTCTGGCCCTGCCTCCTTTAACCCCTCCATTGTTGCCACTTCTGCCCCCAGCCCTCTTGTAGTACAGAAGGAATACGTTTCTCCATGGCCTGGGTAGGAAAGGGTTAACACGGTTTCTTAGGCAGTCCTAGCAGCTTCATAGCTAACTACTCTTCTGCAAGGTGGGGAAAAGGTTCCTTTTCTCAGCAAAACAAACTCATATCTGCCTTGAATAGAGGCTACTGTCCTTCAGTGTTACTCCTCTGAAGATGCCTGCCACAGCTGCTGGCGAAAACGTCAGGAAAGAAAATACCAAGACCACGGTTACACAGCCCGGATAACCTACAAGAACCAAAGAGGCTATTCCTGTCCGCGGGAGGGGGTGGATCACCAATCTTATATCCTTCTGAGCTAGAGATCTGCCAGGACCCACAAAGGGCCAAATGATTTTGCAAGCCTTAAACGGCCCCTGGCCTAATGTTCCTCACCCCTGGTCTACGCAGACTGGCAGCAGCTCTCCATGATCTTTAGGTAGAGATACTAGGTAGAAAAACTAAGATTTTATTTGTGTGTTTGTTTATAACTAGGTTTATGACCAGAATGACTATTTGCTCACTCTTTATTTAAACAATTGGCTTCCAAGTGGTGCAGCTGTTACAGGTCTGTGGAGGGAGCTACAACTCCCATCAGGCTTTGCAAAAACACATATGTGGGAAATGCTGCCAACTGCACTGTATTGGTCTGTTTGAATACACTAAAAAAAATATCACACTGATCACACTTGAGCTGTTCATGAACAGCCCATCAAAAATTTGGCTCCCTCCTCTCAACCAGCAAGATCAATGGGAGCTGAACCTGACCTATTCCTCCCATGTAGGCAGTAAAATAACATTGCTCAGGGAAGGACTGGGAAGTTAAAGTGGCCCAGAAACAAGATGGCTGAATGACCATTGCAGTTCTACAAGCTAGCGCTGCAGGAGCCACTCCTGTCAGACCTGGCCAGTGAGTAGGGATGCCACACTTTTTTATTGAAGGGTCTCCCCACTAGTCCTCACCTCTAGGGTTGCCAACCTCCAGGTACTAGCTGAAGATCTTCTGCTATTATTGTTAGGATCTGAAACTCACTTAATTATCTGCTACCATTCAGAGTGATGGATCTTGTTTTGGCTTATTGAAAATAAAGGTTAGTCACACACAAAAATACCACAGAGTCGTTTTCTTAATCAAATCAATTCTTTACTAACTAATCTCAAAGGTAAGGTACATGGATTAAACAATAAACTTCCTACATAGCTAAGTTTCCTAGCCTTGCTAGACTCCTCTAGCAGTTACTACACTTACTCACGAGTAGCCATTCTCACAGGGAGAATGTGCTCCTCCATGCTTGCAGGTTAGTAACTTACAAGTAACTGGGATACAGTTTCTCTTTCAAACAAAGGATATACCAAAGCAGTAAAATGTAGATTACTTTGCCTACGTGACCATATGACATGAATGCAATGGTGATCTGATCTTCCTGACCATTTGGCTAATTAACCCTTTGACTGTCTGACATGTAACGAATCTATCTATCTAAGACCCAACAATTATAACTGACCTCGAGCCGATAGAGATCAGTTCACCTGGAGAAAATGGCCGCTTTGGCAATTTGGAGTATATGGCACTGAAGTCCCTCCCCTCCCCAAACCCTGCCCTCCTCAGGCTCTGCCCCCAAAACCTCCCACCGGTGGTGAAGAGGGACCTGGCAACGCTACTCACCTATGGGGCAGGTGGGAGAACAGTGAAGAGTGGAAATGATATTCTGCTACATGCTGACATCACATCCAGGCTACATGCTGACATCAAACCCAGATGTGATGTCAGTGCATCTGTTGACATTCTAGAAACTCTATTGTGATAGAGTTTCTAGAGTGTCATCAGATACCACATCCAGGTTTTAGCATGGATGTGATGTAGGCACATGGTGGAACATCGTTTCTGCCTCTTGCCCTGCTGCTGAAGCATTCCTACCAGTGGCACCAACAAGAGTGGTCAGATCACACATGGCTTCCTCTGCTGTACTGTCTGTTGGCTGTGATGCAAGGGGAGGCCATGGATGAGCCAACAGCCCTCTCTGATGCTGCTGACCACATCTGAACTGAGTGGCTCCTGGGGCTCAACCATGCTTGCTCCTGGCTGGAAGGGCCCTCCAAGGCCCATTAGAATTTTTTCCTATTAAATAAAATGGCCAGTCTACCCCTGGTATTGCTTCCAGATGATGGGATATATCTATACACTATAAATTTGTTAAATACATGGGGCCTGGAATACAGGCTTCATATAAAAACATCAGTTACAAAAATCTCATACAGTTAATATACATTCAATATAAATGACCAATATAGCACCATACGTGTTTCAGCCTAAATACGCCTTCCTCAGTGGTCATAAATATACAGCATGATTATTTTAAAAAATCTGGAAGTGAACCTTATGAGGTATTTTTATCTTATTAATTTATGTGGTTTGATGTAAGTTCTTAACCCAAAGCTTGGGTCTTGCTACATGGAAAATTGCTCACACACCAATCTGGTATAGAACTATCAATGTTTCCAGATGTGTGTACATCAATCAGTGATAAATTGCATTGGCCAGAATGGTCCAGGATAGATCACTGGTGATGGATTGGAGAAGTTTGAACTGGGAGCATTACCTGACCTTCTGTGCCATTTGTTCAATAAGTTACTTCTGATTAATGATCAGTTTCTTCAGTCTTTTTTCTTACTATATTGGGTTGGTATTTTAACTTTAAAACTGCTAGATGTACATCTTTTGCTACATTCATACCCGGAACTGGCTTGAGGCATAGGAATGGAGACACTTACTGTATGGATTTTTCCAAATTCATATAAAATTGTAGCAGAATTGATTTTTCAGTTCTTCTTTTGTCGCCTTGGCGAATTTGATGGACCTCTTTTGTATTTAAAGTTCTCCCATCTGTACATCAGAGTCATTGTGCCAATCTAATAAAATGGAGTTGGGAAACTGGGTTGAATATATGATGCTTATGACTTGAGGCCTGTGAAAATTCACAGGGAAAGCAATATGTGTGGGGAAACTGGTATGTAGGGGCTGGGACTGGGCCCAGAGGACTCATCATGACACAAGATTCATGTCCTCTGAATCCAGTTCCTTCCCACCGCACAATCCTTTAAACTCCAGGATGAAGGAAAAGAAGGATCAGGTCATTTGAACACTTTCTACAACCCAAACTCCAAGCCCAGCTGGCTGAAAGGGAGCACCTTACATTGAATGCACTTCATTGGTTAAAAAGTTCAGAAAGATCCCAGGTTACTTTGTACTGTAACCCTTTTTTACTATTGTGTGATGTCAAGAGAGATGGTCACCTCTGTATAAATCAACCTGACAGTTTAAACATCAGTGTTTGGCCATGTGTGTGTAAAGTGCCGTCAAGTCGCAGCCAACTTATGGCGACCCCTTTTTGGGGTTTTCATGGCAAGAGACTATCAGAGGTGGTTTGCCAGTGCCTTCCTCTGCACAGCAACTCTGGTATTCCTTGGTGGTCTCCCATCCAAATACTAACCAGGGCTGACCCTGCTTAGCTTCTGAGATCTGACGAGATCAGGCTAGCCTGGGCCATCCAGGCCATGGCATAAATTTAAAGCAATACCCTGTTTCCTGATGTGTCAGCCAAGTGTTAAAGAATAACACAGGGAGAGTTCCATATCAAACACTTACAAACTCTTCCTTCCGCTGTTCCCAAGATAAGATGAAGGGCTTGAGATTGCACCTCTGCAATTCAAAGCAATCTGACTTAACTACCCTAAGTGATGTCAGATGGGAGGAGGGAATCTTGCTCCTCTTTGAGAATCATCTTTTGGATCATATTCTTGATTGGCTCACACAGGTCTGGGGGAGGGTCAGTGGTCCAGTTTCCTATAAAATTAGCCTATAACCATCTGGCACACATTTCTCCAAACATGACCAAATAAGTTATCCGGGCTGTGTAACCGTGGTCTTGGAATTTTCTTTCCTGACGTTTCGCCAGCAACTGTGGCAGGCATCTTCAGAGTAGTAACACTGAAGGACAGTGTCTCTCAGTGTCAAGGGTGTAGGAAGAGTAATATATAGTCAGAAAGGGGTTGGGTTTGAGCTGAGTATTGTCCTGCAAAAGTATTGTCCTGTAAGTATCAAGATAATGTGCTAATGAGGGTATGGTATGTTAATATGGAACCATTGTATCCTGAAGTGATCTGTTAATGTGTGTAATCCAAAGCTAATCTGTATGGCTATTGTTGAATGTTGTCTTTGTCTGGAGGTTTTTCAGGGCAGGAAGCCAAGCCTTATTCATTCTTAAACTCTCCTCTTTTCTGTTAAAGTTGTGCTGATGTTTATGAATTTCAATGGCTTCTCTGTGCAATCTGACAAAATAGTTGGTAGAATTGTCCAGTCTTTCAGTGTCTTGGAATAAGACCCTGTGTCCTGTTTGTGTCAGTCCATGTTCAGCCACTGCTGATTTCTCAGGTTGGCCAAGTCTGCAGTATCTTTCATGTTCTTTTATCCTTGTTTGTATGCTGCGTTTTGTGGTCCCGATGTAAACTTCTCCACAGCTGCAAGGTATACGATATACTCCTGCAGAGGTGAGGGGGTCTCTTTTGTCTTTTGCTGATCGTAGCATTTGTTGTATTTTCTTGGTGGGTTTAAACACTGTTTGTAGGTTATGTTTTTTCAAAAGTTTCTCCATCCTATCAGTGACTCCTTTAATAAATGGCAAGAATACCTTTCCTATGGGAGACTGTTTTTCTTGAGTTTTCTGATTTTTGTTTGGTTTAATGGCCCTTCTGATTTCATTCTTGGAGTAGCCGTTTGCTAGCAGTGCGTGATTTAGATGATTAGTTTCTTCCTTGAGAAACTGTGGTTCACAGATCCGTCTTGCACGGTCCATTAATGTTTTGATTATTCCTCTTTTCTGTCGGGGGTGGTGGTTGGAGTTTTTGTGTAAAGTAGTTTACACAAAAACTCCAACCACCACCCCCGACAGAAAAGAGGAATAATCAAAACATTAATGGACCGTGCAAGACGGATCTGTGAACCACAGTTTCTCAAGGAAGAAACTAATCATCTAAATCACGCACTGCTAGCAAACGGCTACTCCAAGAATGAAATCAGAAGGGCCATTAAACCAAACAAAAATCAGAAAACTCAAGAAAAACAGTCTCCCATAGGAAAGGTATTCTTGCCATTTATTAAAGGAGTCACTGATAGGATGGAGAAACTTTTGAAAAAACATAACCTACAAACAGTGTTTAAACCCACCAAGAAAATACAACAAATGCTACGATCAGCAAAAGACAAAAGAGACCCCCTCACCTCTGCAGGAGTATATCGTATACCTTGCAGCTGTGGAGAAGTTTACATCGGGACCACAAAACGCAGCATACAAACAAGGATAAAAGAACATGAAAGATACTGCAGACTTGGCCAACCTGAGAAATCAGCAGTGGCTGAACATGGACTGACACAAACAGGACACAGGGTCTTATTCCAAGACACTGAAAGACTGGACAATTCTACCAACTATTTTGTCAGATTGCACAGAGAAGCCATTGAAATTCATAAACATCAGCACAACTTTAACAGAAAAGAGGAGAGTTTAAGAATGAATAAGGCTTGGCTTCCTGCCCTGAAAAACCTCCAGACAAAGACAACATTCAACAATAGCCATACAGATTAGCTTTGGATTACACACATTAACAGATCACTTCAGGATACAATGGTTCCATATTAACATACCATACCCTCATTAGCACATTATCTTGATACTTACAGGACAATACTTTTGCAGGACAATACTCAGCTCAAACCCAACCCCTTTCTGACTATATATTACTCTTCCTACACCCTTGACACTGAGAGACACTGTCCTTCAGTGTTACTACTCTGAAGATGCCTGCCACAGTTGCTGGCGAAACGTCAGGAAAGAAAATTCCAAGACCACGGTTACACAGCCCGGATAACCTACAAGAACCAATGAACTCTGACCGTGAAAGCCTTCGACAATATTATGACCAAATAACATCATCAGGACCAGTAATGGGCCAGGGACCATCTTGCTACATCTCCTACCTGCTGCTTTGTTACTTATGCTGATTTGAAGATGTTGTAACCTTCATGTGTGTACGTGTATGTTAGGAAGCTAGACTTTGTTATTTTATTGTGCTTGCTTGCCCTTTGCCCTATGCTTATGCTTTTCAATAAAGCGTGTTGCTTTTATTGGTATGTGCTACTGCATGTGTGAGACTCCAAACACAGTTTCAATCAAACAGTCAGAAGGGGATTTATTCCAGGGTCCCAGGTCTGGGACAGGGGAATCAAATCTTCCTTGCAAGGACATGGTGGGTTGGAAATCCCCATATTTGATATGTGGTGGCCTTGAACTGTCTTGATTATCTTGTGTTGTGACTGACATTTTAAAAAGTAAAATTATATGGCCTGTATGTACTAATTGCCCTGACCTGGATAGCTCCAGGCTCGCCTAATCTTGTCAGATCTCAGAAGCTAAGTAGGGTTGACCCTGGCAAGTATTTGGGATGGGAGGCCTCCAAAGAATACCAGGGTTGTGATGTGGAGGCAAGCAATGGCAAACCACCTCTGAACGTCTCTTGCCTTGAAAACCCCACCAGGGGTCACCATAAGTGAGATGTGACTTGAAAGCAAAAAATTATTAATTAATTAATTAAAGGGGAATCAAATGGCAAGGGCCAGGATATTGCATGGCAGAATTATGGCAGCACAGGTGCTCACACCCACTAGCATTTTTTCCTCTAAGGATGGGAGTCGGGGAGTCCTGCTCTTAGTCTGCCATCCCCCAATTTAGGCCCCTGGAATGTCTGGTCTTCTCACTACAAGCAGTAATAGAATATTTATTTATTTAGCTTCTTTATAGCCCACCTTTCTCACTAAAACCCAAGGCAGATTACAGAGTAGAGAAAGAGAAAAATAATGTAATTATACATTATTTTTAATCATACTTTTGCAGGAAAAATGCAATAGGACTAGGAATAAAAAACCTGAATGACAATGACAGTGCAATAGGATTAGGAAGGCAAAATCAAATAACAATGTCAACAGCAAACTGCCCAGGTTGGCATAGCGCAAACAATGCAGAATGTACATTTACGAACGTACAAGGCAATGCAGAACAACTCCGATATGAAGGTGCCCTTCTGTACTGTTCTGTCCCCTTGCAGATTACAAGAACACCCTCCTGACCATTTCTATTTTGCACATTTGGCAGCATGATAGTACTGTGGGAGTCTTCCTGGCCTGGTGTCAGGCAGGCTGTTCCATAAGGTCAGAGCCACCATAGATGGCACATGAGTGGGAAGTTGCCAGTCTTACCAGTTTGCAGGGAGGAATCTTCAAAAAGTTCCGTTCAGATGACTGAAGTTGCCGTGGCAGAGCAGAGTAGGAGAGGGGGGCATGCAGGTAGGCAGGGCCATGAAGGGCTTCATAGGTGATAATCAGTACCTTGAACTGAGCCCAGTAACTGATCAGTAGCCAATGGAGCAACTGCAGGATGGGTAGTGCATGCATTGTGCTGGGCAGCCATGGTCTGTACCAACTGGAGTTTGAGTTGACTTCAAGAGAAGCCCCATAAAGTGCATTATAGTAGTTTAGCCTTGAGGTAACTATAGTATGGATCCACATGGCCAGATCATCCAAGCCAAGGTAGGAGGCCAACTGCCAGACTAGGTGAAGCTGATAGAACACAAGAGTTAAACACATGCCTAATACTCCTGCTGAAATCAATAGGACCTAAAACTTTGGAATTTTGGCTGCTTCCACATGGGGAAGCTCTCAGTTTATTTGGGAGCATACACACATTGTGGCCAACTCATTCATGAAATGTGATTCTCATACATCCCCCCCCCCCCCGATATGCCAAAATAAAGAGAAACCTTATTAAATCTGGCTCATTGGGAAAACTTTGGGTTGGGTGCAGATGCATGGCTGTAGGAACTCTCTAGCCATAGCCTATCTGGGGAGGGTGGTGAAGCTAAGCTTCACACTTCCTCCTACATTTTTCTAGTCCTTTGATGGGCATTTTCTGTTTCACAGTGGAAACGTAGTTGCTAGATTATGAATGCAGGAGCCTCAGTTCCAATGTGACAGAGGAAAGTGGGAAGGCAGGGTGGGAGCTGCAAGGAGTGCAACAAAGTTAGGGTTGTCAATAGGGTTGCCAGTTCCAGGTTGGGAAATGCCTGGAGATTTTTTTGGGGCGGAGCCTGAGGAGGGCGGGGTTTGGGGAGGGACTTCAATGCCACAGGGTCCAATTGCCAAAGCGGCCATTTTCTCCAGTGGAACTGATCTCTATCTGCTGAAGATCAGTTGTAATAGCAGGAGAACTCTAGCTAGTACCTGGAGGCTGGCAACCCTAGGTGTGGATGTTATCCTTACCCACTCCCAGGTCATTTGCTGCTGCTGGTGAAACAAACGATGTCAATTCATAATGTGTCTCTTTCACTCTGAAGGATCAACATAGCAAGAATTATTGCAGAGATGGAAAAATGCAACATACCTGATGTTACAGAAATCCTTGTTTTTCAGTCTCCGCTGAGAAATATGCATTTTGAGTAGTTACTGATCAGATTTCTCCTCCTGACTTGATGTGAGGACTCTTTCCAAGTCCCAAACCCAGCAGTTGTTTTTGAAATTTGTTGGATTTTATTCCAAGTCCCAATTCGAAATCACCATCTTGCACTGAGATCTGGTTTTGTTTCCTCAGATTGGGTTCAGGTTTGGCAACCGTTTACAGACCCCCCCCCCTCCAATTTCATGGAACATGAAGCACCACTAGATGGCAATGCAAGGTTTCTTTAAAATATTTTTTCTCTTTTTCAGGCAAAACATGGATTAGTATTCATTTCTGAATATGTCTTTTTATACCTCTTTTAAGGAGCTTTAAAACCGTTGCTATGTACTGCAATGTCAGACCAGTTATAATAATATGAACTGCCGTCCTGAATAATGATAACAGTAATAATATCTCTCCTTTATACACACTGCTTTTTAAATATTCAAAACATTATTTCAGTCTTCCTTCGAACAACCCTTTAACATTGGTCAATGTTACATTTTGCAGAATGGGTAGTAAAGCTGCAATAATCGCGGTTTGTGTAAAATCTCCCACTGTACTCATGGCTCAGATAGGATTTGACTGGGGCACTATCCAGCTCTTAGATCTCTTCGGCTTTAATCCAAAGAACACTATTGTGGGAGTAAGCCCCACTGAATCAAATGGGACTTACCTCTGAGTAGGTCTGCTTAAAATCTTAGTGTTCGCAATTTCAACTAAAGCATCTGCTTTCAACCATCAGTTCATTAATTAATTCACAGTGCAATCCTAAGGGCTGCCCGCACTGTGTTGGCTTGCCGGCGGTGTAACTGCGGCACTGCTAGTCTGTTCCCTGAAGGGTTTGGTTAGTGAGCGGCCAGCAGGAAAGAGTTAGTAGCTGGGCTTTTGAGGCCGCAACCGCATCATGATTGGGTGCTGGGAAGGGGGTTGGCTGCTGCAGGGGAAGGAGGCAATTGGTTGCACCCTTAGTCAGAATCCTAAACTCCCCCGGCTCTTATGGTCATGGCTGAGGCGGGGGGGATGGACTTGGTTTGTTAGTACAATTGGCACCCATGGGCTACGCTGTGTTTTTTGTTGGTGTCACTTTCCACCTCTGAGAGGGGGCGTTCCAGGGCTGAAAGGGATTAGGGAGCCAACTAACTCTGGCCATGCCCCCAGAACCGCCCACAACCATGCTGGAGCAAGGGGCTGTGCTTCTGTTGCACTGGCGGGTGGCTGCTGAGGGGCTATGCACATGCCCAAGATTGGTGGAGTGGTGCTGGGGCCCTGCACTGATGTAACTGGCCTTTATGCCAGTGTAACTCAGAGATATGCCAGCATAAAGATCGGTCGGCTCACTGAGCACATTTACCCCCGCCCCAGGATTGCACTGTTAAAAGACTTGTAGACCACTCAATAAACTATTCTCAAGGCAGCCTTATAAATTGTAATACAACTAACATAATAAAAACCCCTAAGGGCAAAAAAAAACACAGCAGCATAAAAATGTATCAAAACCAGAGTAAAATTAAGGGACAACCAGTAGATTTAAAACAAACAAATGATCAAAAACCATAAAACAGCTTAACATTTGCAATAAATATCAGAAAATGAGCTCACTGGAGAGGTAAAACAGGCAAAGTAGAACTAAAACAATGAGAACGGAACAGCAGAGTTAAAATATTTAAAAACCGGGGTAGCTGGGGTAAACCATCAAAGGGGGGGACAATTAATTTCAGTAGCCAATATTTAATTTCACCTTGCAGTTGAAGGGTTTGTAGACAGAGCATCTCTGTCCATTACCAGGGGTAGAAATTTACTGCTGCAGGGATGAAAATTTCACCACCAGTTGATTCTGTCACAGCTTTCCGTTCAAACTAGGTTACCAGCATTTTTTCCTGGCAGGTTCCTTCTACCTTTAAAAAGATTTCCAAGAGGTGGAAACCAGATATTGAGGCTACTCCTGTGTGGTGCTGGGATGATTAATCCCTGGAGCTCTGACAGGATGTCTCCCTGCCCCAGGGTGTGGTGATGGCTGCCAACTTGGAAGGCTTTAAGAGGGGAGTGGGCGCGTTCATGGAGGAGAGGGCTATCCATGGCTACTAGTCAAAATGGATACTAGTTATGATGCATACCTATTCTCTCTAGGATCAGAGGAGCATGCCTATTATATTAGGTGCTTTGGACCACAGGCAGGATGCTGCTGCAGTCGTCTTGTTTGGGGGCTTCCTAGAGGCACCTGGTTGGCCACTGTGTGAACAGACTGTTGGGCTTGACAGGCCTTGGTTTGATCCAGCATGGCTTTTCTTATGTTCTTATGACAATGTGGCCATGTTGGAATGCGGGGGTGGGGGATGCTGGAAGGAACATGAGAGTACCAGAGGGTAGCATGGTGATTCAGCAATGAAGAATTTCTTTATCTGCTGATTTGTGTATCATGTTGTATCTGCTAAAAGCACTGGAATTCTGCTAGAAAAAGTTGGTGACATTGCTTCAAATGATCTTATACTGTTGTACTGTCTATTTGTAGGGCTGGCTTCCCCTTCACCCTCTTTCTGCTTATGGCTTGATGTTCATGGCAACTATGTCATTTGACTCACGTGCAAAAACTATAATTTTTGCCCTGTTCAATCTACATTAGGATTGTCAGATTAGAACCTGGAGATCTGCCCTGCACCTGTAAAATTTTCAGTGCATTAGAAGACAAGCCAGCTGCATATTCTCCTGCCCATTCCTATTCCAGCCGAATTATTCATGTCTCTGCTGGCTGCCATATGCTAGCAAACAGAGGAAGAACACAGGAAGCTGCCTTATGCGGAGACAGACCATAGATCAGTCTAGGTGAGCACTGTCTACTCTGGAGACTCTCAAGGATCTTGGTCAGAGGTCTTTCACATCACCTGCTACCTGATCCTTTAAACTGCCCAATCCAATTAATATTTTTAATGGTTTCTGTCTACTGTTTAAAGGGTATCTATCTATCTATCTATCTATCTATCTATCTATCTATCTATCTATCTATCTATCTATCATCTGTTTTTACTAAGCTGCTTTCTCATAACCAAGTGCTTTTATATAAACAACTAAACACATATATGGATATTTTGACTGCATATTCACTCTTTTGGTTACAGAAGATGTAAAACATCCCAAAATCATGATTTTACCAAAGTTTAATTTTCTGTTTTAAACTTTCACTATCAAGATCAACCATGTAGCCAGAAATGTTGTGGTGTTGGGGCCAGGGAAGAGAATCAGTGCAAGAGACAACCAAAATACAGGAAGCCCAAATGTCTAAAGTTGTTCAATTGTATATTAATAAAATAAAATTTAGTTTTTATAAAATTTACAGATCAATGTCCATGCTTCTCAGGTATCAGACTGCATTTGTGCTTATTGGCTAGAATACTGGGGGGACAGGAGCCAGCTTAGAATATTGCTTCCTTTTCCTTGCATCTCTACAACCCACTCCCCCTTTAAAAATGAAAGCTGAAAATTCAAGGAAGGGCTGTGGGATACCCCTGACTAGATCAGGCACCAGCAAGTCCATTCCCTTCTGCTTTGGCTCTTCACTGTCAAGTAGGGATGTGGGGCTCAGCAAAAATGGGTATTTTTAAGATTCGGATATCAAGAAGCCAAAATTTTTTAGCATCCCCCATTTTCCAGGTTCCAAAGACTTGTTTGGTATTTGGATCTGGGTTTTGGGGTGGGGTGGGGGCTTCCAATATTATTTGGCTCCATTATTCCCTATGAGGAATCTTCCCAGAGGGTTGGAAGGACTGTTTTTTGATCAAATTACACCAAAATTGCAGCAGGACTACTGGTGCCTGTCATTTCAAGTGAATTAGACCAAGAGGTCCAATTCTATGGGCCCTTGAACAAAGTGCCCCCAGCCATCCTCCATTGCTTCTTTTGCTTTCTCTAGGGCAAAGAATAGACACAAGATCAAGCAAAGCAACTCTTGGTCAAAAGCCTCTCAAAGCAGACAGAACCAACAAGCACAAAGAACCATGGGACTATGTGGCAAGCCTGATACAACAAATGTACAACCCGAGAATCCAACCCAATGGCAAACCAGAGAATTGTCCAAACTGAACCGAATAGGAATGCTGTTGCAAGCCTAACAAATGTAATCTATGCCCATGTGCAACCCAAAAATCAAAGCCAATGTCGAACACAAGAGTCCGCCACAAACCACACAAACCAACTTGCACAAAGAATACAATATTGCAAGACCAACAAAACCGGTTTAAAAGGACCGACTGAAAGTGAAACCCAACATGGCAAGCTGATGACTAGCCTGGGAAGACACAGACATACTGGGGGGCGGGGGTCATGGGAGCCTTCAAATACTGGCTCCTGATATTTACAGCTAATTCAGAATGTTTTCAGGATTTTTCAGGACTCATTTCCCAGTGTCCTTGAAAATCCCGGATACCATCTGGAGACCCAAATATATCCAGAAAATACCAATAAAATATTTTGCAGATATTTATTCAGTAGTGTTACACCTTTCTAAGTCCACTGAAGTCAATGGGCTTAGACAGATGTAATCCTGTAAGGACTGCAGAACAGTGGGGGGGGGGGTGACGACTTTTATTTCAATTCCAATGAGACCAGGGCCCTGTGGGATCTTAAGAAGTTCTGCAGGGCCTGCGAGACAGAGCTATTCTGCCAGGGCCAGCAACATTATCTTCCTGTAAATGCTGGCCTCCCTACCCCACCCTGCCCCACCCTTGTGTCATTTTATGGGGTTTTGTTCTCCTGTAGGCCCTGCTGTAGCCATATGTTACAATTAAGGGTGCCATCAGATGCATGTTGTCCTTTATTTATTGATTTTATAAGGCTAGTTTTAATTGTTGTTTTTAAATGGTTTTATTCTGCTTTATTATATGCAACGTTGTTATGTGAGCAGCTCTGAGCCCGGCTTCTGCTGGGGAGGGTGCGGGGAAAATTTAATTAAATAAATAAATGAATGAATGAACAAACAAACTCAGAAGTCTAAAAACTCAGATGTGACTCAGCAGGATCCATACATGGAAATAATAACATTCAGCATAACATTAGATGAATGTGACTAATTCTGGCAAAGACAGGACATGGAGATCATGTCTGATATAATCCTTTGCTTAAGCTTCTTGACTGTCTACTGCTGAATGATTGCACCCTGGGCAACCTTGACTGTCTACTACCAAATGATTGCACCCCAGGAAATCTTGAGGAACAGGTAAGCTCAAACAAGTAACAACTGCATGTTCAGCAGAGTGAGGAGCATTTGAGAGGTTTGCCCTGAGGTAGGAACTCCTAAAACATTGAGGAAAAACCAGCCTAAGTATTCCACTCACACAAAAGTTGTGTTTTCCCCTCCCAAAACTGTCTTGTTTTAATTACCCCAGAAAGCTACAGTTGTTAGGAACATGCTTTAATTCCCATTTGCTCCTCCTGACAGCAAACGAGGGGCAACCGAGCACACAGGAAGTCATTCTCTGTTCAAGGGAGCACTGAGGGAAGTTTTACGGTAAACAGAACTAACAAGATTACTGCAAATAGGGGTAGCATATTCTGTCAGCTCCAGAGCACAATGATAAGTCTGTAAGCCAATTTGGACCTTCAGAGTGAAATTATAGCAGGATTACATTTATAACGGACTTTTATACTATGGTAATTACAGAAAAAATGCTCTCAAACAGACCTTGAACAGAAGAACAGTAGGGTGATTTCTTCAGTCTCCATTAACATAGCGACTACTGCTGGGAGTAGGACCCTTACAGCAAGCTTCTCAGCAACCTTATGTTGAAGCCACAGTTTCAGGTTTCAGTAGGAAGAGGAGGCAAAAATCACAGCTAGGTTGCGCTTGAAGCCTGCGCTTTGGTGAGTGAAGTTGTCTTTTGAGATTAAATTGCAAAAAGGCAGTAAATTGCATAAACGCCCCCACAAGGATATTTGGGTTAGAGTATCAGACTTGGATCTCGGAGACACAGGTTCAGATCCCTACTCTACCATGAATGCCTCCTCTGTGACCCTAGGCCAGTCACATACTCTCAGTCTAACCTCAGAAATGGCAGAAGCGAGAACAATGTAAGCTTTGGGTCCCCTTTGGGAGGAAAGGTGGGGCCTAAATAGGGTTGCCAACCTCCAGGTACTAGCTGGAGATCTCCTGCTATTACAACTGATTTACAGCTGATAAAAATCAGTTCACCTGGAGAAAATGGCTGCTTTGGCAATTGGACTCTTTGGCATATAAGTCCCTCCCCTCCTCACCCCCCAAACCCTGCTCTCCTTAGGCTCCACCCCAAAAACCTCCCACTGGTAGTGAAGAGGGACCTGGCAACCCTAGGCATAAATGAAGTAAAATACGTAAATAGTTGCAACAGTAGGACTGCCCCATTGCTGTTGAAACCTGACAACTAGTGACATTTTAGGAGTTTTCATTTTCATCAAACATTAAAGATTGTAAAGCTATCAAGTGCCATGCCTCTGTATCAAGTAATGTATAATAAGTACAAAGTGCAGTATCCTACTAACCTAAGAAGCCTTCCTCCAGCTTAAGAGACTCCTCCACTGGAGGAAGAGTCACTTAAGTTGGATGAAGGCTACTTAGGCTGGAAGAAGGCTTCAAACATTGCTGAGAGAATGGTACGATACGGACCAGTATCTCTGCTTGCTAAAAAAGTGAACCCAAGTGTGCAGACTCCCACATCAAGCGATGCAAAACGGGAGATGTGTGGATACTGCTAGTTCAGGTCTTGCAGCAATGTGTAGTTGAAAAAAGATGTTGTGTAATATGTTGTCTCACCCTCATCTGTGGAGGATGATGTAGATTTCTCACAATTGTTCAGCTACACATTTCTAGACAGATGTTTTGTTCAGCCCTTAATGTCACGTAGAAGGTTTCATGGTTATCAGATTGCCATTGTTACACTGGAACCCACAAGCTTCCCCCCCCCCCCCAATCTTCTCTGTCTGCAGGATGAGAGACAGAAAGAATTCCCATAGTGCTTATTGCCACGAATGACTGAATGTTTCAGAAGGGGTGTGTGTACATACACAGTGCTACAGGATTATTCAGAATCATAACATTAAAAAAGATTATTTACATGGCTTGATCTATGTGACTAATATCCATGGATAGTGTTTGAACCCTCCATTTGGATGGATAAACAGTGAGAGCCCCACTTAGTTACTTCTTGGAGTTCGCTGTCAGTTCTGCACATGTGGTGAGGAGATACGACCAGCAATTTCCTGTCCAGATTTAACACCAATCAGACTGAGTTTTCCTGCACCTGACTGGACTCCTCTTTGTTTCTTTCATGATCAAGCTTTGGGGTTAAGATAGAGTTTCCTATGACTTTCCTGTGTTCACCTTTAAACTCTGATGGTGTTATCTGGTTAAAAAAACCCATTATAGACTGGAAATAAATTTGTCCACAAAGCAAGTGTATGATTTATCTTTTCACATAATGAATTGAGATGTTATCAGTCACAGGCCCTGGAATAGTTTACATTAGCAAAGCTTTAAAATTCAGTTTTAAAATGTGTCTTTTCTGAGATCTCAGTAGAATAAACTGGGTAGGCCATGAGGCAAAATTTTATTTTAGCCTTGTTCAGGTCCAGCTTTTTGTGATTCACCAACACACACACATGAATACTCACACATCTCACTACAACCACACAAATACTCACAATTCTCACTACAACCACTCAAATCTGATCAATGTGCTACTAAAATCGGATAGTAGTAGTGTTGCCAGGTTTCAGGCTTTGGTCCTGAACCTCAGGTTTTGGGTTGCAGGGCCATCAGGTAGCGCCCCCCCCCCCCAATATGATGGCTTCTTCTAACACTTCTACACAAGCTACTTTATGGTAACTACTGTACATACTAAGGCACTTACAACTCAAATATATTTTACATTTAGAACATAATCTTATTTTTGTTAGTGATCCCTATCTAGGATATGCACAAGTGGTCACAGTGAAAGCTATTTCATACGTTACGTTTCATATATTTATACACTGTTGTTGGATTTTTCTCTACCGTTCATATTGCTCTCATGGAAATGGAATAGCATTGTGGGATTTACTGTAGCAGGTCATCAGCTGGCTGATCCATGGGCCTCTCAAGACAGGTGACCAGAAAACAGACCTCAGCTCTTGCTAAGCTCAAAAGGGCTAGGGCCTCCTCTTTATAGCTCGTGGTTAGTGCCAGGCACACTCTTTCCTGGCTGATCTGTTCTACAGACTCTCCTGGCTAAGGATGCATACACCACTGTGATCTCTTAGAGGAGGTGGGGGGGGGAGCAGGGATGGTAGCGTTGGTTTGATAGCTAGTACCCCATGCTGCAAGACGAGCCACACCTGGCTTTAGGCTCCAGACTTCCCCTGTATAAACAGCAGCACTAACTCCTAAGTCACTTTTACTGGAAAGCTTTACAGGCAGAAAAAATGTATGTTTGTCACACTTCCCTTGTACAAAGCAAAGATTCCAGGCTTGAAAATCAATAACGAGGGAGGTTTTCATTAAAGAGACTATCCATTGGAAACATTCTGGGCCTAAATTTAAATTTGTTTTTAACAAGAGCTGCTTTGTTGTTTTTAATATTGGTGACAGTCAGAATTATAATTCTCCATTTCAAGTCATCAGTCTTTTTTTTTTTAAATAACTCTGCTTATGATATCATTCCTATAGAGGTACATTTATTATATAAACACAGGTGCCTGTTGGCAACAATAAGGTGTGAACTAATGGGACTCCCTTTTATATAAAAGGTGCAATGGAGGTTAGATTAGATCTACAGTAGATCTCCTTCTTAGGAAGTAAGTTGATGAGGGGAGGGGCTTAAGTCCTTTTATAGTCTTGAGGTTCCTAAATTGCAAGAAATATTGATGGAGGCAGAGAAGTAAACTGATTGCCATGAACAAGTTTTCTTTTCTGTTTATTCATATAAACATATAGATATTTGATGAGAATAATAAAATGGATCAACACAAATTGCAAATTGGTAAACTGATTTTCCCTCTTTTTCCTTTGGTTTCTTGAGGCTCAGAAACAATATTTGTTTGTATCCCACCCTTCATGTAACGAGGGTTGCCAACTGCCAGGTAGTAGCAGGAGATCTCCTGCTAATTCAACTGATCTCCAGCCGATAGAGATCAGATCACCTGGAGAAAAATGGCCGCTTTGGTAATTGAACTCTATGGCATTGAAGTCCCTCCCCAAACCCCACCCTCTTCTGGCTCCGCCCCCAAAATCTCCCTCTAGTTGAGAAGAGGGACCTGGCAACCCTGCATGTAACCCAAGGCAGAATACACATTGGTGCTGTAAGAATGTCTCCCATCCACCCATTGAGCAGACATCTCCAAATCTCCAGAAATATCCCAAGAGCTGGTAACCTGATTTAGTACTAAAAACATTCAGGAAGTTTCATGAAAATGATCGTTTGCAAGCTTTATTTGTTATTCTTTTTGCTTAAGAACAATAGTTTGATAATAACTGTGTTTCCCTCCTTCAGCTACCACAAGATGTCGGGTCCAAGACTGTAGGATTACAGGGAGGATGAGCACATTTGCTGGACTCCATATGCACATGGACTCTGAACTAGTTCTCCTTGAGGTGGGAAACCTGCATTTGGGTTGTAGCACAATCATGCTCACATGATTGATCTCTCCTCCGTTCAAGAACAATTCCCTCCAGATAGAAAACCAGATGCCTAACATGGAACATGCATAATGAAAACTACCATGTCAGGAAGAAGTCTAGGCTAGAACTCTTCTTTCTGACTTCTAGTTTTCTGTGTACAGGGGATTTTTGTGTGTGTGGAAAGAGGGGTATTCAGTTATGTGCGTCCCCCTACCTGCAGTTGGAAGTGGTCCAGCTGTAAGCAAAGCATACCTTCTCAGTAAAAATTAGAACTTTCTTGTGGGGTGCAAAAAAAATAAACCGGCACAAATCAGAGTTTGAAATGGGCAGGTAACCCCTTGCCTATGTACCAAACAGTGGCATGAAAGAATATTTTGCTTGGTTCGACTGCTCATGTGCTGCACCCCAAAAGAAGGGATGTAGTCAGGTTGGGACAGTCTCGGGTTATTGTTGGGAGGAAGAAGGGTAGGATAGAAGCCAGTAGGATACTAAGGGGCAATCCCCTCCAGTAGAGCAGCAGCTATTTAAAATTAAAATTTGGAGTGTGGTAGTTCCATGACTTAAAGGTTGAGTGTGGACTCTCCCACTGGTTCCCTGGTGCCCCATTAGAACCCTGCTAACAGGCATCTTTTAGTACCAGACATTAGAGATGAGCAAAACCACTATGTTTCATACTGATGCATTTAAGTTCATTACACGCACACACAGGATCTATTGACAACATGTACAACATTCCTGACCTTTCTCTCTGCTCCCCCACATCTTTTGTCTGCCAATACCCCAACATCTTCATTGATAGACAACGTATTTCTTGGTACTCATGCCAGAAAGGTTATTTATTTGCTTTCTTCTGCTAACACCACTTGCCTAAGAGGAAGCCCCACTGGACATAATGGAACTTACTTTTGAGTAAACCTGCAAAGGATTTCTCCCTAGCTTATTTAGAAAATGTACATGCTGCCTCTCCAGGGACTTGACCAGGCAGCTCACCACTAACACAATACAACAAAAGTAAACAATCAATTAAAAACAAGCCTGCCACTCATTTAAAACATTCAAGCCTGAATCTGTTTTCACACCAGAACTAAGCCTGATTGCATTTTATTCTACAACAATTGGATCAAATGTATATAACACATTTGCAAGGGTGTGCAGCTATCCTTGGGTTGCAGGTGGCACAATTACAGTGACGGACGAAGTTCACCAGGTGTCTTCCAGCACCTGGACACAATAGGATGCCAATTTAATTACGTTAATGCAGTTCAAAACAACAGGGAGCTGCACACTCTCACTCTCGCAGAGGGCTTTAATGACCGCATTGACCAGGGCAATGGTGGGACACACGACAGAAGGTTTAAAAGTCTTTCCTTCCTTGTTAAAAGAAATCATGTGGTGATCTTTATATACATAATACAAGAGATTAGGCTCCACATTCATCCTGCAGTGTTCCACTTAGTCACCCTTTGCAGCTGGGGAGCAGGAGCTGAAATGGAGCAGGAAATAAGTGTGGAAGGAGGAGAGTAAAGAAGGGGATAGTGAAAAGATCCAGCTGGGAATTTCTCACTCTCATTTAATCGGTCTTCCTTCAATCATTTATGCAGGACAAAAAAATCAAAGCAGAAAAGTGTCAGCTCCCACGAATGAGGCTGGAGGTTCAAATGATGGAACTTTCAATTTACCTTATACCACTTCAAACATTATAGGCTGGATCCTACGAATTGTGAGTAAAATGGTGCCCATAGAAACAGATCTTTCCTGTTTCCCACTTCCACCAGAAACTGCCCCAGGTTACTAAAAATCTGATGCTGTTGATACTGTGGGGGCCTCTTAATGAAATACCATGGGACTCAGACTGCTGTGAGGATGGGGAGTTGGGCAAAATCACTGGGACAAGGAATGGGGCAATTGTAGGATTGCCTGCCCTTGGCAGACAAACTCTTGCCATCGAACTTGGTCCCCTGCTGCCACTGGCAACTCCCAGGAGACCGGTGTGTGTGTGCGTGCAGGACTTACCCAAACAGTGTCCTGGGATGCTGCAACATCTTGGTGATGTCACTTCCAGTTATGCAGCCAGAAGTGGCATTGTGGGGCGCTGTCTGGCCCCTGCCATTTCTCCCTGCCATCATATCAAGTGGTGGCAGGGGACCAAGGTTGATGGCTGCCTGCCAAAGTGGGCAACTTGGTCAGTCTAGGCAATCTTGCCCAAGTCTCTCTTCACTGCAACCCCTTATGTGTGTAAAGTGCTGTCAAGTCACAGCCGATTTATGGCGACCCCTTTTTGGGTTTTCATGGCAAGAGACTAACAGATGTGGTTTGCCAGTGCTTTCCTCTGCACAGCAACCCTGGTATTCCTTGGTGGTCTCCCATCCAAATATTAGCCAGGGCTGACCAACCCCTTATACCCCATGGCATTTTGTTCGTGATGCTCCCACAATCCCTAGTATGAGATTTTTGGAGTTTTCAAGAGGCTTTCTTTCCATTTACAGTGATTTGGGCAGGGATCAACCAAGATTGAATGTACTAGTGGTGCAGAAATAACTAGAGAATCATGTCTTTGTCCCTTGAAATAAAGGTGAGATAGAAATAATGGAACCAGAAGCTGGTATCTTGGCCCATAGAGGGATATGCCAGGGGGTTGCGTTGTTGAAAACGGTATGTGTGGGGTGAACAGGAACCCCTGCTTCTCCCTGTGCACTGGTCTCTCTGAAGATCGGGCCCCTGTGGCTTTTATAATCAGAGAAAATGTCATTTCTATGGCAGAGGCATCCCCATGGTGGACTCAGGGATGCTATCATGTCTAGTTTGGCTCTCAGCCGACCACATCCCCTATTCAACTTTGCTTGACAGCAAACACACACACACACACACACACACAAAACACACACACACACACATAAAAACCACACAGAGATGAAAAATGAGGCAAATAAAGGGGATTGAACAAATTGGTCCAGGTTGTTACAGATGCTGTTGCCAGACATCACATTCTGGATATAACTTTCTGAAGTCATAGTGAAGTCTGTTCTGTGACCTGGCAGTGGCCCTTTACTGGACTGTGCTACCTGGCCACCCCAAAGATACGTGTCGCCACCGTTCCAGCCATGCAGCGAGCCCTAAACTCTAAGGGAAAGACTCATGCATCATCCCGCAAGACAGGCAGCACGGATCCACGGGCAGGACGGCCCCTCCAAGTGAACCAGAGGGAATCCATTTTCCTGCAAACCCGTTCGAGTGTCCATCAGATGCCATTTCGCAAGGAACAACTAGACACGTAGCCAGCCCCCGCTCCATCTGCATGATTAACGGTCCATCGGAAGCCCCTGAGGCATCAGCACCAAAAGACCACACCTCAGGCAACCAGGAAGTGATTCACCCCGGACGCAGCTGTTCGCGTCTTTGTGTCAACTCAATAAACCCATCAACGATCTTCTCCCGGATCTCCCGGAATTGCGCAAAGCCCATAGGTTCGAGTTAGCCCGTTTAAATCACTCATCACCCCACCCCAGTAGCCGATCATTAACACTATTGTCTGCCTTTGTTTGCAATGGGAACCACGAGGGGGTAAGCCCATCATCCCCCATCCCAAAAAGAGTATAACTGGGGTAGTTTTCAGCCATAAGCTATCCTTCTTTACCCCTCTCTTCCTTGCTGTTACTTTGCTGGTGTGGGTTTTGCGCAGCCCAGCCAATATACCCTCCCGACTTGCTGGCCAAGCCCCAGGAATCCCTGTCCCCCTCCTTTTCTATTAGCCGCACGGAATCCAGGACATCTCCGCTACTAGACCACGTGTAGTATTACCCTCTTCAAGGAATACTGCCACATTGGTGAACGTCTCTGTATTCCTACCTTTATTTCCTAGCCTCTGATTGTGTGTTGTGTACGTGTTATTGGACTGCTTGTGCACATATTTTTAAGTAAACTTCTTAAACGAAACCACTTCTTCCGCATCTTGTTTGAATCTTGGAACGGACTCCCGTAAACAAAGGTTAGATCTCGAGGTTATGCCCCTTGCCGGTTATTGATTTGCTAATTTCCCCATATAAATATTCATAACTGAGCATTTTGGCTAACAGTTCAACACTGATTGTCTAATTTCATTTCATGTTATATAATAAGGGGTTTAAATGTTTTTGGTTTTTGTTGTGTATGTGTGTGTGGGGGGTGATATTGTAGGCCATTTTTAGTCCACTGGGTAGAGACAAGCAGATTAGAAGTACCAAAAATATAAACATACATAAATATTATGGGCTGTCTGCCTAATTTGGCTTCTAGATATTTAAAAAAGCTACCCTTCCCTTAGCACTTACTTTTATCTTTTAGTTCAAAGCACTGCATAGTTAGCTATCATATACAGGACAATTCTCTGAGCTTGCCTGAAGAAAACTTGGCTCACCATCTGTTTGGATTGTTCTCTTCCATCTGCATGCTGCTTCCTCAAGGAAGATGGTAGAACTGAAGCCATTGCTACATGTGAGGTTCGTGGATCAGGGTCATGAATAATCTTTAGTTCACTATAATTTCTTATTTTAAGGCCTTCAAAACTCGGCTTGGAACAATGTAGAAAGAGGGGGGAAATAAGTGGAAATGTCTAAAGTGACCTTTAAAAATTCTAATCTAATCACTAGAAAATTACATGCCTGCAAATCCTGGAATATTACAAACAATTTAAAAAAATCTCAGGCTACATCTCTATAAGCAGTAATGATCTGACCTGCAAGAGGTCAAGAATTGGAGGGGTGGGCTAGCATATCAGTTTGTGTGCTGGCCCAAAACTATGGCCATCTGTTTTCAGCTCCCTGCTATGAACACTGGAGCAAATTATTATTCTCAGAAAAACTTTTAGCCACATGTTTCCTATAATCCTCCCATACCAGGCTGTTTGACCTATAGTACTTGAGACATGTGGAAGCACTCTGAGGTGTCTATATCACAGTGCCCCTTGCCCTCTGAGGTAAGTATGGGCGGTCCTCCACCCCATGGCTTGGAAGGGAAACAAAGGCATAGAATGTCAAAGAAACTCTTCTGTTTTCTCCAAATACTATCATTTCAGAATTTCAAAACTCAGTTCATACTCGCCAATGTGTATGTTTCTATCATATTGTACTATTTTATTTTATGTTCATATAATACCAAAGCTGCAGATTTATGAACTGTTGGTTTAGTTGGAATGCATTCTTTGTGAGCAGGGTAGTATTTTCAAGAATGATGTGATGAAATAATGCTTAATTTAAACTCAGTTAACTTCATCTTATACACTACAATACCACAGTCCTCCCTGAGACACTAGGATGGAACAGGCCAAAATATTATTATTTACAAAAAGCCAGTTGCTGGTTTATGACCTTCAGTCCTAGTTAGCTTCTGGTATAGATTATCCACCTGTGTTCTGGAGTGTGTATGTCCATCAAAAACCTTGAACAATGTGAATCTGTATGGAGAATGAACAGACTCTCCACCACAAAGCAATGTCCTATCCAGCTCCATTTTCTCCTCTCACACTGCAAGAAACAGGTCTAACATCAGTCACTGGATTGGCTAAGGAAAGAGTGAAGGTGAAATACATTTTTATCTTATTTACAAAGTTTATATTCTGCCTTTCTGCCCTCATCAGGCCCAGGTGGCTATGCATGGCTTATTTCTCTGTAGAGTTCCAGATTGCCTCCATGGTGAAGGTAATGTTAAGCCTGGTCCTTAAACTGCAACCAATCCTACCCTATGGGACCAGCAGCATACATAGGAAGGGGAGAATCAATGCATATATTCCCAAAAAAGGTTCCCAGTACCCATCTGTTTCCCATCTGCCAGGATAAACAGGTTTGCAAACAGATAAATCAAACCATGCTGGAATAGGGTTGCCAACTGATGGCTGGCACCCAGTGGAAGCCTGGTGTGCAGGGACATAGGGTAGGGTGCTGTTACATCAATGGCATGAAGTTATTTCTGGGTCAAACCCAGAAGGGATGTCACACCATTGGCATGATACTCTGGCATTCACTGGAAATACTATGGTAAAACCATAGAGTTTCCAGTGAATGCTAGAGCTGTGCATTGACAGCATGACTTCACTTCTCGGTTAATCCTGGAAATGACATTGTGTCATTGATATGATGGCAATTTTTGGCTCATTTCTTCCCAGCTGCCCTATGGGGTGGGGGGGAGCTGCGCCAGGAAGTTCTCTGCTATATCTAGGGTTGCCATCTTTGAGTTGGGAAATAAACTGGAGATTTTGGGGGTGTGGCCTGGGAAGGGCGAGATTTGGGGAGGGGAGGGACTTCAATATGGTCCAATTCCATAGAGCCCGCCCTCCAAAGCAGCCATTTTCTTCAGGGGAACTGATCTTGGTCGTCTGGAAATCAATTGTAATAGATCTCCAGGTGCTACCTGGAGGTTGGCAACCCTAGCTATAGCTGGTGATCTGGCAGTTATGGGCTGGAGGAAGAAAACTGTCTCCTCCAGGGAAGCATGCCATTTGTTGACCAACCAGTTTATATATTGGCTCTGCATCCCTTTCAGGTTGCCAATGTTATATGGTGCACTAGTAGCCCGAATCTGTTTTCCTTTGTCCTGTGGTGGAAATCTGGAGCAGCACAGGTGGTACGGTTCCCCTTTCCCACAGGTCCCAGGCCTCCATCATACGAATGCAGGAGATGTCGATGTTGTCCTGGCATGACAAGAGCTAAACTGAATGGAGGGTTAGTTGTGAGCAAGGCAAGGAATATTCACTGGTTTCCACATAAGATCCTGGTGGGTCAAAGAAAAGAACAATATCTGAAATGGCTAGAAGAGCCTTCCCTCTGCTTCATCTCCCTGTGTGTCATTCTGACAGGCAATTAGCTTGTAAATAGTTCACCATGAAGGGGGGGGGGGAAATCACAAAGCTGATATGTGGAAAGTGCTGTCATATCTCTAACGTAGCTGTTTCCGCCTCTGTTACTCCTTTCCTCCATCCCTTCTTCTGTCCAGGTCAGCCTTAGCAATCTAGGAAAGATCCCCCCCTTTAAAGCCATGCTTCACACTTCTAAATGCAAACCTTCCTTCCACACACATTTAGTGCCTGTAATTACCTTTGTACTCCAGTGCTAGCCATCCTCAGACAGGCATCATTATTAAACAGAGAGAAAAGAGGAGGGAAGGAAGAAAAGGGGAGATAGACAGAGAGAGAGCTACAAAACCTAATTTAATCATGGTGCCCCATGCTCAATTTAACAGTCACAACAGCTCCGAATGGGGTCCCTGTGCAACGGGAGGGCAATCAGTGGAGCGTCCCGGGAAAGAATTAATTGTGGATGACAATATGTAAACAGTGCCTATGAATAGGACGTGCAGGTGTGAGCCATTGGGGCCATCCCGGAGATTTTTTCACACGAATTTCAGCTCCTTCACTGCTGACCTGCTCCCTAAAATGTGATTAGTGTCGGCACTGGGAAACCATTCAGGGTGTCAGGGGTTCGCACACATTAATAGCAGGGAATAGTGGGGGAAGAAAGATGGCTATGAAAAGAGAAAGTTTTGTTTGGGGGACAGGATATGAAAGTTTAGGCCACAATGATTGCGTTTGTTGTTAAGGTACCATGGGGTGCTTTGTTGTTTTTGCTGCAACAGATGAAGATGGCTGCCCTTCTAGAACATACTGCCTGTGGCTGCAGTGTTACTTAGAAGTAAGTAGCCAGAGTAGGGATATCAGCTCAGTGCTGGCAACCCGCGAGAGCTTTTGGGGGCCAGGGACACGTAAATCAGTGTGGCTCAGGTGTCACTACATCCCTTCTGTGTGAACCCGAAAGTGACATCATTGTATTGGGATGATGGAATCCTAGAGTACTGGCCCAATGCAAATGACATCACTTCCAGGTTGGTGCAGAAGTGATGCTGCAGTATCTGAACAACATTGAGTTTCCCCCCACTTTCCCCCTGCCACCCTACCAAGCAGTGGTAGGGAACAGAGGCTGCTGGACTGGCTTGCCTAAACCAGAGTATCGGTGGAAGGCATGTGATGCAGGAACCTTGCTGAAGCCAAACAGGCCTGCCCATGAGGGACCACCTGGGAATACTACGTATGCTTTTATGTTTCTGGGTTTTATTGGCTGGTTTTAATGGTTGTTAATTTTAATGATTTTCAGTATCATCCTAAGCAGAATTACACCCTTTTGAGTCAATGGGTGTAGAAGGGTGTAACCTTGCTTAGGACTGCACTGTTTTATGTTGTATGATTTTGTCTTTTATGTTATGAGTTGCCTTGGCCAGATTTCTGAATAGGCAGTGTATAAATGTTTTAAACAAATAAATATTACATCAGTCAAAATTATTTATTTAGAAAATTTATATGCTGCCTGTCCAGAGACCTGCAATAACAAAGAATTATGAGAAGTAAATAAGCCACAAAAATAACCCAGCATTTAGCAGCCTAAAATGATATTCATAAAACTGTCCTCAGGCTTGAAGTCAACCATAAAAAACAACTAAAAAAGATGAAATCCCTCTGTTGAGAGCCTGGGTGAAAAAACATGTTGGCCAAGAACAGTAAGGTTGGCATCAGGCAAGCCTCAAAGGGGAGAGCATTCCAAAGGTACGGCACCACTACTAAAAAGTCCCATCTCTGAATGCCACCTGCCTCTCCCCTCCAGACAGAGGCACAATAGCAGGACTTGGAAAGGAGATCCCAACTAACTGTTGGGCTGGATGGTATGGGAAGAGGCTATCTTCAGCTGTTTGATGGAAGAAAGGCAGGATACAAACATGGTAAATGACAAATAATAATGTAAGCGATATTTACATCAGTGGGGCTACCTTCATAGGATAGGATCATGGTGTTAGTGTGTAGTTCATGCAACCAAATTGAGGTTTCACTCAAAATAAATCTAGGTGGAAGCACTGGTTAGTGGAGAGAATTCAAAACACACTTCTTTGCCTCCACCCCACTTTCCTTCATTTTGGCACTCACATACATATGCATACCTTTTATTGGCATAATTACAATGCTTTAGACAAAAGTCCAAACAGAATACAGACATTTTGGCACTCAAGAGACAAATGTGACAAATCTGGTTTTTAAGGACTGATAAACTTGCATTGATGAGAGATTCTAATTCTTAATGTTTTCCACACATTTGTGTTCAGTCTACATTACACTGTTCCCCCCCTTTTTTTGTCATGAAGTCACAGCTGACTTGTGGCAACCCCTGGTGGGATTTTCAAGGCAAGAGATGTTCAGAGGTGGTTTGCCATTGCCTGCCTCCACGTCATGCCCCTGGAATTACTTGGAGGTCTCCCATCCAAATACTTGCCAGGGTCGACACTGAGTGTGTGTGACTGGCCCAAGGTCACCCAACAAGTTTCCATGGCAGAGTGAGAGTTTGAACATGGGTTTCCCAGATCCTAGTCTGACACCTTAACCACTACACCACACTGGCTCACCCTCTCTCATTTACAACCTTGCTTTTCACTGTAGTACCCTCTCCGTAGGATTAGTGGGCTAGCGTGAAGTTGTGTGTATGGGGTTCTGCCAGACTCGTTTTTTAAAAAACCTGGGAAATGTATTAAACTGTTCACTAAAACCTGTTGATTGCTGCAAATCAGTGTATAGCAGTTTTCCCTCCTCCCTGCAAATTAGCTGAAAACTTGCTTAAGGAGTACTTACTGTGAAGACATGCCATGAAACCAAGAAGAAATCTGCCAAAAATGGCAGAGTAAATTTTAGCAAAAGGATAATGTAGGATATATGTGCATGCATATTTTTCTATGGCTGTTTCAGGAAAAGAAGATTACCTCTTATCAAAGCAGTCCATAGTTTGCAAACATTGCTTCTAAGTGGCACTGATAAGGAATCCCAGAAGTTTAATTTGGAGTTACATGTGGGTCAACTGGGCATACAATATTTTCGAGCTTACACTGACCTGTAATAAACTAATTGCATAAACAAGATCTCTGGAAAGCAAGAACTTGACTCAAGGGAAATTGGTATTGTTTTGCTGTCCCTTCTCTGAGCAGTGGGAAATCCAGGACAATCTTTGTAATGCCAGCTGATTTAAAAAAGAAAAGAAAAAGAGGAAGCTAAAAGTGTATAGACAAGGAAGTAATATTAGAGAAACCGTAACACATGGGGGCAATCAGAACAATCTTCTTAGGCAGAGAGCCAGTTCAAAATAGTCAAGGACTGATGTGGCCAAGGATGGCCTCAGTTTTGGGAAGTTCCTCGGCCAACAGACTTGGAGCATGGGACCAGGGAGACCAAGGTGCCTGCATCACTCCAATGCTGGAGAGATTCTTAATCCACCCATCATTTTGTTTGCCTGGTGCTTGGAAGACTAGCAGGGAAGGCCAACTGAGGACTGTCAGAGGACTGTGCTCTGTCAGGGGCGTGGCGTGCCTACCAGCCATTATATCGTCACCTTTACCTTTTTAAAAACTATTTATGTAATGGCATTCTGCTTAAAGAAAACAACAACAATTATTCTAGAAATTAATTAATGAGAGTCTATAACAATGGTTATATGTTTAAGACGACTGGTGTTATTTTGACCTGATGATAGTTTTGACTGTAATGCTCGGCAGTAGAAATAGATTTGAGCCTTTCCCCCTTATTCCCCTTCTTACTTTCTGTATCCCTCTATAAACACAATAAAATATATTTAAAAAAGAAAAGAAAAAACAAATCAATATATCCACTACTAATCTCTTTTTAGATATTGTGTCTGTAATTTCTACTGAAATTTAGCTTGATTGCCAGTCAGTGTAGTTTGCCAGTCAGTGTAATGGACAGAAGGAGGTAGACATTATTATTATTTGAAGAAAAGTTTGTGCTGTCAATGGGTGCATGTAGTGTGGCAAGGGAAAAATGTAAAAAGAAAAGCTAGCACAAAAAAAAACTGAAGGGAATTTTTAAAAAAGAACAAAGTCTGTTTTAAAAATGGAAACCAGATGAGTAGTTCAAAAGGTACAGATTGCTTCATCTTTTTTTTTGCTTTGTAACGTGGCCTGGAGATGCCACTGGGCAGCCTTCTTTCCTTCATTACGAGTGTTGTTCTGGGCTTGGCTTATGCGGAGTGCAGCCTCTAACAAAAGGATGTTGCTGTTCCTTCACTATTGTGGGTGTCTCCTCAATGCTGGATAACTGTTGGAAGATGGTCCACTGGAAGCCCTGCTGAAGGACCCACCAGAGCACAGTGGAGCTGACTCCTCTGGCTGAATGGAGGGGCAGGTATGTGAAGAAAGGTTAGCTTGAGTTGAAAAAGAGACAAAGAAGCTGATAGACTGCTGTAAACTTGCTGCTGTGGGGCAGGATTTCTCTCTGGGGATCTGCTGCAGGGTAGAGAACACTTCTTTGCCTCTGTGGTGAAATGGGCCCAACAGGCACCTGTTCTGCCATGGGGGACACAGAAGTTTTAAGCTGGCCCAGGCCTAGGGTTGCCAGGTCCCTCTTCACCACTGGCAGGAGATTTTTGGGGCAGAGCCTGAGGAGGGCGGGGTTTGGGGAGGGGAGGAACTTCAATGCCATAGAGTTCAATTGCCAAAGCGGCCATTTTTCTCCAGGTGATCTGATCTCTATCGGCTGGAGATCAGTTGTATTAGCAGGAGATCTCCTGCTACTACCTGGCAGTTGGCAACCCTACCCAGGCCTACCCAAGTGCTAGACCCTTAGGAGTTCACCTCTCTCACCAGCTTTATTCCTCCCCCCAACTAATTAGGGTTCCTTTCACTGTCACCGCTAGTGGTGGCAGTGAAAGGAACCCTAATTCTTATATATTCAGATATATATTTGTGTATTTCTCTGGGCCTAGCTCTAGTTGTATGTCTTTTTAAAAGGCTCTTTTTCATATTAAGAACTGGACTAACTACAAATCACACGGATGCAGCCTTGAAAACTCACTTATTAGAGTGATTCACATCCAACTTATCTCCCCATTTTATCTTTGTACCTTGGTAAATATGAACCCCCCTGTCCTGGATGGCCCCTAGGCTAGTCTGATCTTGACAAATCTCAGAAGCTAATCAGGATCAGCTCTGGTTAGTATTTGGGTGGGAGACCACCAAGGAAGGCCAAGGTTGTTGTGCAGAGCCAGGCAATGGCAAACCACCTCTGAACATCTCTGGCCTTGAAAACCCTATGAGGTTGCCATAAGTCAGCAGTGACTTGACATCACTTCACACACACGTGAACCAAAGTAGGTTTTTATCTGGGTGCCAAGATATCAGCAGAACTATTTCAGAAAAGTAAAATTTAGTTATTTTCAGTTACTAATTACAAAAAGGGAAAGCATAACGTTTAGCAAAAATAAAGATACCAGATTTCCATGTCAACCATGTGTCGGTGCAGGGGCTGAGGACAGAGCTGTAGCGCCCTCCGGGGTTCCTTTCTTCCCTGGCAGGGTTTTAGGAGGGCCTCCAATGGGTCTAGAGGAGGAGGTTTGTTTCTACCCAGTTCCCACTCTTTCTGGCCTGCTCACATCCTTTCCCTTTGCCGTGTAGGAAGAAGAAGAAGAGTTGATTTTTATATGCCCATTGCCCACTTTCTCTACCACTTAAGGAAGAATTAAACTGGCTTACAATCACCTTCCCTTCCCCTCCCCACGACAGACACCCTGTGAGGTAGGTGGGGCTGAGAGAGCTCTAAGAGAGCTGTGACTAGCCCAAGGTCACCCAGCTGGCTTCATGTGTAGGAGTGGAGAAACCAACCCTGTTCACCACATTAGCATTTGCCGCTCACGTGGAAGAATGGGGAATCAAACCCGGTTCTCCGGATTAGAGTCCACAGCTCCAAACCACTGCTCTTAACCACTACACCATGCTGGCTCTCAAGCCTTTCCTCTATGGCTAGGGTTGCCAGCTCTGGGTTGGGAAAAACCTGGAAATTTTGGGGGTGGAGCCTGAGGAGAACGGGGTTTGGAGAGGAGGGATTTCAGTGCCATAGAGTCCAATTGCCAAAGTGGCCATTTTCTCCAGGTGAACTGATCTCTGTCGCCTGGAGATCAGTTGTAATAGTGGGAAATCTCCAACCACCACCTGGAGGTTGGCAACCCTGTCTATGGCCCTTCCTAGACCCACCTTTGAGGGGTTCCCTGGTGAAGGGACATCCCCAGCTTCTCCCCCTTCCTGCAGTCCAGGGACTCGATACTGGAGACTAGCAGGAACCAGGACCAATGGGACTTCTCCCTGTGTCTTGAAATGCCCCCTCCCCAGCCTCCTCTAAAGGAGCTTGCCTTCAGCCCTCTTGGACTTGGTGAGGCTGGGACTGCCTCTCCTCTTTTGCACCCCACCAGCCGTTCTCCCCTGCACGTGGCCTCTTTGTCTGCCCTGTATGGGGCCAACCTCTCCCCACATGCTTCCTCTACAGTTGCCCTGCCCCTGGACTCCGTTGGCCCTGACTACCGGCTCCTGCCCTTCTTGCTGGGGCTGCTCCTGGGCTGCCTCCAACTTGTTGGAAGGAATGGACTGTGCAATGTCGCTTAATGCTAGCACAGGCTTTGGAGTCTCAGGAAAAGGCAGTAGGGAGTTAGTATAAGGATAGATAGGGTGCTCTCTGACCTTTGTCCACTCCTACAGCTGTCCCTTTGTTACCCAGAATGGTACTTTCAGGGGTTCCTTCCTTCCAGTCACTTCCCTTCTTTATCTCACTTCCTCTGTCCAGCATGAGGGCATCACATGCTTTCTACAGTCTCTCTCCATCCCAGTTTAGATAGACAGCTAGAAGCCTATGCTCTGCCTTTGCTATCTAGTATGGAGTTCTCTCATAATAAAGAACTTCTATTTCTTTTTTAAGTAACAAGCCTATGTGTGAACTTATTCCTCCAGCAGCCAGACTGTAGAATTCTGCTGTGCAGATACTCAGCTCTGCTTTCTCAAATGAGTGGGTAAGTGCGGTGATGGGATGCTGCCTCTGGACACCGTGTCTATGCCTCTGTTTCCCAGCCACTCCTGACCTCTTTCACTGACACCTTCTTCCCATATTAACGCCAATTTCTCCTCTTTCTCTCCCTCAACAGAAACAAACAAACAAACAAACAGGAAAAAACAACAACCAAGCTCGTAGTTTCCTCAAATCACTATGAACTATGAAATCACTATGAAAATACAGAGTTCACCCTTTAAAGTTTAAACCCTATCAGATCCCTGTCATGCTACCCAGATGGAACACTACTAGCTTCTAAGAGGTTCCCTGAGACACCACAGATTACCTCCATGTCCTGATGCCACAGGAGAAGTTCTTTACTCGTGTTGGTTACGACATTAATATATGAACTGGCATCCTGTTGTACTGGTGGGATTGCCAATAGGCCACAAGAAAAATGTGTCCCTTTAATAGAGGCTTAATGTGTGGAAATGGGCAATTGACACTTTTCATGACATGGAAGTAACTAACATCTCCAGATAAGTAGCACTCTGATAAGTCTCTCTTAAAAGGACAGGACATTTTTTCCTCCAGGCTGTTGGAAACCCTACAGCTATAGAGGAAGAACCCTGATAACAGCCAGCCAATTTGACTCCTTGAGCAACAACTTGACTATGTGTGATCTCCTAAGTCAGATAAGGGAGTTGACTGAGTTGCCCCTAAAGGTAGCCTAAAAACGCTACATTTCCCTTCCACACCTTTATCTGTCTCCATCTCTACCTCCACGATTCTTTCTGTCTGCTCGCTTCTGTGACAGTTTTCTATCATCTGTACTGAAGTATGTGTGTCAGCTTTTTCTATCAATCTGTGTACTTGTTATTGAAAAAGCAGGTATATTTGGGGGCCTTTCTTCATGTCTAGGGGACTGGTGCACGAGTAGCCTTTTTGGGGGCAGATGAAGGTGGGAGGTGTTGGTCTAAATTATTTTTATTCACTTGTGACTCTTGAGCCTATCAGAGCCACACAATCTGTGATCTGCCAGGTACAGGACTTCCAGGTGCTCAATAGGACCAGTGGGTTTGCCACACAGTGTGAGACCAACAGTGTAAACAGGACACTTGTTAAGCTCTTGTGGGGCTGCTATATATGACTGCTCAACTGCATTTGGCTTGATGGGTCACAAGTTGTGCATGCCTATTGTGGGCACAATAAACTGGGACTAAGGGGAGCTGAGCCCCATGAAGCAGAGCGGTAAACTGCAGTACTGAAGTCAAAAAGTTCTGCTCATGACCTGAGTTCGATCCCGACGGAAGTCGGTTTCAGGCAGCCGACTCAAGGTTGACTCAGCCTTCCATCCTTCTGTGGTTGGTAAAATGAGTATCTAGCTTGCTGGGGGGAAAGCATAGATGACAGGGGAAGTCAATGGCAAACCACCCCATAGTCTGTGTAGTAAACAAACATAGTCTGTGTAGTAAATGTCGTGATGTGATGTCAACCCATGGGTCAGTAATGACTTGGTGTTTGCACAGGGGGATTACCTTTACCTTTAAGGGGAGCTACGGGAGTAAAGAGGATTAGAAGAAGGCTGTTCTTGTAGGTTTTGCCGACAATCTCCAGTTTTTTGGTTCTTTTTTCCCAGTGCATGTCATACTTGTCTTTACGTTTCAGGAGTAATTTGCACTCTCCCAGTAGCCCTTTCTGTCCTTCTACTACTATTACAACAGCAACTAAAAAGGCCCTACTGTTCAAAAAAGCACATGCAACAATAATTAATGCAGACCCTAATTGCGCCAATTCAGACCACTCAATAGCTCTAATTAAAACCTCTCTGGTGAACGGCACTGAAAAGTAGACAAACTGTCATCTAGAACAATTAAATTACAGAGTGAGAATTGGGATGTATCCCCCCCTTCTATTTGTGTGCAAATTTTGTTGCTGCTGTCCGAAAGGGTCATGGGTGGGGGGTAGGATTAAGTCAGGCTATTGAGAACTGCTGAGAGGAAATATCTAAAATACAAACCATATTGTTTGATCACAGCTGGAAACCAGGAGACCTTTTTGCTCTTTTCCACACACACCCTCCTCCGGCCCTGACATGTTTCCCCCACCTGACCTCCGTGCAGAAAGTAACACCTGCAAACAAAAGACACACATGGCCTCTCTGGTTATGAGACACATGGACTCCACCAGCCAATGTCTGTGGGAAAGACTGGGTGGTGGGGATTTTCTATCTCCCCAACCTTGGGATATTTGACTAAACTTTCCTGTGCTCCATAAATAACTCTGCAATTACATTAATTGGTTGCATATTTGTTGACACTGGGGTGGCTGGAGAAAGGGTTATAGGTTCTTCCCACCCTCCTCCTTTCAGAGCCATTTTATACTACTTTCTTCAGATGTCCCCTAATCCCAAAGCATCCCTTCCCCCAGCTTTTAGATTCACACATCTTTTAGAAATAGCTTTGTAAGTAAGGGGTGCAGAGAAGGGAGGGGAGCATTAACATTCCTTTGACAGCACCCCCTCCCCACACACACATCTGTTCTGTTAAGTTGGCTTGGCAGTGTCTATCAATCATAAGATAAAGGTTAGTATGTACCACAGTAGGATATTCTAGAAAGCAGGTTAGAGGCAATTTCTGCTTAGTGAAAGGTTTTTCTCTGTATATTGTTAGTGGCAGGGGGTCAAAGGGGGAGGGTAATTTGTACAATTTTTTAAAAAATGACAGCAAAGCTAGAGGTGTGACTGGATTTGTTCATAAAAAACAAACCCAATTTATTTGTTTTAGAGATTGGTCTGTGCAGAAAAGTTAAGATGCAAAAGTCCCCCAAACATAATCAGATCTGTAGTTTTACCCTCTGTAGACATGAGTTCCAACCTCAATATTTGTTTCAAAGACTGTGGGTGTGAGTGTGCTTTGTAGGCAATCATCTGGAGCAAACTTCAACCAATAGTTTGTTTGAGGTAGAGCTTGCCGAAGTCTGGCCTTCGGATCTGCTTCAAAAGCCAACCTCGGTTCATAAAATCTGAAAAGTCCTTAGCCTGTATGATAGGGAACCATTTTTCTGCACCTGTTAGTTACCTGCTCTGCAGCTCAGATTTTTCATCTTCTGCGTACATGGACTTCCTCCATGTGCCACTTAAATAATCAAAGTCAGTCCTCAAGTTTGAAGATGGAGGAAAAGCTTTCTTCCAGGAAGAGAGTAAATAGCCACCCATTGCCTATTGCCTAAAGCCAGTATTTCTTTTTAAAACAACAAAACAGTATTTAAAAAAAAATCTTCTGCCCAGTGAATTGGGGCGGGGGCCCTCTAGCTGACTGATTTAGGAACTAAGCCCAGTCCTATTTTATAAATTCCTTCAAGCACCCAGTGAAAATTGCTAAAGATATGTTCAGCAAGTAAGCACGTGGTAGATAAAATAAGCAAACACAAGGACCAAGTTGTTAAAGGAGATGGGCCAGTTTTATATCCACCAGGGAAGTTTTGAAATGTTTATCACTGTAGTGGCAGCTTCCATCAGGCTGCAAAATTATCTTATTCAGCTGCATACACTGATACATCCTCATACACAAAACCCAGTCAAGACCCGTACAGCTCTACAACCTTGATATGGTCCAGTGGTGCCCAGCCTGTGGAGTTATTACAAGGGGCCTGTGAGTCCATTCAGCTTGGGTAGGTTTTTGCCTCCCCCCACCTGTGCCTTCCTCCCAGGCTATCCTCCATGGTAGCCGTGCCTCCCCCCCACTCTTAGCCAGTCCAGTGGCCGGCTGGGTTTCATCCACTGGCTGGCTACGCCTCCCCAGCCTGGATCCACCTGATCTGAGCCACCATCCAGGCCTGTGGCATCAGGTCATCCTCAGCTAGTGGCACTAGGGTTGCCAACCTCCAGGTACTAGCTGGAGATCTCCTGCTATTACAACTGATCTCCAGCCAATAGAGATCAGTTCACCTGGGGACTTAAGATGAAGAAAGGTTGTGAGGAGGAAAGCTTTGGCCTTTTATGCAGGGACTGCTTTGGGGCTTCCTTTTGATTATGCATGCCTTTTCTGCCTCTCAGAGGTCGCTTCGCTCTCCCTGCATGTGGGATGTGTAAGATTTTAATTAATTTAATTCTAGCATATTGGAAAAATGTTATTTTTCTATTGTAAGCTGTGGTTATTTATATAAGTCAGTAGAAAATAGTCCTGTCTAACTTAAACTGAACAAAGCAGGTGATCTTTCGTATCTGGTACAGGATATCACCAAATAACAGATGAGATCATATGCATGTGACCACAAAATGAGATCAGAGTTGGGGTGGATTTGAGAGGAGGAGATATTCAAATCCTCTTAGAACAAAGAACTCTGGAAAAGTATAAATATGAGGACTAGGCGGAGTCTGTTAGGAAACTTTCACTTTTGAACCCGAAAAGGGCTGAAATGTCTTCCTCTTTTGCCTGGCAAAATAAAAAAAGCTTTTTTCTTCCTTTGCTTCTTAAACCTGGTGTCGTCTCTACTTTGTGATAATAAATCTGGTCACAGAGGAGAGTGTATATTTACATCCAACAGATTTATGGCACCCCAGATGGGACATCTGGTTGTCAATTGCTCACAGATGACGGGTGTCGAAGTTTTGTAGGACAGGTGCACCCGGCGATTTCGCTGGTCCTCAAGCTTGGCAGACACAGCATCTGGGGGTGAGTGCAATTGCAAAGTCCCACTTTTAAACCGACCCAGGAGAAGCAACGGGCTGGAGGTAAGGAACCGCGGAAAGGAATTACGGGACCTTAATGGTGGGGCAGATCTTAGAGGTAAGCCCTTCTAAGAGGAGAAGGCAGAAGCAACGCCACCATGGATAAGGGGCTCAGTGGGACGCCACTGAGTTGGAATGGTAACGGGGGCTGTAACAGAGGGTTCAGCCAATGGTATTTTATTGTCAGTGTGAAAAGCAAGAGCAGGGATTGTAAAATCCTGTGCTGATCCGGAATTTTTCCAGTTGCCTCCAGGGCACTGGAAGAGGTAAATGCCTAGAAAAGGAAACGTAGCTTTGTCTTTTGTCTTGTCCAGCGTGATTTGTCCTCTCTTATATGTTCCCTCTTTCTGTGAAGTATTTTATTAAGGGTTATGTGATTATTTGACAAATGTTAACGTGTTTATTTTTTATGGGGCCAGCCTGGGATACTGGACGGCGTCAGCCAAAAGAAATTTCCCTCCTCCCTTCAAACTGTGTTGCCGAAAGGAAATCAAATTGTTTGAGTAGTCTGGTTTTGTTGTGTGTTGTTGTTGTTTTCTGTTGAAAATCTGTTCTTTGCTGGGAGAAAAGTAATCTGGTTGTCTTCTTTCTGAGGAGGAGACTGGAAGAAAAAAAAAATCCCCCATGCCCCTCCTTTCTCCGCTTCAAAGTGTTTTTGTTCTTCTTCTCTCTCTCAGACTGGTCGTAAATCAAGGCAAAAATACTGTTTTGTTAACAGAAGATCCTTTCTTTCTCTGAAGTTTAAAATGTGAAACAAAAAAAAAATGAAAATAAAATATAGTTTTTACATGGCTTGGCTACCCCAGTTATCAGGGACAGTAAAAAAAAATGAATCAGACCCTAAAAAAGAAATGTTAATTAAAATTTGTGTAAAAAAACTAATTTAAAATGGTCAGATGTATTGCCTATCACACTGACACGCATCCGTATATTAGCCCGGGGGCCACACAAGTTGTTGCCCTTTGAGGCTCTGTATGAATGTCTCTTTTAGCATTTTTAGAATCAGGGAACACCCAATAAAAAGGTTGGAAACAGATATATGACAAACTATACAAAAACTTTAAGTGCAGCTTTAAAGGAAACCCAAAAACTGGCTTGTGTTGTACAACCTCTCCCCCTAAACTCTGTTGTCCATTCTTTTTTTAATAGGAGACTGGGTGTTTGTAAAATCTTAAAAGCATACTACTCTCCAGCTCAGGTAGACGGGTCCGTTCCAAATTCTTTTCACCACAGATGTCGCAGTGAAGGTAAATGAAAAGGAAGGCTGAGTCCATTAATCCAAATGCAAGAAAGTGCTACCACCGTGTGAGGCCGAGATCAGAAGGGCAGTAGATGACGTCGTGGCAGCCAAAGCCACTGCAACTGGAAAAAAAGCTCAAGTGCAAGAGGCTCAAAGTGGTTGGTCAAACCTGCAGGCGAACTTAATTTTTATTCAAAAATCAACAAAACTTATGATTAAAAACTTGAAAACCAAAGCACAATTGCTAGCTAAAGAACAAGAGTAGATGTTTAAAGCTCTTTTAAAAAGCCATTTTAATGTATTATTTGGTCCTTTGGGTTAAAAAAAAGTGGCTAGGGAAACATTGTGTCTACATTATTGTTTTAAAATTGCAAGTTAATATAATAAAATGATCAAGATTCAAAATAATTTTAATTTTGATCATGAGGGGGGACTGTGGGATGTGTAAGATTTTAATTAATTTAATTCTAGCATATTGGAAAAATGTTATTTTTCTATTGTAAGCTGTGGTTATTTATATAAGTCAGTAGAAAATAGTCCTGTCTAACTTAAACTGAACAAAGCAGGTGATCTTTCGTATCTGGTACAGGATATCACCAAATAACAGATGAGATCATATGCATGTGACCACAAAATGAGATCAGAGTTGGGGTGGATTTGAGAGGAGGAGATATTCAAATCCTCTTAGAACAAAGAACTCTGGAAAAGTATAAATATGAGGACTAGGCGGAGTCTGTTAGGAAACTTTCACTTTTGAACCCGAAAAGGGCTGAAATGTCTTCCTCTTTTGCCTGGCAAAATAAAAAAAGCTTTTTTCTCCCTTTGCTTCTTAAACCTGGTGTCGTCTCTACTTTGTGATAATAAATCTGGTCACAGAGGAGAGTGTATATTTACATCCAACATGCACACTTTGCCCACATTTTCCAGATTCTGGCTAAAACAGCATCTGGAAAACACAGGCAAAATGCCTGGGGAGAGTGAGGCGACCTCTGACGGGCAGAAAAGGCATGCATAATCAAAAGGAAGCCCTGAAGCAGTCAGTGGGGTGATGTCCCTGTGGGGACATTTCCCCAGTGGGGAAAGGCCTCTGTGTATTATGTTTCTGTTAAAACGCAGGAGGCCTGCAGGGAAAAAAATGGCAATCTTAGTCCCAGTACAGAATGAAGCCCCTTGCTGGTGCCTGGCAAACAGGGAGTTAATTCCAAACTGCACACTGGGGAAGTTGAACTGGAGTCTGTAGAACCAATCAGAATCTTAATTAGGTGGGGGAAAGAGAGAAGAGAAGAAATACCTTAATAGCCATAAGGAACAAAATTGAAGCCTTAGTTTCTTAATGTTGGGGTCTGTTATGCTATAGTGTGTTTCTTTTTTTCAAAATGTTTTTCATGATTAGCCTATAAAAAGCCTCAAGAATGTAAACTTTGGTGAAGAAACTAGTGGCTCAAGGCCTTTTAAGCAACTTAAAGCTTTTATTAGTTTCTGTAGATTTAAAAAATGGAGTAAATTAAAACCAAGTCAAGGCAATGTGGGCCTGCCCTTGGTTGCCTTTCAGTAACTCAGTGACTGGAGTCGTCAGCGATGATGCATCAGGATCAAGAGGGTTATGTTCTCCAGCTATCAAGCTGTCCAGAAGGCAAGTGATGATCAAAAACATTGCAAAAGCTGAAGTGGGAAAAGACAAAAGCCAGTTCTCTATAAAAATCTGCCAGGTTCTAATGATAGTTTCCTCAGGTTTCACCTTCACATCAAAAGTTTGGTCCTCCTGCTCTGATTATACCTCACAAATGTGAACTTCTGCACAAGCCAGAACTACCGTGTGGACTGCCAGTGCTGAATTCATTTTTCTTTCCCTTGAATTCCAGACAGGGCAGATTTCAATGACCACATTTGAAGGGTAAAAGTCACCACCGATGGATTCTTTCCATGAATTTGTACGTGCTGAACGTTGTGTTTTTTGAGTTTTCACTAAAGGCATCTTCTCAATAGACCTTGGCAGTGCAAGTCAATTATTCCTGTTTTATAGGAGCTGAGGCTGATTGTTTGTTCAAGGCCACACACAGTGTCTGTGGTAAACGACAAGATGAGCTCCCAACTCTTGGATCCTTGTCCAACTCTGGCACTACAAAACATCTGGCTTAATCCATTTTTAAGAGTTTTATCCTCCCAAAGAGGTGTTGGTATCTGTTGAACTAACTATTCACTGCTGCTCAGCCTGTGCACGATGTCTGAGGTTAGTATGACATCGCCCGTCACATTTTTCATCCTAGGTAAATTGTAGTGTGGAAACCTCTTTTCAAAGGACTATCATTTGTAATTTGCCAATCCTAGCTTATGTCATTTTATGCATACCTCAGGCCAGGTTTAGACTGCTAATGTCCTAGGAAGCAACAATTTCTCCTTAAGATACACACACGTCTTAAGGCTGCTCATGGCTTATAGAGTTCCTATCAAAGAGATGCTGCCATATGAAGTAAATAACACGTTTCCTCTGTGTAGATCATTCCATGAGCCAACTGCATGCATTTGCATGGGTTTCTTTCTGTGTGCTTATGTGTGTGTGAAGTAGGGTTGCCAGGTCTCTCTTCGCCACTGGTGGGAGGTTTTTGGGGCAGAGCCTGAGGAAGGCAGGGTTTGGGGAGGGGAGGGATTTCAGTGCCATAGAGTCCAATTGCCAAAGTGGCCATTTTCTCCAGGTGAACTGATCTCTATCCACTGGAGATCAGTTGTAATAACAGGAGATCGCGAGGTAGTACCTGGAGGTTGGCAACCCTAGTGTGAAGGGGCAACCTGAAGCTGCCTGCAGGCTTCCCATTTTGTGCATATTGTGTATTATTGTAGCAAAAAAAGGAGATAAATACATGAGATCATCGACATATGAGTTACATTTTATTTTTAACACTGGGAATGCTTAACCAACAAGCTCTTAGGATTTTCTTGCAGTCTAAGGATCTTGGAACTCTTGGGTGGGGTGGGTTATTTTTTTTTTTTTGTTGTTGTTCTCAAGTCGCAACCAACTCCTGGTGACCCCATAGGGTTTTCAAGGCAGGAAACATTCAGAGGTGGTTTGCCATTGCCTGCCTCTGTGTAGCGACCCTGGGGTTAATAACTGAGGAAAATTTAAAGTTTCTGGGGAATGCTAGAACAAAATTCAAGTCCAGTAAGTAGATTAAAGACCAACAAAAATTTCCAGGATACACTAGTGTCTAGTACTAGTGTCTGAATCAGATTAGTGGGAGGCTGAGGTTCTTGGGAGGCTGACTCAGGGACAAACTAGGTGTGATGGCATCCTGCTGGCCTCCACAAAGATGCTGCCACCTTTTAAAAGTCAGTTTAAAATGCTGTGAGGGCCCGGTCCTGACTGGGTTCTCAGCACAGTGGTCTTGTTTGTCCCTGGCCTGCCCTCATGCCTTTTCAATTGCTGAAGCCGCCATGGCATCTCTCTCTCTCTCTCTCTCTCTCTCTCTCTCTCTCTCTCTCTCTCTCTCTCTCTCTCTCTCTCTCTCTGTGTGTGTGTGTGTGTGTGTGCAGTTATTTCAGCACTTGATAAGGCAGGGGAGGGGAAGGAAACCAGAGTGTCTCAGCCCACTGTCCTGTAGGCCGAACCAGGACTGGGCCTTTGCAGCATTTTAAAATGCATTTAAAATGGTGGTGGCATCTTCATGGCGGCCACAAGGATGCCGCCTCAGCTCGTTTGGCCCTCAGACTCCTAACTTTTGTGATTCAGTCATGTATTGGAGAAATCGATAAAATGAAACCCTTCGGGTACTCTGGCCCCAAGCCTTAAAGGTAAGAGCCAGCACTTAGAATTGTGCCCAGAAACAGGCAGGCAGCCAGTGCAGACCTTTCAACAACCAGCGCAAAGCCTCCCTCTGACATGTTTTCTTTCCTCCTTAGCATTTACCAACCAAGGTTACTTGTTTTTCTTGAACAATTATATAAAGCCCAACAGCACAATTCTTAATTATCATTTCACTGACATGGTGCCATAAATAATTTCAGAACATTTGCCTGTAATGATAATAAACGAGAAGCCAAAAGACAGAGAATTTTTTTTTTGGGGGGGGGGGGCTAGTTACTTCAAATCAGCCCATGAAATTCAGCACCTACCCCTGGTTCTTTCCCTCATGTGATTGCCAGAGCACAATGGGCAAAAACGCATGGTCGCTTTAGCCTCCTTTATTCCCTGTTTCAGCCAGGGTTCAGCCAGGATCGAACTCATGTGTTTTCACCGAAACAGGGAATAAAGGAGGCTAAAGCGACCATGTGTTAATGTTGCTGTGATAACAGAAGTCACTGCAGACTTTTCAGTGCAGCTCTCGAAAGTGGAGGAGCCCTTCCAAGTCTTGACTTGGTAACAGAGTACTGCTGCCTCCTTGTCTTCCTGTCCCACAGAACCTTGAACATTAACGCATGAAGCTGCCTTATACTGAATCAGCCCCTTGGTCCATCAAAGTCAGTATTGTCTACTCAGAGCGGGAGCGGCTCTCCAAGGTCTCAGGCAGGGGTCTTTCTCATCACCTACCTGCCTAGTCCCTTTAACTGGAGATGCCGGGGATTGAACCTGGTACCTTCAGCATGCCAAGCAGATGCTCTACCACGGAGCCACAGCCCCTCCCCAACCTGGCT